>NC_133796.1:4160335-4515835 GCF_043250625.1 Sebastes fasciatus | reverse complement strand
CTCAAAGCAGATGGAGGTCTGTTCGTTCTGAGCGTGCCAATCGTTGAAACCACAACATACATCCTACACAGGACACAGGAAAGCATCTAGCAAGAGTATTGACCCGACTGCAGGTGAGTGTGTTTGTGGAAGAGTGAATTCGACTGTGTGAAAACAAAGTATGATGTGAGAAGATTATTTTTAAGCATTCACTTCACACCTCGAGGTTTGGATTTACTGTTATAAACAAGTCATAAAATAAATCCTGAGAGGAGGAACATGACGGTACGGCAGCAGAGGACGTCCTTACAGGGAGTCATCATTTGATAATCCCTCTGTTGCTGCACTAATCTGTCTCTTGCAACATCCTGAAAAACTCACACATGCAGTTCATTCCTCCAAACCAAACCCTGAACTCTTTCCTCCGTGTACCAAAACGTTACCTTGACTTTAAGCCTCTCTCTCCAGTCCCAAATAGAAAATTCCTTCAGGGGATTCTCTGTGTTTTTTATGCGTCATCGCCACTGTGATGCCTTTGCTGCAGAGAGTGACGACGCTCAATAATAAAAGCACGGAAAGTGAGAATTGAACATGTTTAGTGACTTTAGTTAATTACAGAGGTGGGAATTATGAATCACTTTGATAATGCAAATGATTTTGTTCGGCAAATAAACTACACACACTGTCTGCTACACCTACGTTCACAGCTGTAACAACACCGATAAACTCACACTCTCGCGGCGGCGAGCACGAACCTACCAGCAGAGCTAGAGCTTCTAACGTAGCACAAAAACACACACTGTTTGTGGGAAATCACTATTGTTAATCCGGTCGGACAGAGTATCGTTTCACTGGGCAGGCACAAAATCTGGTACACTCAACTAAATGTTCGGTGGAGACTTTTACTGGGAACGTGGCTGCATGTCCGCGACACTACACGCAGCACCGTGGTTGCTAGGTTAACTATCCTGAGGTCGGGGTGGATGGGTGAGTCAAAAAACACGCAGACTTTCGCCCAGGAGATCAGTGTTCGTGTCCCGTGTGAAACCAGATGTCAAAGTTGATTTTTTTTGTCACATAACTTCCGTACTTATCCGCGACCTTTTCGTAAACCTAACTAAATAGTTTTATTTAGAAAAGACTGGAGCGGAAATTGACACAGACACACACACACACACACACACACACACATACACGTCTCGTGTCGCTGGACATTCGTAGGAAAATGCACGTGCTGTGTGCTGACCATCATGAGAAAAAAAGGGGAAATTTGTGTCTATGTACACGAATCAATACATTCAACTTCGTGATTATTTCACAAACCGCTGTGCGACTGGGCTGCATGTTACTGTAGCATGCCGACAAAGCAGCTTCAATGCAGACGCTATTGATTCAGTCAGTGTCACAAGTGATTCAATACACTCACACGTTCATCTTCAGGATTTATCATTTGTTTGTTTATGTACTGAACACCTCGAGTTAATCAAAGAAAGGAGGAGAGAGTTATATGAGAGCGATATAAACAGATTATTTATAAGCACTAAATGGATTAACCATAAATAAAGTGTATAAATCTGTCTCTCTCTTCCTCCTCTGATGAATTTCCCCTTGTATAGCTGTTGAATATCAGTGTAGAAGTAAAATGGCAGCTCTAAAGAAGAAGCTCTTTGATTCTAAGGAACTGACAGTAAAACCTGACGTGTAGCCTATACCGTTGATGTTTTCAGATCTTAAAACTTGTCCTGCTGTGCTGGAAAATATTTCAATGTGTCACCTGCTTTTCTTTCTTTGTTTGTTTGATTATCCAGCAGAACAAGAAAAATCCAGAACCAGACAATAAAAACATGCCAAGATAATTCACGAATATATGTTCGTTTGCTGTTAAATCTTGCAGTTAGATTTCTCCTGCAACCCCTCCACTCACATTTTTAATCCCAAACCAGCTCCTGACATGACTGACATTCGCGTATTTGGTCGTCATAATGACACACACATTGAGCCCATTCTGCTGCCTGGCTCGTGTCTCGTCTGTCACTGTCAAGACACCAGGTTGCTGCCATAGCTGTTACTCTCTTTCTCCTTCTGTCTCTGCGCTGGTACAGGTTGAATTGACAGGATTTTAGAGAGCAAGTCTTTCTGCTCCAGGTTTTTCTTTGTACTCAGGATGTGGCAGGAGAAAGAAGACGTTTATACAGGACGGATTAGAGTTCATAGAAATGGATCTTCCCTCTGTTGTTTGCTTCAAGCTGACAAGCCTGGCTTATGCCTCAAAATCTTTTTCTTTTTGTGTTCCTTCCTTCTGTCGTTCTCTCCATCCATGCCATGCATCCGGTCCCCAGGCTGGTCCTGTGTCTACAGTTGAGCAGGCAGCTGACAGCACGGTGACAAGTGTTGAGGATGGGAGGATGGAAGGGAGGAAGAGGGACTAATGAGAGAGACAGCAGCAGCAGCAGGGGTCTGTCACTGCACCTCCAGATAACAGCCAGCCCGACTCTCTTTGATATCTTGTCCCAAGTGACCAGGTCGCTCCATCTCCAGCTTGTACCAGCGAGGTGGGGGTAGGGGTGCTTATTAGACACTTGTGTTTTTTTTCTTTTATCCCTTGTGCAAAGGGAGGAGGAGGAGGAGGAGGAGGAGAAGCAGAGGAGGGTAGTGTCAGATCTTGCATGGATCGAAAAGCAAAAATCAAAAGATCCAATACTGAGAAAGGATGGGCGGGTGAAATTGTTTATTTTAGAGGATTACAGATCTCGACCCGATACATCCCCCCCCCTCCTCCCCCAATGGATTGATATAAAAAATGCAGCATACTGTGCATGAGGAGCTGCAGGAGGCTGCTACAGGGAGAGATATACGTACATGACCGACCACCTGTTTTTCTTACATTCACTTACATATGTTAAAGTGGCAGTAGGCAATATCATTTTTGGCATCATTGGGCAAAGATTCCATAATAACCTTTCAGCATATTGTAATTCAAGTGTTCTGAGAGATAACTAGACTTCTGCTCCTCCTCATGGCTCTGTTTTCAGGCTTTAGAACATCTAGCCCGTGACGGGAGACTTTGACCAATCACAGGTCATTTCAGAGAGAGATCGTTCCTATTGGCTGTGTTCCGGTCATGTGACCAGAACTTGGCGTTCCTTCACCAGATTCCACAATGGCAGTTCTCATTTTACAGCTAAACCGTGCACTACAAGATGATTCTGAAAACATCTGAGGAGATAAATAGGCATTAACGTAACATATAATCTTGAGATTATATATTTATGAACAAAAATAAACCACTTTTGAATTATTAACTAATGATAATGTACAAAAACAAAGATTGCGGATCGCATTCATTTTGGGACGGCTTAGGTCGTAGTTCGGGATGGTTCCCGGGAGGATGAAAAACGTTAGTTCCTTAGAATCAAAGAGCTTCTTCTCAGAGCTGCCATTTCACTGTTACACTGATATTCAACAAATATAAGAGGAGAAATCCATCGGGAGGAACAGAGACCGATTTTAAATGCATGGATGGATGGAAATAATAATAAATAAATATAATGTGTGATACATTAACTACTGTCTTCCTATCTCACAATTCATTTGTGTTCAAAGACACTATTTAATTTAAAAATAGGCAAAAAATGAGCCACACTAAAATGAATACCATATTTTTAGATTTGTTCTGTGGTGTCCTTATCACACACATTGTTTTTCATGTATGATACACCTAACTGGCTAAAACTTCACATTTGCGCTTTGCTTTTAAATGTATTTACGTCAACTATCCTTTATGCTTAAAATAGCTTTTAGTCCTATTCAGATCATCATATTTGCTTACACATATTCAATAACCTTTTTTATTTAGCCTAGAATTCTTAAAGTTGGGTAGAGACGCCTTTTTAATTTTAAAAACACCATTAGAATTGAATAACTTGTCCACATTCTTAAATAGGCCTGTTGCAGTGTTTTCTAATGCAGTACCTGACAGGAAGTCAACTTGGACCAATGCTGTTGCCCTAGCAACAGAATGGCAATGAAAAGGTCTAGTACTTTATGAGTCATAGGGTGGAAGTCAGAATGTTGCGCCTTTGATGACAACGATGTCACGGTTCCGGAATCACCATCAGAAAACTTTAGAGAGGGTTCTTCGTTTCGACATCTCGCCACTTTGAGTACAGACTTACAGAGACTTACAGTTTTCAACTGTATTTTCGGCAACGTTTTCAAAGATGTTTGGAAAAAGCTCCAACACCATGCAGAGGCCAAGATGCTGCTTGGTAAGTTCATTAAGTTTATATTATTTGTTTTCAAAATGTCTTTTCTAATTGTGTGAAATGTGATCAGGAATGTAATTAAATTAAGGAAGATGACATTTGAAATCAGTGGGAGTAACAGATCTACAAATTACAATTTGTATCAGGTTTTTATTAAGTGCAGTGATTATTCTTTGATTTAACTAAATAACACCAATTTAATTTAAGTGGTTTTTAGTTTTACATTTCCTGTTTTTGGCAGTTTTTAAGGTAAAAATACAGGTGGTCTTAACATTAATCCAAATATTTTCTCATTTAGTATTGCATGGGTGACAATACACGACCATGTGACAGGCACAAACAAAGACCGTCCCTTAAAAGGACATGGAGGGCAGCTAATCCATCCGCTATTATAAGGTAAGTGTTGTATTACTTCACTGTATTGATGATTTAGCCTACTGTTGGTGTTAAGATTCTGGAGATTCAAACAACTTTTCATCTTTATGCAAAAGACCAAGAACCCTCGGTCCAGGCGGAAAGAGGAGAAGAGTGGAAACACTGGAGTCCAAAGAGAAGAAGGATCCCTCGGATCCCACATGCTCTAAGAGCATGATGGATACCTCTACGAGCAGTCCCAGTCCTCAGCAGACCTTGATACTGAGGATTCCACGTGACAGATACGAACAAAGACCTTCCCTTAAAAGGAAATGGAAGGCAGCTAATCCAGCCGCTATTATAAGGTAAGTGTTGTATTACTTCACTGTATTGATGATATAGCCTACTGTTGGTGTTAAGATTCTGGAGATTCAAACAACTTTTCATCTTTATGCAAAAGGCCAAGAAGCCTTGGTCCAGGCGGAAAAAGGAGTAGAGTTATTTCACTGAAATCCAACGAGGCCGAAGAGATGATGGACTTCTCTCCGAGCAGTCCCAGTCCCCAGCAGACCTTGCCACTGAGGATTCCAACTGAGGCCGAAGAGAAGATGAACACCTCTCTGAGCAGTCCCAGTCCCCAGCAGACCTTGCCACTGAGGATTCCAACTGAGGCCGAAGAGAAGATGAACACCTCTACAAGCAGTCCCAGTCCTCAGCAGACCTTGATACTGAGGATTCCAACTGAGGCCGAAGAGATGATGGACTTCTCTCCGAGCAGTCCCAGTCCCCAGCAGACCTTGCCACTGAGGATTCCAATTGAGGCCGAAGAGAAGATGAACACCTCTACAAGCAGTCCCAGTCCCCAGCAGACCTTGCCACTGAGGATTCCAACTGAGGCCGAAGAGAAGATGAACACCTCTACAAGCAGTCCCAGTCCCCAGCAGACCTTGCCACTGAGGATTCCAACTGAGGCCGAAGAGAAGATGAACACCTCTACAAGCAGTCCCAGTCCCCAGCAGACCTTGCCACTGAAGATTCCAATTGAGGCCGAAGAGAAGATGAACACCTCTACAAGCAGTCCCAGTCCCCAGCAGACCTTGCCACTGAGGATTCCAACTGAGGCCGAAGAGAAGATGAACACCTCTACAAGCAGTCCCAGTCCCCAGCAGACCTTGATACTGAGGATTCCAACTGAGGCCGAAGAGATGATGGACTTCTCTCCGAGCAGTCCCAGTCCCCAGCAGACCTTGCCACTGAGGATTCCAACTGAGGCCGAAGAGAAGATGAACACCTCTACAAGCAGTCCCAGTCCCCAGCAGACCTTGCCACTGAGGATTCCAACTGAGGCCGAAGAGAAGATGAACACCTCTACAAGCAGTCCCAGTCCCCAGCAGACCTTGCCACTGAGGATTCCAATTGAGGCCGAAGAGAAGATGAACACCTCTACAAGCAGTCCCAGTCCCCAGCAGACCTTGATACTGAGGATTCCAACTGAGGCCGAAGAGATGATGGACTTCTCTCCGAGCAGTCCCAGTCCCCAGCAGACCTTGCCACTGAGGATTCCAACTGAGGCCGAAGAGAAGATGGATACCTCCACAAGCAGTCCCAGTCCTCAGCAGACCTTGCCACTATGGATTCCACCTGAGGCCCAAAAGATGATTGGTACCTCCAAGAGCAGTCCAAGTCCTCAGCAGACCTTGCCATTGAGGATTCCAACTGAGGCCAAAGAGAAGATGGACACCTCTACAAGCAGTCCCAGTCCCCAGCAGACCTTGCCACTGAGGATTCCACCTGAGGCCCAAAAGATGATTGGTACCTCCAAGAGCAGTCCAAGTCCTCAGCAGACCTTGCCACTGAGGATTCCAACTGAGGCCGAAGAGAAGAAGGACACCTCTACAAGTATCTCTTGTCTTTCCGGGGGCATTAAAGAGAAATCCGTCAGCTTCTTGCAGACCTTGCCACTGAGGATTCCACCTGAGGCCCAAAAGATGATTGGTACCTCTAAGAGCAGTCCAAGTCCTCAGCAGACCTTGCCACTGAGGATTCCAACTGAGGCCAAAGAGAAGATGAACACCTCTACAAGCAGTCCCAGTCCCCAGCAGACCTTGCCACTGAGGATTCCAACTGAGGCCAAAGAGAAGATGGACACCTCTACAAGCAGTCCCAGTCCCCAGCAGACCTTGCCACTGAGGATTCCACCTGAGGCCCAAAAGATGATGGATACCTCCACGAACAGGCCCACTCCTCAGCAGACCTTGCCACTGAGGATTCCAACTGAGGCCGAAGAGGAGATGGATACCTCCACGAGCAGTCCCAGTCCTCCGCAGAACTTGCCACTGAGGATTCCAACTGAGGCCGAAGAGAAGATGGACTTCTCTCCGAGCAGTCCCAGTTCCCAGCAGACCTTGATACTGAGGATTCCAACTGAGGCCGAAGAGAAGATGGACATCTCTCCGAGCAGTCCCAGTTCCCAGCACACCTTGATACTGAGGATTCCAACTGAGGCCGAAGAGAAGATGGACTTATCTCCGAGCAGTCCCAGTCCCCAGCAGACCTTGCCACTGAGGATTCCAACTGAGGCCAAAGAGAAGATGGACACCTCAACGAGTATCTCTTGTCTTTCCGGGGGCATTAAAGGGAAATCCATCAGCGGCAAGCAGACCTTGCCACTGAGGATTCCACCTGAGGCCCAAAAGATAATGGATACCTCCAGGAGCAGTCCCAGTCCTCAGAAGACCTTGCCACTGAGGAGTCCAACTGAGGCCAAAGAGAAGTTTGATACCTGTCTGCATAACTGTGGTCTTAACTGTTCTCATAACTTTTGTCTTACCCTTGCCATGAGCAGGTTATCCCTCAACAACAAGCACACCTTGCCACTGAGGAATCCACCTGAGGCCCAAAAGAAGATGGATACCTCTACGAGCAGTCCCAGTCCCTAGCAGACCATGCCACTGAGGATTCCACCTGAGGCCCAAAAGATGATGGATACCTCCACGAGCAGTCCCAGTCCTCAGCAGACCATGCCACTGAGGAGTCCAACTGAGGCCAAAGAGAAGTTTCATACCTGTCTGCAAAACTATAACTGTCATAACTGTTGTCATATCTCTTGTATTACCTTCGCCATGAACAGGTTATCCCTCAATGACGAGCAGACCTTGCCACTGAAGATTCCAACTGAGGCAAAAGATAAGACGGACACCTCTACGACTATCTCTTGTCTTTCCCGGGGCATTAAAGGGAAATCCATCAGCGGCAAGCAGACCTCAAGATTCCACCTGAGGCCCAGAAGATGATTGGTACCTCCAAGAGCAGTCCCAGTCCTCAGCCCCCCCTTTAGGAGTGTCTCTAAAGGGGGGCCAAATGGGCAACATGGTGGTGCAGTGATTAGCACCTCCGCCTCACAGTTTGTGTGGAATTTTCCCCATGGTAGCATGGGTTTTCTCCGAGTACTCCGGTTTCGTCTCACAGTGCAAAAAAAATGCAGGTTAGGTTAATTGGTTATTCTAAACTGTGTAAATGTCTGTGTGCCAGCCTGTGATAGTCTGTCAACTTGTCCAGGGTGACCCTGAATAGGAAAGCAGTTACAGATAATTGTATGAATTTATGAAAATACTAAATAAATAAATGAATAAATAAATAAATACTCTCTCTCTGTGTTTAGCAATGCAGTTCATCTGTTCGTCTGATATTCATATTAAGCGTTTCTTCTTTCTGCCTATTCAGGATATTCACTTCAAATTTACCACTTTTGACAGTATTACAGTTTAGCTACCAGCTTTTCTAGCATTGTATTTCATCTCTTAGCTTCTTTAGGTAATGCAGTTGAGCTTCCACCTCTACCAGTTTTAAATTTCAACTTCTAGGTTTTTCAGCAGTGCAGTTCAATGCATTTGAGCCATTCAAGTCATTTCAAATTTCTGCATTTTCAGCAATGCTTTGCAATTAATTTCAGCTGTCAGCATTCACAGGTATTTTCAGCAGGAAATGCATTTTTTAATCAAAATTAAAATAGTCAAATAAATAATGTTGGACCAAAAGATTTATTTTGTTTTTTCCCAAGAGCCTCGTGGGCTATTTTACATTGTGAGGCCCGGAGGCTTGAGCCCCACTAAGCCCGTGCATTCAGGCAGCGGTGAAGGGAGTGTGTGTATTTTCGGAAGTATAATCAGGAAGATGTACTTAGAAGGAAAAGCAGAAAATCCTCACAGATTTGAAGCTGGTGCCATACAATTTTTGCATGAAAAAGTTGCAAAAACATTTTATTTCATTGATTAATCGCTGTACATTTTATATGCAAAACTAATTATTACAAAGGGTGCTTTCATAGTAGGTACGATTGATTCGTACCGTGTCCAAGTAGGATTGCCCCCCTCTCCACTTCTCCGCCGCGCAGCTTTCACATTAGTAAAGTTGTTCCGTACCCGTACACTTCCGTCATCATCCACGTGTATTTGGTTATGTTCAGGTTAGCTATTCTAGTGGCTGAGCATTGTAAAACACTTCGTTCAAACTTCTCAGGAACAAAATGAAACTCACCACAGCTGTCATCGTTAGTTTTTCCAACAATCACCAACTCTGGTTTGGTTGAAATAAATCTTTATTTCATGAGTTTGATGTTGAATTTGCCGACTACACACTGAGTGAAGATGTCTCTGTTCAGAGCATATTGTACACCACTGTATGCAGCCCATTTGTGGTCAAACTACAAAAAAAGCGAGCTTACAGCGATGTCAAGTCGCATATAATGATGCAATGAGAATATTACTAAAAAGACCCGAGATGTTGCAGTGCAAGTGAAATGTTTGTGTCTGCAGGCATAAATACTTTTCAAACGGTCTTAAAGGGGACATATTATGCTCATCTTCAGGTTCATACTTGTATTTTGGGTTTCTACTAGAACATGTTTACATGCTTTAATGTTCAAACAACACATTCTCTTTCTCATACTGTCTGTCTGAATATACCTGTATTCACCCTCTGTCAGAAATGCTCCGTTTTTTTTCAACGGAATGGCAACGGAATTGCGTTGCTAGGCAACAGTTTGGGTCCATGTTTACTTCCTGTCAACTGATGTCATTCACATACACTGCTACAGGAAATAAACTGGGACACATTTAGAATGTTTACGTTTAAAATTGTGAAATTGTCTAAATATTGTAGATCTGTGACATCACAAATGGACAGAAATCCTGACGGCTTGTGTGTATTAATCTATGGATTCAGCGTTTTGATACTTTCACAGTATTTTTATATCACTTAAACCTGCTTTACAATATAAAAGACATGAAAATCTCACTTTTTACAATATGGGACCTTTAAGAAATCCCATGTACAAATTTTTATGCTGGCTAAATGACTCTGAGAATGACATAATCTTGCGGTTGTCTAACATAAGATTTAGCACTATACGATACCAATCCCAGCTGTGGCATTAATTTATGTATATATATTTTTGATCTCTTTTAATCATGACTTTTTATAGTGCTTCTTGTATTGTACTGTATTATATCTAATGTTTTTTTTATCTGGACTTTGAGTGCAATAAAGTTTAAATTGAAAAAAAAAAAAAGGTGTCATACTCTTTTAATCACGGAACGGGTCGTCTCTCCCTCCACAGCGCTGTAATTATTTCAGCCATCAAACGCTGTCATCTAATAGCTAGTATCTATTAAATCTCTGTCTGTGATTATAACAGTGTTTGACATTCTGAGTCAGTCTGCTCAGGCTTTCAGGATTGATGTGCCCTTCTAAGAAAAAAGGCCGAGGCTGCTATGGAGAGACGGAGGGACCGTGTCTGAACACACCATCCGTTATTTGTGTGTTTTCAAGGTTCAGCTGAACCCCCTTCTGTCTCCAAAAGGTCAGCCTATCGAGGATCTCAAAAACCAGCCTCATTTTCAGATTGACCTTCATGCATTTTTCAAATTATACGATGGATTGTGAAAGAGCCTCACAGACTCAAGGATGGTCGTTTCTCTCAACCCCTTAAGCTACATCTAACTTTAAAAATTTAAAATGCAAAATTATGGAAAACCACAGTTGCACAGCAGTGTGGTCGTCTTAGTGTAGTTGCACTAGGGAACATTGGCTGGTTTCGTCACTTTACAGGCTTCTTTTATTATCAGATCACAGTTGAATCTGTGCTTCTTCTACTCTCAGATTGTGGCTCTCCCTGAGATCTATCTGCCCTACTGTATGTCTAAAAATAGAGGAAGGAGAAAGGCTGATTTCTCCTCCCTGGAGACAGATCAATAACTGATGATTGAGACGGGGATGAAAAGCAGGACAGGAGGAGGAAGAGGAAATGGAAGCCGAGGGAAAGAGAGGGAGCGGATGATGAGAGAGAGCTGGACACATATGGCAAACATTTCTTGTGAGAGTGGATTTAGAATAGAGCGTGAGAGGATGTGGGACGTTGTTTGGCTGCGTTGCTGTTATCTATGGGGGATTGGATGTACAGTAATGTGTGTGTGAGTGGCCTATATAAGTTTGTTGTGTGGGTGGGAATATGTGTAGCTGCGCAGGTTGCTGATGGTGTATATCTGAAGAAATGTGTGACTGTGTGCGATGTCTATTTTTGTGCAAATGTTAGAGTAGAGTTAATGTGTATTTATTTGCACACATTGGAATGGAAATATGTTAAGAGTGTGTGCGTACATGCATATGTATGTTTAGCCTTGTATCAGGTGTTTGCTTGCTTGTGTGACAATGCTTTTAGTGGATCTCGTCTCTCTGCTCAGCCATCTGCTCTATAGGTGATAACAAACACATTAGCTCTCAGACTGAAGCAAAACAACCGCTCCCCGACTCTCACCAGCTGCATGCATGAGGATTTCTGGTTTATATTACCTTTAAGTCTGCTCTGATAACTTGTTAATATGTATTTATTGCATGAGAGTCCGCTAACCGTGGACGGGTGGGTGGTTGATTTGGTGGATGGGTCAGACAAACACAAGACTTTCAATCACGTAAGTCATTAATGACATGACTCGTTGGTATCGTCTATCCCAAGCCAGTGGCTAAATGGCGGTACAACTTCCATGTCCGTCACGTGATGCCATTGAGGCCGAAAATACTTTTTTTCCCATATTCCCATTTACCTTTTTTTAGGTAAATCATCTTCCCAGTATGAACACTCTTAATAGTCCTTATTTAAATCATCAGGTCCTAAAAGTTGCAAAATGCATTAATAGCCAAATCCAGAGTTTGTTTCCTTCCTCCGTTCATGTGAATGAGACCCAGACCAAGGCTGGACCGAGGGCTGGAAGACGGAGTTAAAGAATAAGCTACTGCACCTGCTTCATGGTCCCAATGTATGCGGAAAATTTCCGGACGATCCAAGTACTTTTATCACTCGGCAGTCGAGCCATTTTTGCTTCATGTGCCACTAAGCGACTCTCATAGGAATGAACAGGAGCCAACGCTGTATCCAGTTCTCTTTATACATCCATGAGCCACTCTGCCCGCGTGAGCATCGAAGCTCAGGCGTGGCTTGGCTGCGTGTCAGATCCGTCTCCTCTAGAGATTCGAGGTCTCGCCTATTTTTTCCGTGTGCCGCGCACGGCTCACAGCAATGATAGACTGTATATTATATATGTATATTTTTATATGTGAAATGTTTTGAACACCAATAGCTAAAACGAACTGGCGATTTTTTGTCATGATAGTTATTTTTACCTATTGTATGTCCTTTGGGAGTGTTTTTTTTTATATATGTCAGTATAGGTTTCTACCACACCCTCACATGTATTTTACATCCCTTTCTTGTATTTTATTGTCGTTTTATATGTGTGAAACAAATAAACATAGACAGTGAAAATGATCTTTTAACAGTGTATTGCAATCATACCAGCACATCACTACAGTTTCAATGTGTATAGAATATGTCACAGGCCTGGCTGCGTGTCTCTTCTAGAGATTCGAGGCCTCGCCTATTTTTTCCGCGTGCCGCGCATGGCTCACATCAAAGGCAGACAGTGAAAATGATATTTTGACAGTATATTTACATCATACCAACAACATTAATACAGTTTCAATGTGTATATGTAGAATATGTCACAGGCCTGGCTGCGTGTTAGATATTCGAGGTCTCGGCTATTTTTTCCGCGTGCCGCGCACGGTTCACATCAAAGGCAGACAGTGAAAATGTTCTTTTGACAGTGTATTGACATCATACCAGCACATTACTGCAGTTTCAATGTCTGTTTGTGTAAAATATGTCACAGGCCTGGCTGCGTGTCTCTTCTAGAGATTCGAGGTCTCGCCTATTTTTTACGCGTGCCGCGCACGATTCACATCAAAGGCAGACAGTGAAAATGATCTTTTGACAGTATATTGACGTCATACCAGCAACATTACTGCAGTTTCAATGTATGTATGTGTGAAATACTGTATGTCACAGACATGAAAAAAGTAAAGATTTATTTTTAACTCAACACTTCATGCTTCCGTTTCAAAATAAAAGCCCTCAAGCGTTATTTTTTCCTGTGGACAGAATTCCTTCATTTGTTAACACAAGGCTTTTATTTTGAAATATTTACAGGACAGTGTTGTAGGGAATGTAGTGACTTGCACGGCTCCATGAATGAATAAACTACAGGGTTTTAAGTGTGGATTATTATTATTATTTACAAATGAGCACAAACTTCTTAACCTTCTTCTATCTAAAATAAGTGTAAATTACTTTTATGAAAGGCAAAATCAATGTGGAAAGAAAGGGCGATAGAACCGATTCTCTATAGCGTTTTCCCTGTCCGCAAAGTGGCGGATGGCCTAACGATTTCATCTGCTACTGCCAACAATGTCCGCATTTGGCGGGTGTTAATTTCAGACCCTGCCTACACACAGTGTAGAAGGCAAAAAAAAATGTTTCTATCAACTTAGCCAGCTATCCTCTAATTTAGTGTGAATGAGAAGCCAATAACTGTAATTTGCTCTTAAATAGTATTGGTATCACTCTTCAAGCCCATATGGTTCGATTTCTATTATAAGCCAAAATGAAATTATTTCTTGGGAGTAGCTGTTTCACTATGAGCGTGATCCAAGTGTAAATCCATCTCTCTGCTTCCCTGAACAACCTCTCGTACCCCCCACCTCCCTCTCTCTCTCTTTCTCTCATTAGATCAAAGCCACACAGAGAGAACTATTGTTCCGTTGTATACTCGAGCACGGCTGCCTGCCTGCACTGAAACCAAAATAACAAACACTCATTGCACATATGCATGGGTGCACATAATTCACTCACACACACAAACACACACACACACACACACACACACACACACTAGTCATTGTTTCATCATGCACCTTCATTTACATACAGCAAGGACATTTCAGCTGGGTTTGTCAACAAGGTCATTTCAGCAAAAAACATTTGAGGATAAATGCTTATTTGCTTGGTTGATATATAGGTTATATAGGTTGATATAATTCTCATGCAGCAGGAGACAATCAGCCTAATGCCAGGATCAGACTGCACGATATTTTTGTCTTTGACGATGGTCTCCATGTCAGATCTAACGATCACAGCACCATATCTCTTGCAGTGTCTTGGTCAGGTGACTGGCAAGACTACACGTATGACCACGACCAATCATGGCACGTCGTATTCCACAATCATGCGCAAGTTCAGACGTCAGCAAATGTCAATCATGTCGACAGAAGCGTTGTGTGTGATGCTGGCGGTCTTGTGTTGCGAAAAGAAAAAGAAAAGAAAGAAAAAACAGTTGTGGATGCGCTCCTGGGTGGTACAGAGATGACGGTATGGGCTGTCAATACTTCAGTCAGTCTCGTTGTCCCACCTGGCAGCAGCACACTTGGCATCGCTCCTCGATTTCGCCATGTTTGTTTATTACCAAGTGACCTGACTGCGACTGCGCGCTGGAGAGAGCACCTGATTGGTCAACGCAAAGGGAACACGTCGTTAGAGATGTCACACTAGGCCTGTCAAGACGAAAAATTCGGACAGCCTAGACTTTTCCTCGGGGTGTCGTGGGGCGTCCCAGACGTGCCGTTGGTTGTCGTGTACTATGACACACTACATGAGATAAGAGGATTGATTTTCGCACACGACATTTGTCGTTCTCGATCCCCTACGACGGCCGTGTCTGGCTATAATCGGGCTGATATTGTGTAGTCTGAACCGGGCATAACCTAGCATAAATATAGAGTGCTACATGAATAACTCCTATAACCCGGAAATTAGTTTTAGCATTTGCGGTTCCCTCGTCTGGAATGTTTATTTTGAATGGATCTTTAGTTAGATGCCTGTAATAAGGTCTGTGGTCAACACAAGCTTAAGAGATTTTAACGTTTTGTTCTACGATGTAAAATACATCAGTAAATATCCCAATAATGAATTTTTAAGCCTTTATCTGTTTTTAAAAAGGCGGGTTGCTAACAAAGAGACTACTAAACGTCATCACGCCGACTCGTGCTCATGCAACCGAGGTGTAGTTCGTTTATAATCTAACGTTAGCTTTTTGCTTCTGCCATTGGCAGTTAAACTTCATCAATCATAAAAGTGGTGTTCATTTTTGGAGTTATCTTGCTGAACAAAACATGCAAGAATCATAAACGTCTGTTTGCCAAAGAGCATATTTTCTGCAATAATCCAAAACCCAATGGAAATTTTGTCTTATTGTTGAGGGAACCAGGGCGATGCTAACTTCCTGGTTGGCCTACAAAACAAAAGTCATCCCTGGAGCGCTCTATTGGCAGCAAAAAAGAACAGCTACCAACACCTCTAAAGCTCAATCATTAACACACTGTGTCTTGTTTAGTTTAATCTGTACACTAACAGAAATGTAAAAATTACAATTTGTGGTTTTATGGGGAGTTAAAGGAATACTTCACCCACAATAATGACAGTCTGTACATCAATTACTCACCCCAAGTTACCATTAAACGTCCCATATTGTAAAAAAGTGAGATTTTCATGTCTTTTATATTATAAAGCAGGTACAAGTGATATATAAATACTGTGAAAGTATCAAAACACTCAATCTATGGAGGAAAAAACACAGCCCTCATTCATGAACTATGCGTTTGAAACAAGCCGTTAGGATTTCTGTGTCCATTTGTGATGTCACAAATCTACAATATATTTAGACAGTAGTACATGAAACAAATCATGTGCCTCTGTGTCCTCCGGTGCTCCTAACGGCATCTGCAAGATTTCACAGACCGGAGGAAAACAAGCAGTAAGAGCTGATCTGAGGTCTGCTGTCCATCTGCTGTCTATGAGAGCCGGCTGTCAATCACTCTGAACTCCGACCAAACGGTCAAACTAGGCAGCGCTGATCAAATATGAATCAATATTCTGTTACGTTAATGTCTATTTCTCTCCTCAGATGTTTTCAGAATCATCTTGTAGTGCACGGTTTAGCTGTCAAATGAGAAAGTCTGTGATGCCGCCGCCATTGTGAAATCTAGTGAAGGAACGCCAAGTTCTGGTCACATGACCAGAGCACAGCCAATAGGAACGCTCCCTCAATGAAATGACCTGTGATTGGTCAAAGTCTCCCGTCACGGGTTAGATTTTCTAAAGCCTGAAAACAGAGCCATTAGGAGGAGCAGAAGTCTAGTTTTCTCTCAGAATACTTGAATTACAATATGCTGAAATGTATTGACTACTGCCACTTTAAGTTACGGCACTTCCGGAGTTATTCTAAACCAAATCACGTTTTTTTAAAGCTAAATAAGTAGTTTTTGTCATGTAACTTCTGTACTTAAGTGGCGCCACTTCCGGTGTTATTTAAACCCAAACTGTGACCTTTTTTCTAAGCCTAACTACTAAGTAGTTTTATTTTTGAAAAGACTGGAGCGGAAATTGACAAGTGTGTCACATGTTGCTGGACATTCGTAGGAAAATGCACAAAAAATATGCTGTTGAAAGTAGTGCTGAGCATCACGGGGAGAAAAAAAAAAGGGAATTCATGTCTATGTACATGAATCAAACAGATTAAATTGCGTGACTATTTCACGAACTGCCGTGAGACCGTGTTGTCGCATCTCACCCTCGGCAAATTTGCTTTGTAAAGACAGCACTTCTTTTTTTTTTTTTTAAAGTTGGATACAATTTTCATCAGCAGTAAATTCAAGACTAGAATGTGAAATATTATTTATTTCACAGAAGGTTTAGTTAAAAATTTAATGAGCTGTCATCATGTCTTCATAAGATTCATCATGCATCATTCCTTGTCCATGTACTGAAGGCATACATCCCCATTTATGACCATGTTTACCCACACACAAAGAATGAAACATCTTTTGCTTTATGAGTTCAGACAAACATCCATTGTGAAGCTCCAGCTCAAGGCCAACCACCCCCATCTCCCAACAACAAAAGGAGGTGGACTGGTGGGGGCTGCTGCTGCTTCCTCCTCTCCCACTGCCATCTGAGTAAAACTGCCTTTGAAAATGACTTTCGTTAGAATTGCGGCACGCAGCTTTGAAAAGCCTCACAGACACGAAATGAGTGGTCCAAATCCTCGGCTGCTGAGAGGAGAGAGACGCTTGATCCTGATGAGAAAATAATCACTGCCTTTGACACTTTGTCTTAAGCCAGCTCATCAAAACCATATGAATAAGCAACAACAGGAGATGCTGCAGGCCATGGAAACTGACTGTGCTTATTCAAGACGATGGTTTTCCATCTCTCCTTATTTGTAATGTCATCAACAAGGATGTTAATACAGATCAAAGCAAAAAATGTTTCTTCTTTCACTGTCAGACAGCTTCAAACCGAGATTTCAGGGAGTTATTTTGTGATGAAGTGTCCACGTTTTCTCTCCTGGAATCTACAGCATTGTCAGAAAGAGATTAGGACAGTGATGTTTTCATTGCGCTGTGAGGTTGAAATGCTGACTTTCAACTTGTGTTCACTTCCATATTGGCTGAACAGTGTTGCACTCAGAACCTTTTATTTTAAAGGTTTATTAATATGCAGGGCTTTTCTATAGTGTGTGGTGGTGTCTATATCTGCAGACACCCTTCCGATTATCAGTGGAACATCGGTATCGGCCAACATTTGCCTTGTTGACTGCCGTCGGCCTATCTGCAAATAAGGTGACATTCGCTGTTGGCAGTGGCCGATGTTTATCTGTTGTGTTGCATCAATTTTGCGCCGGCTAAATGTTGTGTTGGTTATTTGCGTTCGGTCTCGGACAACAGTAACAAGCTGCTGATTCAGAGTAGAAGCCACTGACTGGACACGACTCTGGCATGACGGCAGGTGCCGTGCGTTTGTCATTTTAAGCTAAACTATAATGTTTTTTTACTAAACCTAGCAAAGTAGTTTTGTTGCTTTTTTTTTTTTAAAGCTGAAAGTCAGCACTTTAACAACATAGTCGTCATTTAACTTCAAATCCAATGCTCAGGAGTACAGAAGTAAAGAACATACTGCACACTGCGCTCTCCCTCCCCTCAACCACCCACCTCTGCATGGGTGTGATTATGTACTTTTTGCAGAATGCATTTCAGCAATTTCTCATCTGACCTTGATTCATATTATACAGTTAAACTGAAACTGTTGTGATAGCAACAGTAACAAGAGAAAGAGGTTATTGCTACCGTGGGTGAAAAGAATGTTCCACAGCGGATTCCTCTCTGTATAATTATTGAACAATGGTGCAGAATGCTGCTGGTATATATGGATATGAATGTGCTTCATTTTGGCAAGTTATTTGCAGGAGTAGGAAAAATGCACAGATATGGCTCCAAGAAATAACACATTTTGTTTTGTTTTATTGGCTTTGGTCTTATTTTCATTGTTTTTAATCAATAAAAATTGCATGGGACTCACTAAGGTTGCTGAGAAAGAAGTAAAAGAAATGAAGGTGAACAGGAAAATGATTTCCCATAATGTCTGTTGTACCAGTTTACAGACAAACTTTGACCTACTGTACTTTGTTTTTTTTTTTGGATGGATTGCCATGAAATTTGGTTCAGACATTAACGGTCGTCAGAGGATGAAACCTACTGACTTTGGAGATCCCATGACTTTTCCTCTACTGCCACAAACCGGTCAAAGTTTTTTTTTTACTTATTAGGGGTAACAATCCGCATACTTGCATTGAACCGGTCAGTATGAAGCTTTCGGTTTGGCACGCATTACAAACCGAACAATTCGTTAAAGACCAATCCTATTGCATTTGCAACAGACATTCACGGTTGCCAGAGGATGAATTGGTTGTAAAGAAGTCAACAGCTTAGTCAGTTGTTTGTGCACCTAAAGCAATTTATTTTGAGGTGAAACCGAAAGTGGTAACACCCGAAATGTCTGATCTACTTTAGTGCTTGCAGAGTTTCCCTGTGCATTGGGGGATTATTGCAAAGTTGAAGCAGGAACGATGGCCAAAGCGATGAAAATAAACCAGAATTATCCTTTACCGTAAGCATCTCAATCTTCACTATCATAGTGTTTTTACTAAATATTATTTTAGAGATATTCTACCATGACAAAAGACTTGGCAAAAGTCCGGCATTAAGGCCCTTTTCCTTTTGGCCTCTTGTCCACACGCAAACAAGAGTTTTAGGCCTCTAAAACTGAGATTTTTCAAAACTCTGGTTACTTAGTATCCGTGTGGACGTGTAAAATGGAGCGTTTCAGAAACTATGACCTCAATTTGCACATGGCGTACTACGGTAAGGTGACGCTAAGCAGCAGCTCAACCTCGTCATCCATCCACACCAAGCCCCCAGGAAGAGCGTCGGGGCTTTGAAGCAACTTCTCGTAGTGGAATTACAATTTCCGTGTCCATAGACTTACATTTGGAAAGAAAAATCGGCAGATCATTTTTTAGGTAAATCAACTTCCCAGTACGAACACTTTGAATATCCTGTATTTAAATCATTAGGTCATAAAAGTTGTAAAATGCACCAATAGCTGAATCCAGAGTAATTTTCCTTCTTCCGTTCATGTGAATGAGACCGAGAGCTGGGACGCAGAGTTAAAGGAAACGTTAAATGCGCCTGCTCTATGGGCCCTATGACTGCGGAAGATCGCGGAATGATCCGGGTACTTAATCACTCAGGAGTCGAGCCATTTTGGCTTCATTCGCCACTGAACAACTCTCATAGGAATGAATGGGCGCCCACCTCCAACGCTGTATCCAGTTCTCTTATACATCTCTTATACAGATATTTTTTTGAAGGTCATGTGGATAGATTTTTTTTTTTTTAACGTAGGGGAAGAATATCTGTTTCATAAATGTTTGTGTACATGTAGACAGAGCTTAAAGGTCCCATATTGTAAAAAGTAAGATTTTCATGTCTTATATTATAAAGCAGGTTTAAGTGCTTTATAAATACTGTGAAAGTATCGAGGCACTCAATATACAGAGAAACGCACACAGCCCGTATTCAGAAATTGTGCGATTGAAACAAGCTGCTAGGATTTCTGTCTATTTGTGATGTCACAAATATACAATATTTAGACCATTACACGGTTTTAAACGTAAATATTCTAAATGTGTCCCAGTTTATTCCTAGTTGCAGTGTATGTGAATGACATCAACTGACAGGAAGTAAACATGGATTCAATCTGTTGCAAGGCAACGCAATTCTGTTGCAATTCCGTTGAAATGCACTAAAACGGAGCGTTTCAGACAGAGGGCAAATACAGGTATATTCAAGCAGACAGTATGAGGAAAATAAAGTTGTTTTTTAACATTACAACATGTAAACATGTTCTCGTAGAAACACAAAATACAAGTATTAACCTGAAAATTAGCATGATATGGCACCTTTAAGACTGTGCTATAAAACACTTAAACTGTCGTCATTTACCACAGGTTGGATATAAAAGTCGACATACTTCAGTACATTGTGGGACACACATAGCAAGCGCACAACCCCCCCGGCAGCCTTGCGTTGCCAGTTTGAAAAAGAATAAAAATCAATATGTGTTTTACCTGGTTCTCTCAGGGGGCGAGCAACTGATTCTAACTAAAAAAAAAAACTTCTAGGGCTGATTAGAAAGAGCACAAAACCATTTCTGTCTCTCACTTCCAAATCAATTCGATGCAAAACACAAAGGAATTAGCTCACACCTCCATTGTGCTTACGGACAAATCCCAGCACATGAAGGTTTCAATAATGATCAATACTGCCGTTCTATTCTCCGTGAAGGCTGGATGGTGTCGACTGATGTTCTGAAGCCGCCTCAGTCGGCCTCCTGCCCGCTGGGAGGGCCGAATCAAAGCTCAGGCTTCTGAGGGATGGGGATATAAAAGTTCACACCTCTGGCTGGAAGTTAATATCAAAATGTACACTTCGACTGAGGATGGACATCAAAGTGCTCAGTCTAGCGTTATGATTATATCCATTATCAAAATGAGAATTGTCTTAAGAGTAGATCCCTGCTGACTTTTATGTTGCAACACTTCATATAATCAATCGTGTGTACGGAGGAGTGTGAGGTTTCTGGGCAGGAGAACTGACAGCAGGCACCTGGAGTCTGACAAAAAACAATAACAAATGTTGTCCAGAAACCCTCACAGGTACTGCATTTAGCATAAAAATATGCTCAAATCATAATCCATTGCAGATGGATGGATGGCATAACATGGCAAGCTGCAGCCCAACAGGCAACAACAGCTGTCAGTGTGTCAGTGTGCTGACTTGACTATGACTTGCCCCAAACTGCATGTGATTATCATAAAGTGGGTATGTCGCCAAAATGTAATGAAAGTTTGGAGCATTATTTAGCCTCCTTCGCAACAAGCAAGTATATAGCTGGTATCGGTACCAATTGATTCCTTAGGTCTTTTAGTTTTATATGATACCAGTATCTTTACTCTAGCTTTAAAACTGAACCCGCTACAATCTAAAAAAATACCAAGTTGTGTTAATGCGTTCAAGAAATAAGTGGCGTTAAAACAGATTTGCGATTTTTTTCCCAATGATGCCAAAACTATACTGCCTACTGCCACTTTAAGTAAAGGATCTAAATACTTCCTCCCCCACTGTAAAGGACACAACCCTGAAATCCTGCATTGGCACTGCACATAAATCGCAAGGTGCAGAATCAGGCATTGCACCCTTCACGTCATGTGTGGCGAACACACACACACACCAGCAGCCCAACGCTGTTCCTTCAGGCGTCACTCAGCAGAGCTGTGGGGAGTCACTCGTCCATGCAGACAGTGACTGCTCGCCTGAGACCAGTTTGCCTTTTACCGTTTTCCTCGGATGACCCCTCTACGATCAGAGTCCTCCTGATAAAAAACGCTGCCGGGCTCACTGAGGCGTGCAACCTCTTTTTCAGGATAATGTATCATTTCTATTTGGTGCTTTGGTATAAAATTAAACTGGCAGAAAACAAAATGAAAAGAAAAAAAATGAGGATGAGGATGGCAAAGGGTTTTATTCACTCCAGCATATAAAAAAGTAAATCCACTGTATTGTCACCTCATTCTGAGGCTGCGGCACGGACACAGACTCCCTTTGTCTAAATGTTTAAACATTAGGCCGGTTGCACCAGCTGGACATAAAAAAAGTTGGGTGCCAAGTCCTACGCCGGGCTTAGCAATGTCCAGCCTTGTGATAAATATTTACACCTGTTGCACCATCTAAAAACGACACTAGGTGCAGCCCTTTTACTGCAGTGATAGTTGCCATGCCATTTGCGTTGCTATGGTAACAAACTTAAATTTACACTTAATGCCAAAGAATTGATCAAAAAAAAAGACTGCTGAACATTAAATTATTCCGATTGTGAAACAAGAAACATTATTGAACTAATAAAAAACAAGACGTCTGGCTGATATATGAGATGATAACAGCGACACTGTCACGACTGTGACACTAGTGCCAGCTACTGTATGTAGACCTAAAGGCCCCGACACACCAAGCCAACGGACAGTTTGGGGCTGCCGTCTGTCGGCCTAGTTTTTGCGGTGTGTCCCATACCGGCTCTAGTCTTCCTGTGTCCGAGTTTGTTTTGCCGATTCAGAAGGCCAAACCCGGGTGATTCCATCACTGCAGATCAGAGCCGATAAATACCGGTAACTACTGCAGAGTCATTTGTCCCGGGAACTGATCCTGATTGTAACCTTCCCACTTTAGACAAAGCCAGATGTTAGTGTTTTTTTTGTCGTGTTGGAAAGGGTCTTTACAAATATCTCTCTTCTGTATGAATGGCTCTAACATTGTGTTTCTGGATGAGAGCTGTGTTTCCTCTTAAATCCAAGTACTTAGTAATGAGCCTCTCAGTGCGGCCACGCTCGTTTCCAGCGAGCAGCTTCGCTGGAACCGGCACAAGTTAATTACCTTGATGAAAGCTGTTGATGCTACTTGTTTCGAGAGGACAGGATATTATATTTTAATTTTTTTTTCCCTCACAATGGTGCTTCTTCCCACTCACCAGTAACCTCTCAGCAAATTATAGCTTATGTAAATTTAAAACGTGAACCACCAGCACTCAATCATGATGGCCCAACATAGAGGAATCATCAGTCTAACAATCTGTTTCTTCACGGGGGGATCCACGACCAACTTTTTCTGTCTTTTAGAGGCTCTAGCAGGTTCAGAGCTAGAGTGAAGACACAGATATCATATGAAACTAGAAAACCTAAAGAACCCATATCACGTTAGCTTGTCGGGAAGGATGCTAAATAACGCTCCAAAGTTGGGCTACATTTAAGCAAGGAAAACTGTAATGGCCATTTTCAAAGGGGTCCCTTGACCTCTGACCTCAAGATACTGTATGTGAATGAAAATGGGTTCAATGGGTACCCACGAGTCTCCCCTTTACAGACATGCCCACTTTATGATAATCACATGCAGTTATTTGAACGCAATATAAATGGGTTATTTTCGCCTATTCTAAAATTTTAATATTTCTGCATACTGGGGTCCCTAAACAGTCTTGAATTACATAAATTGGGTATCACTGTAAAGCTGATACTCTTGTGGATCCAATGAGCCCAACTGTATTCATGTGTGATGATGTTAGCCCCCATAGGAGCCATTTCATTGTAGTGAGACCATTTTCTTGAAACGTGACCTCACTGTATAAAATGACCTGTGGTGACCTCTAGGATAATCACAGCCTCATGAAACTTTACAGCCACAAACTACAGACCTAGAGCATTCAGAGGATGGATGGCTTTCCTATTTAGATTGTCAATAAGGGGGTTTCTGAGCAGTTTAAACAACAGAAGTGCTCGCCATCCAATCGCTGAAACATGCAATTCTTGCAGAAATCTCCAAATGTCAAAACGTTTTTGACCCAAATCACAGCATGGCTTTTTCTATGGTGTTCCTAAAGGTCTTGGTGTCTTAATGTGGTATTTTGGAGGGATTATTGATCATTTTTATCAATTCTCCAATGCTAAAAAAATGGTTAAATTTAGCACCAAATCTGTGCAACAAATGGTATCAACCCAAAAATTGCTGCAACAACTTATGAGAAATAATAGAGCATGAGGATGACCATCATATACTTCTATCATAATGTTCTAAACCCTTATACACTTTTACAATTTAAGCTGCATCTCAAATTAATCTTCAGGTTCCCAGCTTTCAGATGATGTACACCACTTCTATGTGACATCTACTGTTGACCTGCTATCTCCCCCTAAAGACCTTGTAATTCTTCTATTGTGGGTCTCAGAGGGTTAATTTGACTAATGGAATATATATTAATAGCATGTTTTTTTGCTGATAATTATTAATCTCCAAACATCCATCCAGTATCTCACTGTTTATCTGGGTCAGAGCTACAATCCCCACAGGATGAGCCTCCCAGAGCCCAGCAGCTTCCTCCAGCTCCTCCTGGGGGATTCCCAGAGGCTCGGGCAGACTTAAGAGTGTGAGTCCTGGATCTGATCTGGGGTCTC
The DNA here is from genome assembly GCF_043250625.1 of Sebastes fasciatus. NCBI lineage: Eukaryota > Metazoa > Chordata > Actinopteri > Perciformes > Sebastidae > Sebastes > Sebastes fasciatus. Next base: position 4,491,393 of record NC_133796.1, on the reverse strand, counting down.
CTCACAGTCGGTCACACTGTTTAAACATTTCAGACACAGGGAGTCTGTGTCCGTGCTGCAGCCTCAGGATGAGGTGACATAGTGGATTTAGTATAAATCCATCTGCCATCCTCATTCCACTTATATATGTTTTCATGCCAGTTTAATGTCAAACCGAAACACAAAATGGAAAGTGGTGTTATCAGGAGGACTCTCGGATGATCTTAGAGGGGGTCATCCGAGGCAAACTGGTCTCAGGCGAGCAGTCACTGTCTGCATGGACGAGTGATTCCCCCGCAGCTCTGCTGAGTGACGCCTGAAGGAGCAGCGTTGGGCTGCTGGTGTGTGTGTGTGTGTTCGCCACACATGACGAGAAGGGTGCAATGGCTGATGTGAAAAACACAAGATATTCCTAAAGCAGGGGTCAGCAACCTGCGGCTCCGGAGCCACATGCGTCTCTTTAGCTCCTCTCCAGTGGCTCCCTGTGGATTTTTAAAAATGGAAATGAATAACTGTTTTTTTGTTTACATTTTTCATTTTTATTGATCATTGTTGTAGGTCTATGGTACGACGGTACAACGGAGTATTAGGGCCACATTGAGGAAAAAAAATAAATCTGAGATTTCGAGAATAAATTCCTAATATTATAAAGTAGTAATTTTACGTGTTAGTTTCTTTTTTTCTCGTAAAGGTATGACTTTATTCTCGTAATCTTCTGACTTTATTCTCATAATATTAAATCTTTTTTTCTAGTAAAGTTATGACTTTATTCTCGTAACATTACGACTTTTCTCGTAATATTATGACTTTATTCTCAAAATCTCAGATTTTTTTCCCTCAATGTGGCCCTAATACTCCGTCGCACATTTGCTCTTGGGCCCTACTGCATTAGACTTATATACTATATACTTAGATTATAAACTGTGTTACCTTCATCACAATACGCAAATGTTTTGCGGCTCCAGACAGATTTTGTATTTATTTTTTTTGCCTAAAATGTCTCTTTTGATAGTAAAGGTTGCTGATACTTGGACTAGCAGGTTCAGTTTTAGAGCTAGAATGAAGGTACTGATGTCATATGAAACTAGAAAGGAATCCATTTGTATCAAGCATGTTAGGGAAGGAGGTTAAATAACGCTCCAAAGTTGGGCTAAATTTTGGCAAAGACAAACTGAAAAGGCCATTTTTAAAGGGGTCCCTTGTCTCTTGAATGAAAATGGGTTCTTTGGGTACCCACGAGTCTCCCATCACATCTTTCTCCAAATCCACGATTTGATTTGACTTTAAGGTCACGATTCGACTCAATTTAAACATGTCATTATTAGACTGTGGAGATGTCTGTTGTGCTCATACACTGCAGCTGGCGCGAGGCACAAATCTTGTCGGTTAACGGTTAATAATCAGTTAACGAGGGTCGGTTATCGGTTAAGAACATTTTTCAAAATGAGCATCCCTAGTTTTGACGATATACATCGTCACACACACTCACGTGGTGCATACACACACATGTGCTGAAACATGCTTAAAACATATAAACGTATGCAAGTCATTCAAAAATCTAATGAAATAAATATTGCGTATTGCAACACAATGTGACCAATCTAAAATAAATATAATAATACTTATATAAATATGGAAGAAGTAAGTGACTCGTCAAAATAATAAAAAAAAATCCTAACTGTACTTTTTCTACTTGCATGGTCTAATTCTGCTCCAGTCTTTTCTATTCAGCTCAGCTCTCTGTGCTTAACTCCCATGGGTGCTCATTACGGAAGAGGTTTGTTTGATCTATTCTTTCATTGCTGTTTGAACCTGAAGCATCAAACTCTCTGAGGAGTGCAGTCTGTCGACATGACTAGTTAAAACTGCTGCCATTACACAGACAAACAAACACCGTTTCTTAGTGCAAGCTGTCATTAGACGAACACTGCTGTTGTCTTTTTATTATTTCACACATTTAAAAAAGTGTGCTCGGATTCATAAAGGAGAATTATAATACGGAGCCGGTGCTGGTGCAGAATGGATTCCTCACGCTGCTGCTGCTGCTGCGGCTGCTGCAGCGGGACGAGTAATCAGACAAAAACGATCAGTTGTGCCTCAGTGCCCTAAGTACAATCAACCGCTATAATTAGTTTCCATTTAAAGAGGTCGATTCAGTATAAACATACAAGGAGAACATTTAGTTCCAAGAGTAAATAACTTCAAGGCTTTGGGGGTGATGCATTGCGACTGTGAAAACGGATGTAGTGCGCCACGAAGACATTAAAGAGTACAACTAATACCACATCTAACATCGCTTAAATGTTCTATCCTTCAGTGACGATGTACTCGGAATCAAACAGGGTACGATAAGCAGTGATTCTTAATGATTACAGTAAATAATATGAGAGCCATGACAACTCCTCACAGTCTTTAACCCTTGTATTATTACGACTTTTTTTCAGAAAGTTATGACTTTATTTTCATAATATTACAACTTTTTTTTCTTGCAAAGTTAAGACTTGATTCTCATAAATTTATGACTTTATTCTCGTAATATTATAACCTTTTTTTCTTGAAATAGTATGACTTTATTCTCATTACATTACAACTTTTTCTCGTAAAGTTATGACTTTATTCTCGGAATCTCAGATTTTTTTTCCCTCAATGTGGCCCTAATACTTCGTCGTATAATTTGAATGTTTGTGATAAACTGAAGGACGAATTGTTCCTTTATGTGTTGAGAAAATCCTCCTACTAAAACAGAAAACCCATTTGCTTTACACGACCTACTTTTGTTATACAGGAGATTAAGGAGCACCTCTAAACACAGTGGCATATATTTCAAATTATCCTCCCGTAGGTTGATAAACTGTGGTGTGCTCTGAACGTGGAGTCAGCTCCTCCGGGTCTGGTAGCTCCGCTCACAATACGCTTGAGTCCTTTTGTTGTGAGAGCGCTGACAGCTCCACCTGTGTGTGTCAGCTTCCTGTTGGTTCATTAGAAGAGGACAATGAGACAATGAGAGCGTTTGTCTCTGCTAATAAAAGACACATTAATACGTCCTCTGCTGAGAGCGGTCTGCTTGAGTGACTCAAAAACATCGCAGGGATATTGTGTGTGTGTGTGTGTGTGTGTGTGTGTGCGTGTGTGCGTGCGTGTGTGTGTGTGTTTTGTTTTTAGGCACATCTGTTGAAGCCGGTTTTGTGTGTTTTTATGAGGTGCAAATGTATGCTCGCTCCACTGTGTGATTATTGTCTGTCTATGTGTGTGATTTAAATGTTTCACCTCTGAACGAGTGCTTTCATTCGAGAGGTGAAGCTTTGTCTGTTCTTTTCTCAGATGAGTGGTGATGTGTGATGTTTAGGACTGTAGTGTATCTAACCTCAGCACTTTCTTGGTACGGACTATAGATTGTATGTAAAGACGGACGACAAGTCTCCACCTCCTGCCGCTGTACAAAAGTGAAACCAAAACAAAGATATTGCCAAGACGTGAAAGTCAATTATTCGTTCCATTGCAACGGCAGCGCCCAGCAGCAGAGCTACGCTCCCGCCATTTTGGACTGAAAGTGACTACCGGACGCCAGTAAAACGTCCGCCTAAAAAGTGCTGTACAAAAGTAAAAAAAAATATTTCAAGCCATTGTCATATTCTACCAAAATTCTCGTAATATTACAAGTTTTCTTTCTTGTAAAGTTATGACTTTATTCTCGTAATATTACGACTTTTTTTTCTTGAAATAGTTGCCTGTGTTGAACAATAGAATATTATAAATATAATAAACGTTTTCAGTCCAAAATGACGACAGCGACACCAGAGTTTCGTCTCTTTGCTGCCATCTTGAGATTTTGACGTAATTTAGAGCCAGAGTCTGCGCAGTAGTGACCGGGCGGTGGAGCTGCGGTATCGAGATCACCCGCTCGAACCAATCACAAGCTGAGAGAGACTTAAAGCTGCCAATCATGACGTCCCACCCCCTTTTTATAGCATCAAACCAAACTTGTCAGAAAAGTGAACACTTGAACAAACATCACTTCTCAGACTTCAGAGGTTGACCACTGGTCTCCAGTTATGCAATTCTGTTTCATATTTATTCTCGATGTTATCCACCTAAGATCTTCCTTTTGGTCAGTATTTTGGTTGATTTTGTAAAAGGAAGCTTGAAATCTAAAGTAAAGAGGTAAAAATGAGACACCAAAGTACGGTTTACATGGTCTATTACCTTGTTATTCGCAAGTGCCGTCATCATTTCAGGTGTTAATAGTAAAAAAAAATGTCAAGGAAAAACTGGAAAATCCTTCTGCATAAAACTGTGCCGTGGTTTGACTACAAATATGTGTAATGATGAGAAGTGAAGTATGAAATGAGATGATGAGACAGCGAATCTATATTCTGGAAGTGAATGAAAACATGAGACTTATTACAGATATTATTACAAAAGTTACGAGCAACAAAATCAACAAACAGTCGTCAGGCTTCTATAAGATCTCCGTATTGATGCTGTGTTACATCAGATTTATTAGATCCCCCTTTAGGAGCATCATGAGAGGCACGGAGAGAGAGAGAGAGGAGCTGCAGCTGACCACAACAGAAAAACAGGAGTCTGAATCAGGTTTATTGCCAAGTAGGTTATTCACATTCCTCTGTTCTTTAATGTTTCCTCAGATAAGATGCTGCTCCCGGCGAGCGTTCTGATTGGCCTGCTGTGCCTGAGCCATGCGGGCGGTGCGTGGGGTTTCGCCCGTCTGCTGGACGACGTGGAGCTACGCTCGGCGTTCTCCGTCGCGCGCACCAACAGCATGGAAGGCGGGCCCAAGATGACCGTGACCTTCGACGCCGTTTACGTCAACATCGGCGGGGATTTCGACCCCAAGGCCGGCCTGTTCCGCTGTCGCATCACCGGGGCGTACTACTTCTCCTTCACGGTGGGGAAGTTCCCTCACAAGGACCTGTCGGTGATGCTGATGAAGAACAGGAACGAGGTGCAGGCCATCGTGTACGAGGAGAACGCCGGAGAGGAGAGGAAGGTAAGTTTCACACCTCTCTCAATCACCGCTCATCTCTGGTCCACTGGTCCATGAAAAGACCGAAACCATCAGTGAATGTATCCACTAACAAGTATTGTGTGGGTGTATCACAGACGGATTAATCCGCCCCTGAAAATAGTCCCCAATAAATGCACTATTTCCTCCTGTCTGAGTAACGTTTGATAAAAACTACAGTGAGCAGCTGTTTTAGGAAATTACTGACTTTTTTTAAAAATGAAACTATATATTGGTGACCTTTTTTAAAGATTTGCCAGAGACCGGGTAGGGAGGTCACATTTGTTGTAAACAATAAGAAAATACAGAATAATGCCAGAGGTTAAATATCGCTCCAAACGTACACTAAACTTCAGCGAGGAAAAACTGGCATGGCCATTTTCAAAGGGGTTCCTTGACATCTGACCTCCAGATCAGTGAATGAAAATGGGTTCTAATGGGTTCTAATATAATCACATGCAGTTTGGGGCAAGTCAAAGTCAAGTCAGCACACTGACACACTGACAGCTGTTGTTGCCTGTTGGGCTGCAGTTTGCCATGTTATGATTGGAGCATATTGTTTTATGCTAAATGCAGTACCTGTGAGGGTTTCTGGATCAATATCTGTCATTGTGTTGTGTTGTTAGTTGATTTACAATAATAAATATATACATACGTTTGCATAAAGCAGCATATTGGACCACTCCCATGTTGATAAGAGGATTAAATACTTGACAAATCTCCCTTTAAGGTTCATTTTGAACAGATACAAAAATGTGTGAATAATTTAAATATATTCTAAAATCTATTAAATCTGCATAATGAGTACTTTTATTTTGATACTTTAAGTATATTTTCTTGATAATACTTTTGCACTTTTACTTAAGTGTGAATTTAAATGCAGGATTTTTACTAGCTACTTTTACTAAAGTAAAAGATGTGAATATTTCTTCCACCACTGCTGGTTTGTCGTAATTCTGAACTTTAGTCAGCCAGGCTAGCAGTTTCCCTCTGCTTCCAGTCTTTGTGCTAAGCTAAGCTAACTGCTGCCTGGCCCCTGGTTGAGCTTCTCATCTAACCCTTCACAAGAAAACAAATAAATGTATTTCCCAAACTACAGTATTCCTTTAAATTCTGTTTGAGGGTGGATTTGTTCCCTCTGAGGAGGTCTTTTATCGTGTCAAAGCTCTCCAGGTGTCTCAGTGTCTCTTTATCACAGAGGGTGTGTGTTTGGGTGGGAATGAAAGCAGAACAGAGAGGATTACACACCAGATTCCCCCCCGAACGCAGAGCTGCGTGAGGTAGATGATCGGATTATGTTCGGTGTGAATGTAAAACTGGGATGATAAAAAGCCTGTCTTCCGTCCTCAGGTGCAGAGCCAGAGCGTCATGCTGCAGCTGGAGTTCGGCGACACCGTCTGGCTCCGTCTCCATGGCGACCCTCGCTACGCGCTCTACAGCAACACCGGACACTACACCACCTTCAACGGTTACCTCGTCTACCCCGACACCTACGGCTTCCAGACGCACCCCCACCAGCAGCAGCAGCAGCACACGGCCTTGAACTCCCAGCAGCCCCAGCAAGACAACACCGCCCTGCTGAGCAGCAACCAGGCCGCACAGCACACCCCGTCTGCAGCGGTGGAGGAGGAGGAGAAGGAGCTGCAACATAGGGAGGAAGAAGAGGAGGATGATGATGATGACGACGACGAAGAGGACGACCAGAGATCTGCGTTCTCGGTAGGGCGCACCCAGAGCATCGTGGGAGTCGACCAAGTGGGCATGCCGCAGCACCAGCCGGTCAGCTTCGACACGGCGTTCGTCAACATCGGGGATGACTTCAACGTGACGGAGGGGGTGTTCACGTGCCGCGTTCCCGGCGCCTACTACTTCTCCTTCAACGTGGGCAAGCTGCCGCAGAAGACGCTGTCCGTCAAGCTGATGAAGAACCACCTGGAGGTGCAGGCGATGATCTACGACGACAGCCAGGGCGAGAAAGCTCTGCAGAGTCAGAGCTTGATGCTGTCGCTGAAACCGGGCGACACCGTCTGGCTCTACTCCCACCAGCGGGACGGCTTCGGGGCCTACAGCAACCACGCCAAGTACATCACCTTCACGGGCTTCCTGGTTTACCCAGACTTCCCCAACACCACCGCCACCACCAGCCAATCATACGCAGACAAGAAACCCTAGCTGCAGCACACACGAGCTGGGGACTGAACATTGTGGGGGGGATTCATGCGGAAAAGTCTGAGTTTGTGGGTTGTGAGCAGAGTGGAGAATTCTCGCGGATGTCTTTGACGCTTCCTCTTCGTGTGAATTCCTTCACAGGGACCTTGGACTGAGTGCGGAGCTTAATGAAAATCTCTTCAATTTCCAGCTAAATGGCTTCCCAGAATATGACTTCATCACACTCAAATGTGGAACCTTGAATGACAGTAATGTGAACTCTAATTGAATATTTCACTCTATAATGAAAACTCATCATCACCTGCTTCCCCCTCTGTGTCTCAGCCCAACTCTCGTTTTAAAGGGATGGTTTGGTGCTGCGTCTCAAATTGGATAATTTCGTTAGTACGCCTCCATGTAGTACACTGTGTGCACAATACATACTTGTGTAGTGTGTGGATTTCAACAGGGGTAGTGTTGTCTCAAATCTCACACGGCTGTTATGCACTCAATGGCACACGATGGCTTCAATCCGACTACAGTATAGTGGTACTTAGTGAAAGAAAACACATGAATAACTTAAATTTGTATAGTTCGGTGCCACCATTTTCACGAGTTTAATACAGGTTTGGAACCCCCCCTTCCACTACTTAGCAAAGATAGCGACTGTTTTAAGTACAACATCCGGGTATTTAGAGTGCACTGCATTTTGCCATAATTCTCAGTGTGAACGCACTCAAAATAGCAACTGTAAGTACACAAATTGAAACACAGCATGGGGTGTTTTGAAAGAGGTACTTATCCATAGTCAGTGTAGTACCTACGGCAGACAGCAGTAGTAGCAGTAGTACGCTATATTTAGAATATTTTCATCGCTATACCTCGCCGTCAATCATCCTTTTCTGATGGGGAACTGATGCTGTCATCAAAGCCACCAGACTCAAAAAAGTAATTTTCCCTCGCCGAACACAGGAGTTGCTGGTCTACCGCTGCCTCGATCGGTTTGTTTGTGTTATTGTGTGACTTTTGGTGTTTTAATGGGTTAGTTCGGGTAAGACGTTACAAACAGTCCCTTTAAACTGATTTTTTTAGGTGTCTAAAATACGTTTTGCTGCTGCCCCCGTCCACAGCAGTACATTGCGTTGCTCCCGTGCTGGTACTCCTTTCTGTTTCTCCAAACTGGGGGCGCCATCTACTGGATAAGTACCCGATACAACACCACTTGAAAACACCTGAACTATCCCTTTAAATTAGTGCAACCACCACAAGGAGTTAGATATCGTACTTGTGTGTCATTGCGATTTGTGGCAGTTCAAAAAAAGATCCCGAATCCACGGTTAATACACCACGGTCAGATGATTAATAGTTGATGCAAATGTTGGAAGGAAAGTCCAATTGAAGTGAAAACAAAATGTCAATTCAGTCCAATTACCAACTAACTAAATTGTGATTAAATAAATTTGATGCACTTTTATTTAAACTATAATCCCGGCTCATTAAGTGCAGTAGCGGTGGGAGACTTTGGTCATCCTACATGAAGGTGAGGAGGTGATCACAGTTTTCATTTTGAAGTGAAATATTTCTGTATCTGTTATCCTCGTCAGCGACTCGATGTTTCTGCTCGTATGTAAAACAAGTCACGTTCCTTTACTTTATGTCTTTAGAGGCATGTGAAACTGATATGAACAGTGTGTTTTGTGTCAAAATGAGTCTCTCTTTCCTTCGTTCTGGAGTGTTTTATCGCTCTAATACTCTGATACCACAGCGGGAGCGAAGAGGACAACAGGACCAAGCTGACATCGTTTTCTGGGGGTAAAGACTGCGTATCCGTCCCCGTATATATATACACCGCCTGTTTGACCACATGCCACCTCCCTCCGGGCCTGGCGGGGATCTGGACCATAATTTGATTTCTAAATCTAGCAGCAGTTTAATTCGTGTCTTCAGATGGCGACCACTGTGGGGAAAATTGAACAGCTTTTCTCCCGAGCCGCTGTATAATATGCATGTCTGTTTAATTTCACACCGCCGGGGGAGAAAGATGATGCTGTTCAGATTGTGATGAACCTTGACTTTATGAAATCACCTTCTCTGTTGGAGAGGCTCCGTGTGAAGTGATACTTCGCTGTGATTGAACATTAACATTTTTTTTATTACAGTTAACTAGAGGTGAAACTGTACTGCAAGCGGGCTAATTGACTACATCAAAACGTGACTCAGCAAGAGAGAGAGAGCTGCTTAAATGATAATATATTGGACTTTAACTTTAAAGGTTGGTTCACCCGATTTCTGATGCCTCATTTCAATACACTAGAAGTGAAAATAGTTTTGTGTTTGGTGCTCAAACTACATTGAAAGTTACACTAAACAATATTTTTGTGTTAACAATGGACCAAAGTCTCACGACAGCCCAGAATTATTCTGTTTTGGTTCACTCTCACTGTTCTCATCAACTTTCCAACCAAAAAAAACACCCCAACACTCATCAAATCACCAAATAACAGACACAGTTAGCGATTAGCTGGTGAATATAGTGGAGTATTTAGCAGATATTTCCTTTAGGAGTTGGTGGAGACCAAAAACGGAGCAAAAAGGAGATGGAATATTGGACTTAAATTCATCAGGTGAACAGCTACTTACTTAAGAAATCAATATTTTGACACAAAAACGGTCCGCCAGAGTCCGACATCAGAGCTGCGCCCATAGCAACGATCTGCTATACATAGCAACGGTCTGCTATAGAGAAATTACAGAGCACAGAACGCTGTGATTGACCAATCAGAACCGAGTATTCATCACAGCCGTGTAATAAAAATAGAGAAAGTTAAAACAAATAATAGGTATATAAAACTAAAATAAGATGAGAAGTAAAACAGAAACTACAGGAGAGCATTTAAAGACAATTACAAGATAAAGCCCAGGACACGAATTTCACAGAGGCCATGAGGGCCACCGTGCTCCTTCAGTTTGACCTTTTACTCCTCAAAACATTATAAATGCTCTGCATCCACGGTGGCCTTTCAAGTAGGAGAAGAAATGCGTCTCCTGTATTTGAATATAGATAGGAAATAGGAAATAATTATGAAGATGAATGTACTTTTTAACAACTAAAACACAGCCACAAATCTTTAATCCGTATCGTTCATAACTGGACTTTTAACGCTATTAACTTTGTCTGTAGGTTACAGCACAACAAAGATAAGATATTGATTCCCAGATGGGATATTTGGACAGAATACATACAGATAAATAGAGAAAATTCAGACAGTGGTGTGATTAATAATATCACAATATCACAAAAAGATAGTATAAAGCGATACTGTACTGTTGTCTGTAAACAAGAAGTGCATTCAGGCTGACGCACTACAGCAATAAAATTAACATTTACTATGAAATATCTAAAATAAAACCCCATCGAAGTGAACCTGAAGCACACTGAGCAGTCAGAGTAGTGTAAAGCTAAATCTCCTTCCCAGTCACGAGAGTCTTCATCTCACAGCGATCTCTTCGGCGCCGAGGGAAGACGGCCTCGCCTCTCACACCTCCTCTGAAAAACTAATAAGAGACGGCGAGTCTCCGGCTTCTTGCTCTCTACCAGGCGTTTCTTTCCGCCACTCCATTGCTAATCGACAATTTCCTGTCCTGTACCGCTGCTCCGACTTCTAAGAAAGTGACACAGTTTTTGGACAATGAGATGCTAATTTTTATGAAATTATACGGCGAGTGCGTCTCATTTCAGATAATAATATGTTCGGTCACGGTCTGACCCTCGCTGGTTTCTCTGCTCCAGAAAGACCTGACCCAGTTCAGTAAGTCCTGATCAGAACTCGTGGTGTGTGAAGTGACTCATCTGAAGAAGTGTGATGCATGCATGTAACTGAAAAATACAGTGAATTAATAAAAAACTAACTTTCTCATGACTTGCTGAGCAGCTTCACAGGCCCCCCGTCGACGCCTGTTAACTGTGTATTTTTATTATCTGTACAGTAACTGACGATATGTTGGATGTTTCCAGTCTGTGCTTCTTTCTTTCTTTCCGATAATGAAACATGGATCATCGTGTATTACAAACTATGTCGAGCAGACATGAGTCAAAATGTGGTGGAAAAATTTACAAAATTGTGTTTTCTCAAAAACACAAAATCCAAACCGTGATGGAAAAATAACTAAAATAATATTTAAAAAAACTAAAAACATTTTGACTCACGTCTTGTTTTCAGGCTCATGTTGACTCTTTGAAATGTTTTGAGTATTTCTTACATGTAAAACGAATGCTTCAATGAACATGTTTGACAAAATAAAAAAAACAGGAAATGTAAAACCTGAACTCTTATTGCACCCGTGATGTGAACGTAGAACCTGCCAAAATAATAAATAAATAACTCAATAAATAAATAAGTCATTAATTTAGCAAAAATAATATTCAAAATAAATGACACACGTTGAGTGACAGTTCCCTCACTTGCATAATGAGGTAAAAATGCATAAAGAAATATAAAAAGAAATGTGTAAAAAAAAGAATACAGAAATAAATAAGGGGTGAAATGCGAAGGAAAAATCATGCATGAATAAATAAATGTATAAATACAAAAATAACTCAATAAATAACTCAATAAATATTTCAGTAAATGTAGCAAAAATAATATAAGAAATAAATACCACACATTGAGTGACAGTCCCAGGTTGAAACGCATAAAGAAATATGTAAAGAAAAGAATACAGAAATAAATAAGTTTGGTGAAATGTAAAGGGGAAATTGTGCATAAAAAATACATTTAAAAATAAATAAATAAATAAAAAATAAATGCGAAAATAAAATAAATAAATAACAAATTAATGCAAAAGTAAATAAATAATTTAAAAGATAATAAAAATAAATAAATACAAGGGAAAATTAAACAAGAGTAAATAAATAATATATTTACAAAGATAAATATATAATAATAAATAAGCAAATTAAAACAGAAATATCAATATGTCGCATTTTATCAATTATTGGCTACATTTATTTTTAATATTATTTTTGCTACATTTAATGACATATTTATTTATTTATTCATTCATTTGTTAATTTATTTATTTATTTATTTTTGGCAGGTTCCGTCCTCCAAAGCGAGCAGCAGCTTTCAGAGAAATGTAAACTTCATTCTTGATTTTATATCGTGTGCTGCAGCATCATCTGCTGGGTGACTCCAGTATGGGAGGACAGGTCATAATTATTACAATCCAGATTTACACAATCAAAGTTAGTAAAAAAAATCTTGGATTTTAATTAATTTAAAGACTCTGAAAACACATTTCAATCAATCAGCTTCTTACTGTGACAACGGACTCTTCTTACATGAAGGGACAACTGTTTTGTTTATTAATGTTCATGAGATGTTCAACAATCACATAAAGGTGTAATGTTCAGGTATCCACATACTTTTGAACATGAATGGTTTTGCAGTCTTGAAAAAACACACAGCAACTTAAAATCTCTTTTGAAGGTTGTTTTATTAGTATTTTTATTTACATAAATATTTCAAGTGTGTTTGTTCAGAGTGCTGGGAGTCCCAGAATAACACTAACAGACAGAGGGACATCATTTCTTCTCAGGTGCGGCGTCGCCAGCCTCCAGTTTGGGCGCGGCCTCTTTGGGCTCTCGGTAGGCGGGGAACACCTCCCACGGCGAGTTCAGGTCAAACTTCCTGAACTCCTGCGACAGCTCCACGGGCTCCGCCACCACACGCTTCAGCTCATCGTCGTAGCGCACCTGCAGAGAGAAAACATGCTTCAGTTGGCAAGTTGTTGTAAGCCCTGCAGGGGAGCAAAACAAGTTGTGTTTTGACGATATTGACTAATGAGCTTTACAAGAGCGTGGCTCAGCACATAACTGACTAAAGACTAAAGTCAACAACCTTTGGGCCAATCATCAAGAAATATGTCCACATAAGTACCTGAAACATACCCTGAAAGTTTTACTCAAATCGACCACTAGGGGGCGCTACAAACGCAACAGATTTGGACATAAATGAATGAGCGTCTGTCCGATCGTCATAAAACCTGTTGGTTATATTTAATGCAAGGCTGTCAATCAATTTAAATATTTAATCACATTTTTTATCTGTTCAAAATGTACCTTTATGAGAGATTTGCGTTATTTAATCTGCTTCGTGACCAGCTAGTACGAAATGGTTGGTACCAATGGTTTCATTAGGGTTTCTAGTTTCATATTTTGACAGCCCTAATTTAAAGTAATTTCAGTGTTTTTAAGGTCATGGTTGATACATTCAAAGACTAAAAACTGTCAAGTCTTGGTGGAAACTATAAAAACAAAACTACATGAGAAGCCTTTGTTGTCGCGACATCCTGATCATAATGATGAATATTTAAAAACAGGAATGTGAAGTTTTCATCCTCAGACAGAGAGAAGTAAATAAGATGAATTTGGGTTCTGTGCTGAAATTAATAATTCATTCTTTCAAGGAAATCTGTTCAGTTTCAGAAAATATTTAGGCCATAAATTATTCCTTCTCAGCACAAACTATCAACCCTGGATTCATTATCATGAGCTCAATAAACAAATAAAAATCACAGGATCCAGCAGAGTTTGAGATTAGAAGCGTCCATCCTGTCTACAAACATTTTTATAAATGAATCCCACATTGATGAAGCTGAATAAAGTTGACTGAGTCGTCGTGTTTCTGGCAGAACTCACCTCTACGTATCCAGAGAGAGGGAAGTCCTTCCTGAAGGGGTGACCCTCGAAGCCGTAGTCCGTCAGAATACGCCTCAGGTCTGGGTGGTTGGCAAAGAACACGCCAAACATGTCCCACACCTGCATAAACACACACACAAACAAACACACACACACACACACACACACACACACACACACACACACACACACACACACACACACACACACACACACACACACACACACACACACACACACACACACACACACACACACACACACACACACACACACACACACACACACACACACACACACACACACACACACACACACACACACACACACACACACACACACACACACACACACACACACACACACACACACACACACACACACACACACACACACACACACACACACACACACACACACACACACACTTTTACTCTCAGTTTGTCTGAAAGTCAGAGGAATTAAATAAACACTGTAATGATGATGATGCTCCTGATTGGGCATCCAGGTTGGGACTCACCTCCCTCTCGTACCAGTTGGCGACGTTGTGGACCGGGACCGCAGAGTCCACCGGCGTTAACTCATCTGTGTACGTCTTAACGCGGAGACGGGAGTTGTAGCGCAGCGACAGCAGGTTGTACACGATCTGTAAACACACACACAAATATTATCACTATGAAAACATTCACAAAGCTTGTTTATGCATCTCAGATTACCAGGACGGCACCGGAATAAATATAAAACATTTAGTTTTAGAGGAGAATCTGAGTGAATAAAGACAAGTAATGCTTTCCTGTCAAAGTGTTGCTGTGGGTGCAACGTACACTACCACAACAGCTTGATTGTGACCAGTCAGGTGGCTGAGAGGACGACTCTATATTTTTGAATGGTCTTTCATGCTTGTAGGTTGTAGAAAGTTCTCTTTACTAATATTTTAGTTTTGTATATTGAGAACAAAACGCTGTACGTCATTTCGTAAAAGAAACTGGAAGCTTAGCATCAAAAAATGTGTGCAGATTTAAACTGGAAATTACAGATTTACCTCCAAACTCACACCTCCAACACAAATTTTGATGGTTTAATGACTTAAAAATTCCACCATACAATATCCATTATGTTTTTCTACTAATTTAAGTGCTCATATGTTTGGCAAAAAAATATTTGCGCTTTATTTCACAGGTAGAAATGTGGAAAAAAGAAGAAATAAGGAGTAAAAACACTAAAGGTAATAGGGCAGTCTTAAGGCCTTTACACACCGGGGCGTTTTGTTTGTGTGATTAATTTGCAACAAGGTTGATTTTCTGAGCTTTCATATCGCGAATAAAAGCATCAACCAATCACGTTGTGTGTAACCGGTTGAGTTGCACTTATAGTTATTAAACAACAACACAGAGGCTCCGTAGTTCGAACCAAGGTGTCAAACTTTATTACTCCTGTCAACCTTGACAAAGGCAGACCTGATCCACTCCTTCCGCTCCTACCTTTCACAATAAAAGCCCTAGACATATAATATTCGCAGGAGAGTATTTAGCATTTTTGTTTATTCGCCACGCCCCCGGTGTATAAAGGCCATTATTGGTATATATGTCCCCATTATGACATGTGTCTAAGCATGTGTGTGTGTGTGTGTGTGTGTGTGTGTGTGTGTGTGTGTGTGTGTGTGTGTGAGACAGCTACCTCAAAGCGGTTCTGGCGTGATGGGATGTCGACAGCCGTCAGGTCGATCATGCTCCTGAACTGAGCGTTGGTGTGGTCCCTCAGGAAGGTCAGCACGGGGATCACTCCGTCAGGATGGATCATAAACTCCAGCTCATTATAACACGTCACCTACACACACACACACACATCAAGCCATCTGCATGTTTCTGAAACCTAAATATAGTCATTTTAACTGTTACCAGGGGATGTATATAAGACTGGTTTAAAAAGCTATACAGAAAAACTAAACGGACGAACTGTTTCTGATTTCAGAAGTAGAGGTCTCAGGCCTGTTTTTGAAGACTGCACTCATATGTTCCTTCTGATTTAAGGCCAATTCATACTTTCTGCGTCCAAGGGTTCACGAGGGTCCGCTTTGGTCTGTGTGACGTAAACGTCTTCATTCCCGTTGACGTCAACATGTTGAGTGCAGCCAAAATTTGTGACTGTGCAGACTGTAAGCATAGCAAGCACACCGACAATGCACGGTCCAGTTTCTGTCCACACTCCAGTCCTGTTGGTGGAGTATGCACCCCTAGGTTTAGTTTCTCCAAAAATTCTCGCAAGACTTGCTGCCCAACGAATTATCCTAACCTTAACTATTCAAGATCAATTCCTAACCTCAACCATCTCACAAAAGTTTCCCCAGCTTGCGGGTTACCTTCTAGACACAACCAACAAAGTGGGCGCTTGTTTTGAAGAGAGGTTGTTAGAGGTTATCTGCCGCTACCCACATTTATATAATTTGTCTTTAAACTAATACAAAGACAGTCAAATGACATTGAACTCCTGGCAAACAACGTTATGGTGCATTACCGTCACCAACTGGAATGGAGTGTGGATCAGGAAATGAGCATTCTAGGAACGCCAGAATGACGCAGACCCTCAATTGTAGTATGAATGGAACCGCGTGTGCATCCATGGATCAAGGCTTTATGCGTCACAACAACCCTCATCTGCAGGATTCTCTACTGCACCTGTAGTTACCTGTACTAAGTCAGCCTGTAAACTGCCTGTTTTCATGCTATTTCCCCCCAACTATTTACACTCAAAATCAAAAACTATTATAGTATCGTCTTGATTTATTCAAATATTAGACTACTACTCACTGCTTCAATGACCAAAAGACCTTAAATGTGCAATCTGTGTTGAAGCATTAAAGTGGTAATAAGTAACAGGACGATGAGCTCTGACACTCTGACGTGAACTGACCTGGACCTGCTGGATGTATTTGGGCATCATCTCAGCCACAAACTCCCCAAACGCTGCCAGCTGGCTGTGAGTGACGGCATCCTTGGGCCTGACCATGGCTGCATGAAGGACAGATGAAAGAAGATGAGTTTAACAGAAAATGGGAAAAATGGATTAGGTATATAAAAAAAGACATAAGCACTGTATAATTGTATTGACAATACTGAAAGTTATTGGGAAACGTTTTAATCAGAAAATAACCCTGTATAGTGCATCACCAATTGTAAACTGAACCCCTTGCTGCACTGTTGCAAGTTTCGTTGTTATACTTGTGTTTTATTTGTGTATGCATAAAAGCAATAAAAACTAAAGTGACAACAAAAAAAAGCTATTCGTGTTTAAAAGATCAGAGTACTTCTTCCACCACTGACTCCTGCAGCATCAGTCAGTCAGTCAGTCAGTCAGTCAGATAGATAGATAGATAGATAGATAGATAGATAGATAGATAGATAGATAGATAGATAGATAGATAGATAGATAGATAGATAGATAGATAGATAGATAGATAGATGGATAGATAGATGGATGGATAGATAGTGTTGACTCACGGCTGGTCTCGGTGGTGGAGCTCTGCAGTCTGCTCTGCTGCTGCTGGAGGAGACATGAACTCCTGGCAACTGGAAAGCAGCAACAACAACAACAACAACAACAACAGGGAATGAGTCAAAAACAAGATAGAAACATGATAAACACCCTAAAGATGACTGAATCTACAGAGATACAGAGGAGCTGGAACAATGTGAGCAACACCACAACAATAAGAAGCTAAAACACACTTATAACACTTGAATACGACTGTTAATGTTGCCTAAATAAGCTAATATATCACATAAACAACAGTAACTCTTCATCCTGTGTTATTGAATAACGTTAGCATTAGCATGAGCTAGCTGGAAGGTCAAAGCTGACACATTAAGACGGTTATATATAACACACTGTTCTTCTCAGTAACAAGTAAAGACACACATAGCTACATTAATCACTGCAGCAGACTCTGTGTGTTATATTAATACTAGTTTGTAGTGAACTTACAGTTAAAACTCCTCCCGAGTCCTCCACGGACGAACCGCACCAACGACGCAGCCATGTTGGTTCTACAGTTTCTTCTTCTTCTTCGGTCAGAGAGACGCGACGGTCACAGTCAGCGGGCTGTCGCCTCCTGACGGCCGGAGGAGGAGAAGACGAAGAAGAGAGGCGAAACTCCGGGGGGCTTTTGACAACAGCCGCTGCCGCCATTTTGGACTGAAATTACTTGTTCTATTTATAATATTTTATTGTTCAACACAGCCCATTTGGGTAGAATATGACAATAGAATAAAAAATAATTTAGTTTTTAAATAAATACACACATTTAAAAATAAATATAGAATAAATAAAAAATGAATGCAAAAATAGATAAATAACTTAAAAACAAATGTAAAAATAAATACATGAATAAAAGAAGATTAAACAGAAGAGTAAATAAATAAATAAGGGAATTAATAAAAAGATAAGAAAATAAGGAAGCAAATTAAAACAGATACCAATTTATGTCAAATTTGATCAATTAATTAATGGCCACATTTATTTTTAATATTATTTTAGCTGCATTTAATAACATTTAATTATTTATCAAGTAATTTATTTATTTATTCATATATTTTTAATTTTGGGTTGGGTAAAATTCTTGTAATATTTCAAACTTTTAGGAAGGGACTGTCTAATATTTGACTAAAGCTAATCGTCATCAATATCTGGCTCCAGGTGTGTAATATTATTTTTGCAACATTTAATGACATATTTATTTATTGAGTAATTTATTTATTTATTCTTTTATTTTCGTCCTCCATAGATTGTAGCCTCCCAAAGAAACCCAAAACAATAACACATCAGATAAATGTAGTCGAGTAAATAATGCAACATTCCAATTTGAAATATGGACAAATAGTATGAGGTTTCCCTAAATATACACTGGCTATACTCACGGATAATTTCAAGGTACTGGTACTTCAGTCAGTCTAGCTAAAATGGTGCACCTTCTTGTGAATGTGAAATCATGTGAAACAGCAGTGTCTCTGTCAGTAGATTACTATGTTTTAATATGATTTCATCACATTACTAGAACAGCTTTCATGCACATACACACATATATTTATCAGTAATACCTAGATGCTGAAAATAAAGCAGCATAGACTGTTTTCATATCACACATATTTAATTTAAAAGTCATGAGGCACCATAGGAACAAATGATAAACTGAAATAAAGTGTTTTTCAGTAAACAGTTACAGCTGAATTATGCACTAAAATGTCCTCTTCTTATTGCAACAACCACACAACAACTTGATTAAAAGGTGGAGGATGTAGGATTTGGCGGCAGATTGCAACCAACTGAAACTTCTCCCGTGTGCCAAGCTTGTAGGAGCACGACAGTGGCCGACGCAAAAACGTGAATGTCCCTCTCTAGAGTCAGTGTTTGGTTTGTCCGTTCTGGGCTACTGTAGAAACATGGCGGCCGGCTCATGGAAGAGGACCCGCTCCCTATGTAGATACAAACAGCTCATTCTAAGGTAACAAAAACACGACTCTTATTTTCAGGGTTATTCTACACTAAAGAAAACATACTTATTAATATTATATTCCCTTTCTGACAATAGATCCCCCCCAAATGTTTCACACTGTTCCTTTAAGTGAAGTGTTTTTATTACAGTCATAAACAAACAGTATTGTATTGTTGGCTTGTTTTAGGAATCTGACTGTATTTTTGGCTGAAACAGGATGACGGGTTACAGAAACCCAAACAAGGGACTGTTCAGATATTGGAATTTTTTTTGTTTTTACATTTCTTTTACATGTTTCAGCCACAAGCAAGAAACCAGGTAGTCAGGGAGTTCAAGGTTTTATGTGATAAGGGTTATAAAAAAATCCATGAGAATATAAAGCTTTTTTTAAACCATTTCCCAGTAAAAACTCTGAGTCCAGTCTTCCATCAGCCATAGGGACACCGTGAGGTCGGACCCGCCGTCCTGCTCTCTCAGCTGGACTGTCCACACACCTGCCGGTGGTATTTCCTCAGCATCTCCAGCTGAGCGGAGCGCACCAGGATGTGAGGCCGAATAGACGCCAGCTTCTGACAGGCTTCCTCTGGAGTCACGCAGTGTAACTGTGAGCAGAAAAACACAATGTCAAAATCAACACGGTTGCTCCTCAGTGACTGACTGAGAGACGGAGGACAAAAGTCCTCATTCTGTGTAAAAATGCACTGGGACGTTCAGCTGAAGTAAATATGAGGCTTCAGCAGTCTGAGTTCGTTAAATCAAATGAGGATCTTCCAACTTTTCTTCCAACCCTCCACTGTGGATTTTGCCCCCCCCTACAGTTACGTACTGACCCGAATGAGATACGCAGCCACCACTGTGGCGCTTCGGCAGCGTCCGGCCTTGCAGTGGACGTACACGCTGTTTCCCTTCTCTCGGTGCTGTAGGGCGAAGTCCACCCCTCGATGCAGGTTCTCCAGGGTCGGGACGCCGGTGATGTCAACCGTGCTCAACCTCAGCTGCTCCACTCCTACAGCCCGCCACTCCTGCCGCCACCATCAAACACAACAAATCAAACCAGTCAGTCATAAATCACTGGGACTTCTGAGTGGAAACACAAGTGAAGTGAACTCACCTCAGATGAGTTGCAGAAATATTTGGTCTCATATTCCTCATTCAAGGTGATAACGCCTCGAACATTTTCTGTTTCTACCAGCTGCAACACAACAACAACAACCATCAGTTTAAATACAAACTCAAATACAATATAAAGTAACCTGTTAATCATTCCGTATTTATCCCAGCACTCTTTGCACTCTGCATCGTTGCACTTTTCTAGTCAGTTTGTTTGTTGTCCTTGTTAGGTCTACTTCATACAGAGCAATGAAATACCAAAGTCAAATTCCTTGTATGCTTGGCCAACAAAGCTGATTCTGATACATACAAATTAAGGTTGCAACTGACGATTAGTTTCATCAATTAATAATTCAAACTTTATTTCAGACACACAGGAGGGTCCATAGCAATAAAAGAAAAGGAAAACAAAAACTTACAAGACAAGACCACAGCAATTCATCATTCAATTCATATTGTGGCTATCTTGCCAGTATTATAAGCTGATTAATTTCTTTATTAATCATTTTGTCAAAGAAAATGGCAGAAAATAGTGTAAAATGTATTAAAATTGTTTGCTTTGCTCAGCATCAAATCAGCTTCCCAAATGACTAAAAAGATTACTTGATATTTAACATAGTTTTTTTTTTTTTTTTTAGATGAATTACCTACTCGTTGCTGCTCCAAATATCTCTTATGGCATCACTGTGATCTACTATCTCATATTACCGTGTAATATCTCGTTATTGTGACTTTTAAATCATTCCTAACTTTTTTTTACTTGGTCAAAATGAGTGATTATCTGATGGTTCTTCACATCAGCATTAAAGGTCCCATATCGTGCTCATTTTCAGGTTCATACTTGTATTTTATGTTTCTACTAGAACATGTTTTCATGCTGTAATGTTAAATAAAAAACTTTATTTTCCTCATACTGTCTGCCTGAATCATCCTATATTCACTCTCTGTCTGAAACGCTCCGTTTTAGTGCATTTCAATGCAACAGAATTGCGTTGCTATGCAACAGCTTGGATCCATGTTTACTTCCTGTCAGCTGATGTTATTTACATACACTGCTACAGGAAATAAACTGTGACATTTTTAGTATGTTTAAGTGAAATGGTCTAAATATTGTTTATTTGTGACATCACAAATGGACAGAAATCCAAACGGCTTGTTTCAAAAGCTCAGTTTCTGAATACGGGCTGTGTGTATTTCTCCGTATATTGAGCGTTTTGATACTTTCACAGTATTTATTTAGCACTTAAACCTGCTTTATAATATAAAAGATGTGAAAATCTCACTTTTTACAATATGGGACCTTTAATGCAGCAGTAATATGAATCCAGAAACATCATCAATAATAATAAAACACTGACAGGGAACACTTTACTGTACAATAACTACTTTTACTTTTTTTTAAACTTGAAGTACATTTAGCTGATACATACTTCTACTTCAGTAAGCTTTTAAATGCAGTACTTTTACTTGTAATGGAGTACATTCACAGAGTGGTATTAGTACTTTTACTGCAGTAAAGGATGTGAATACTTCCTCCACCAGCTGATAAACAGACAGATAGCCCAGTACAGGCTGACCTCTGACCCCTGACCTCTGACCTGTTTGGTGATGGACCTGAAGGGCAGCGCTCCGAGGATCACCGTCTGGTCGACTCGGTCAAACCAGCGTCTGTTCGTCATCTTCTCCATGACGACATTATAGACTAACGTCGGGTAGAACAGCAGCCGAGCTAAAGCTCCCGACATCACGACACTAATGTTTAATACACTATATACAAAGTGAGCTGGTAAAGAGAGACAGCTCTTCATTAACATACACAGCTCTGAGTCTGATAACCTGTCCACCTGGCAGCGTGTCTTCCTCTTCTTCTTCTACGGCAGGATAACAACAGGACTTCCGGAGGGAATCCTTCACAATAAAATCCTGTGACCTCCACAAAATCTAAAGCCACAAACAATGTAATAAAAAAACACAACCACCGATTCTTTGTGATAGTTTAATGGTCAATCAGTTTGTTGCAAGCTGTATTTAATTATTTTATTTTATTACATTATATTTTTATTATATAAATATATTTTTATTCTATTATATATATATTTTATTTTATATATATATATATATATATAATTTATTATATACATATCTATTTTATTATATATATTTTTATATTATATTATATATATATATATTTTTTTATTATATATATATTTATATATTTTATTGGTCTCATATCTTTGGAGACATACAGTACAAGCAAATATTTACATTACATTATATTTGCAAATTTTTTGTGGTAAACTATTCTCATGAGATAACATATAAATTTTAATCTTTTATTTGACAATATAAGCTTGAGTCTAGTATATATAGTATATATACTATATATACTACTATATATATATATTGGTAGAATTTAAAAAAACATTATTTTTAAATTATTCTAACATTTTAAACCAAACTATTGTTATTTTACTGCTTATTTGCACCAACAAACCAAAGCAAATTCCTAATGTATACCTCATACACCTGGTAATAAACAAGATATATATATTTATGTATATTTATTAAAAGGAACATTGTGAAGCTTAAAAAAATATACTCAGTCTGTGCTTTTCAAGTGAAAATGCATTTATTATATTTTGACAAGCTTATTCAAATCAGCCATGATAGTGTACTAAAACCATGTGATTTAACTATATTTAAACTGTGATGCAGCACCAAAATATGACACGCTTAAAGGGGACATATCATTTTATCTAATTTCCAGGTTCATACTTGTATTTTGGGTTTCTACTAGAACATGTTTACACGTTTTTCTCATCCTGTCTGTGTGAATATACCTGTATTCACCATAGGAAGGGGAGCCAAATCTGAATGTTTTGTTGAATCACATGTTTTCTGATATAGGAAGCCCACAAAAAAACTGACTGGGTTGTCTGATGTCACAGTTTGTGGGTTGGTAGGAACTCCAGATACCCAGATGTATGAACACAAGCACTGAAAAAGTGTTGTTTTTTTTATGATATGTCCCCTTTAATAACTAACAGCCTGTTTAAACAACTAACGTCTTTGTCAAACAGGAGTTACTCTGAAGAGAACAGCGGATAGAAATATGTACAAAAATACATACAAACATGTATCAAAACAGATTTGGAGGTGAACAGTGTGAGTGTGTGTGTGTAAAATGACACAATGAATGCGCTGCAATATATTTACTAAAAAAAGTGCAAAGTATTCAGAATACATTTGTCCTGTAATCACGGATTGCATAACATCAGAAATCTTACATTTCTTTCGTTTCTTTTTAAAAAAACAAAAACAAAAACAAATGTGCAGTACAAAATGCCGACAACGTTTATTACATCTCAATAACTGGCTAAATTTATGAATGAGAGCCAAAGTAGTGTTAGTTTAACTTATGATACAATCGTGTTTCTTCCTGTTTACAGACAGTGATAGACCGCTGAGCTCCTTGTTCATCACTGACTTTAACACTTGATATATATTACCTTCATTTACATATAAAAGCAGTGAAAGGCAGTGATGCTGTTTTTGGGGAGATCAGAACTTCATCCAAAGGACAGCTAAGGGAGAGGTCAAAGGTTGGTGGTGGTGGAGTTCAGGATGTCGTGCTGGATCTTGGCGTCAGTGGCCTTGGACAGGTCTCGCTGTGGAGACAGAGAAGCAGACGTTGAGGTTGAATCCTTGAACGTTAACGTGACGACACAATAGAGAGACGACACTGAAGCAAACTTGTCATCAACAGCCGCTTTACATTTTCTAATCATCATGAAGTGACGCACTGTGAAGGCTGTTAGTGTGAATTAGAGAGAAGACAGACGGACTAATACAGTTTTAAACACTGACTTATGAGATGTGCTCTTCACTGCAGAAATCCTTGCTTTCGTTTAAACGCTGACTGTGCATGTTAAAGTGAAAGCAGCATGCTAAGTTGCTCTTTACGGGTAAATTTCCCTTTAATTAGAAGCATGCGACTATTACTGCATAAAAAGGGATTAGTCAGAATTACACACAGTTTTAGGACTCAAACAGACCTTGATTGAACAGAATCAGTGTTGACCAAGTCCCTCTAAAATATAAATTACACCATTAGCATGTCATCCTCTACAACACACAGAAATGTGTTATTGCACAGGAATGAGGAAAAAGAAGCAGAGAAAAGTGATTAGAGACAAAAGTGTAAATTACCACAAACTCTGAATACGTGCTGGCAACAGAGGCTATGCTGAAGTTACGCTGTTGACCAGCGGGGGTCAGCAACGCACCGCTCAGAGGGCTTCCCTTCAGCTGGGCCTCGTTCTCCTTGTTACAGCCCTGCAGCAGTCGAGGGTTTGGAGGTTTACCGCCACCTGGCATCCTTGCTGCTGAACCCTGCAGGACACACAGCAGACGAGTGTTTAACATCACAATACATAAATTGTTTTTTAGAATAAAATGGAAAATCTTTTTGTGAAATCTGTCGAGGCGACGTGTTGCCTTAAGACAACGGTGGAATAGTGGAATACATCCATGGTGGAAACGGCAGAGTTTGTTGTGTTGGAGTACAGAAAGCGTAGCTTAGTGTTATCTAAAATATTTTCAATGTCATGGCTGAATATTTAGATGATTTCCACAATGTGGACGGGGTCTTACACGAGACTTCTCCTTGAGCGGGACTTGGACATGATAACAAACAGACCTGATCAAGAAAAAGGTAAGAAATGTCCTATTTCTCTGTAGGGTCCTTTCCATAATGTCAGACACTTCAAATAACAATCTGAGCCTGTCAGTGGCAAAAACAAGAACCTTCAGTGGACGTAACTTTATATTAATGCTGCACAGTTGCCCTCGCAGTTCATTTAGCGGCTGCCGGTTACAGCGTTCTCCCTCAATTAAAAAAGTTATTGTCCCCATTAGTCACTTAGACACAAAAACATGGGAATGACGGTCCGGGTTGAAAAATACAGACGTAATATTCAGCCTCTCAAATATGTAGATTTTCTTCTTTTCTCTGTTTTATAACATATAAAAAAAACTGAATATCTTTGAGTTTTAGACTGACAAAACAAGACATTTCACCTTTGACATTGAGAAACAGGGATGGAACTTTTTCACTTTTTTTCTGACATATTACAGACTAAATAATTAATCAAGAAAATAATCGGCAGACTAATCAATAATGAAAATAATTGTTAGTTGCAGCCCTCCATAGTCGTTTCTACTTCTTCCATCTTGAAAATAGAGTTGGGTCAATTTCTGGTTTTGCCGCTCCGGTCCGATGAACGAGTTTACACCGGTTTGATTACATGCAATCCGGCTGAATTGTCATTTGTCATTATGACACGTTCCGGCGCATTAAAACGTAGCCTTCATCAGCAACCAGTGCCGACGCCCTCACAGCGCTAAATTCAGCTTGTATTTTTATTTTTAGTTTGTTTTGTTTAAGTTAGCCCCGAAGTTAGGAACAACAACGACCCAGGCTCACCTACGATGAGCTGACCTTTAAGGTGGACCAGCTATTCTCATTGTAGTTTTGATGGAGCGGCCGCAGCTGCCGAGTCAAGTAAGATACACCGGTCCAGTGATTGGCTTAAAATCAAACCGGTTGATTTTTTTTTTACACCGGCCCAACCCTACTTGAAAAAGAAACCGACCTTGTTTGCTGAGAGAGGTGGGCGGGGCCCAGGAGAGCGGCAGACCGTCCCACCGAAGACGGAGCGACCGGTGCTGTTAGAGGTGGCGCTAGAGAGGCTGGAAGTGGCGTTAAACTGAAGAGAGAGGCAGAGGGAGCGGGTTAGTGCTGACAGACTATGACAAGGAAAGACACTGGATTTGTATTAAAGCAAGAATTTATAGCAGAACAGTAAAAGTGGAGTGGGTTTCCCACCTTCCGTGATTTATTTGGGGTGTGAGTGCCGAGGAGTCTGCGTTTGGTCGGGGTTCGTACCGCCGTTCCGTACAGCATATCCTCCTCTGTCTGTTTGCTCTTCTTCAGTTGCTGTTAAGAGTTTGTAAAGAGAAGTAGAGTCAGTCAACACGTTTCCCAGCAAACATACAGGCTATAATATAACCAAGCAGCTTGTTTACCCTCTCTTGTTTCTCCTTCTCTTTCTCTATTCGGTGCAGCTCCCACTGATCCTCCACATACTGAAGAAACATCTGGCCGTTTACTAGAAACTCACGATCCTGTTCACTTTCCCACACGTCGATCTGGGCTTTTAGTTTCTTTTCCAGCTAAAAAGACAAACACATATGTGACGTTTAGTTATTGTAAAATGCTATAAAATTGTTATTATATTTTCAGTTTAGATAACAAAAGGCAGCCTTCATGTCTTACCTTCGGCAGGCTCTTATGCAGGTCAGACCTCTGTTTCTCCTCTTTGAGAAGGTTTCCTCCTCTGTTAGTGAAACGCGTCGGATCTGTGGCTTTTTTCTGTGAGAAAGATGAAAGAGACAGACCTTAATAAAAACAGTTCTTTAGCATGCAGCAGTGTAACCACATAAGACAAATACATTCAGGGGTGTAATGATATAGTCAGAGTTTTTAAATGACAAATGCCGTTGTTATTTTTCTCTCTGTAAGTGAGTAAAGTTTTAATGATTTCCTTTTTGTGATTTGTACACTGGGATATTTTATAAAGGCTTACAGTTAGATAGGTTTCAATAAGAAAGGGACAATGTACAGCGAGCCGGACATTGTTGTGAAATAAACCCTGACGCGAAGCGATGCAAGATGTTACCTAAAAAAGAAAGCCAGCCAGACTCCGTTGACAAAAACACTACAGATTCAATTCAGTTCCCCGTCGGAAAATATTCTAAATATAGCATACACTTAACTGACACATAGAGACATACAACTATTCACACTCACATTCACACCTACGGGACATTTAGAGTCAACAATGAACCTAACATGCATGTCTTTGGACTGTGGGAGGAAGCCGGAGAACCCGGAGAAACCCCACACTAACACGGGGAGAACATTTAACTTGATTTTTTAACTTATTCCAGGTGCAATTTTAAAATACTTCTTAATCGAGAAATTGCAGCTGATCATTTTCTGTAACTTCTAATCAGCACATCTTCAGGAGGATTGAAAGATGTGTTGCTACTCCAGTTTTAGTTCATAACAAGTGTTAGTTTCCTTTCCCTGTCAGAGCGTACTCACCTCCAGCTGGAGGAAGAGTCTCCAGCTATCTTCCCACTGGTGAACGCCGTCAAAAAGCTCTTTGTGATCCTCATAATGCTGCTTCAAGCGCTGGATCTCAGCGTCATGCAGACTCAACAGCTCTTCAGTAAAGTCCACTAAAAATGAAACCAGTTAAAAGTCTTAGCACTTTTATAAACTCCATTATTGTTCAGATCAAGACAACGTTAAACAAGAGAAGAACCCACCGCTAAAATACGGAGAGAAATCCTGCCGCTGGTCGGTGCTGAAGAAGCACTTCTCCCAAAACACGGCGATCTCGGAGCGGATGGCGTCGGTGACGTTGTGGATGTTTAACATTTTGAGCTCCTCCAGACGCTGAACTTCTGCGTGTAACTGAGGAAGAAAGATAAAGTAAAAACATAGCCACAGTACAGACAGTCAAAGCTGAACATGAACAACAGAAATAAAAACAGATGAACTAAGAAGTCAATCTTCTCACCGCTTCCAGGTTCCTCCTCCTGGATGAGACCATGTGTTCGTTGAAGGCCTCTCTCTCCTCCTGAGGAACCGTCAGTCGGTCCCACAACCGCTGGATCCTTTCTCTGTGAGCCTCACACATCGCCTCGTTCTCCGCCTTACGTTCCTCCAGCTGCAGGATCAACACGACACCAAGTAGCAGCAGTTAACAACTCAGTGCTGTAATCGCTTTGACTGGACTATATAAAACATCAGCCAACAACACAATCAGTCAACTTTCAACACCTGATTATTATTTGTGGGAAAAACTACTTTCCTTAAAAAATGAACCAGACGCAGTGTTATGAAACCATCTTACCTGACAAACGAGCAGTTTGAGAGACGTGATATTGTCTCTTGAAAGGCAAAAAGAGTCCTCGTCCTCACAGACGACGTCCTTCTCGAAGCTGGTCTCGGGGATCTGGTCCAGCTCTCCCATGAACAAGATGATCTGCCTTTTGAGGTCCATGAACTCAGCATACCGCCTTGTCTGAAACCACGAGAGGAGCGGAGCACCATTTGGTCAAGCACAGATTAGATTGTGTTTATGACAAATATTTGTGTTGTTGCTCTGTGATCCTTTGTACCGACCTGCTATTTGTTGTTGTATGCCAGATTTGTATTTTTATGTTAAAACCAGTTACAGTATCACAAAACATATCGTGATAGTGTATCTACACTTTCTTACACTCCTAAATGTTATCATTTAGAAGAGGAATGTACACGTGACAAACACTCTTCATTTAACATGAATTCTCAAATGTCCCGTCCCAAAGTCTTGTTGCATGTGAAAACATGTCAAACCAAGATGAAAACTATGATCACAAAGAAGCCATTTGACAAGACTTTTAATTAAAATATCACTTGTCAGGTAATATAAATTATTTCTAGTAAGTGAGAGAATCAACCTCCTCTCACTATTTTCAACCAGGGGTTGAGGGTTTGAATTGTATCAATGTGGAGGAGCACAAACATTAAATAAATTGCCAAAACGAGGCTTTCATCTGACACATTGAAGACTATTTTGCAGCAAAAGCACAAACATTTTCCAGATATATTTTGTGCCCATCTTCCACCACCTCCACCTACAGTATAACCTGCAGCCCTGAAAGAAATACGACTTTTCTACTCATGCAGTCAGAATAACTGAACAGAGGAGACGTAGATGTAATAAAACGAGCTCCCACCTTCTCTGCGTTCTGGTTAGTGATGTGTTGGCTGAAGCTCTCCAGCTGTTCCGGCGTGGGGACGGAGTCCGGAGCGATGCCATAGGGCATGGAGCACAGGATGTCGCACAGGTCCTGGTCCTGGTCCAGCAGAACCTTCAGCTGCTGCATCCGCAGGGTCTTCTCCTTCATCAGAGCCTCCACCTGTGTGCGGATGTTCTTCTCCTGCTGGAGCATGGTGATACCGGTCTCCTCCTGAACGGACAGAGGACATAACAACGAGGTCACTTTACAAAATGTTTCTTAAGTCTGTTTTTCATCAAGCAACTAAGAACTTGCATTCCGTGTTAGCAACTTCACTCTGCTGGTTTTGTAACAGAAGAGTGTGTTGTGTTTTTAACACTGCAGATGTTCCAGCTGTTTTTACCTCAAACCCGGTCAGCTGCAGCTCCAGGTAGAGTTTCTCCATTTCCGTCCTGCAGGTCTGAATGCTGCTTATGAGCCTCTTCTTCAGAGAATCCTCTTCTTTGATCATCATATCTAGTAAACTCTGGAGGATAAAGATACAAAAAAAAATCAGCATTATGCAGATGCCAGATGGATGTGTGTGGATATTGAAATAGTGTCAAGTATCCAGTAACAGATCTTTCTGATGGTCATTTTTGCCAATATGTATACAGATATTTTTGATTTCTTTCCAATCCCACCATATGTCTAATTTTGAGTTTACTCATTATACAGTAATACTGGTTGTTGGTGCAGACGGATGTCTAAAATGCTGCTTTATTAGTAGCTGTCCTAGTTTATTAATACACACTAGCGCTGCCTGTAAACCCTCCAGGAGATGAGAGCACAAAGTAATTCAACTCAACTGTGGAAAACATGAAATGGTAATTGCTGCATAACATTTTTAAATCTTTTTTCCAGAAAGTTTTTCCTCCACCAGTTTGTATACTGAAAGCTTCTTTGTTGCCACACCGTTGCCTCAAGTGAAAACATTTGTTTGTAAATATCAAAAGGGAGGAATCTTGCAGGATTGTTGGAAGATTGAAGTTGGAGGATATATGGAGCAAAACAAAATAAAACACCTGTCACTGTTATGGACATTTCTAAGATACGTTTCACATAAATCAAGAGTGAAAATTTTAGCCTGATAAACACATTTTATCTCATCATAGATACTCTGGTTATCAATGTATGTGACAGCTGATCAGAAGGAAGAAACTGCTGTACCAAAATGAGATGTTTGAGGTCATCTAGAAACTTGCCATTACAAGTATATTTATAGACTGTAAAATCAGTGCATATCTTGGTCCCAATTTTTTGTTATCAGAATATCAATATCAGCCTAAATAAATCCAGTATCAGTCAATCAAGGATCTAGTCAATATTAATAGTCTGAATTTTTGCACATTACACTGGTCGATGTTTTGCACACACCTGTGCAGCTCTTTCATCATAAAACAGATATATTATGAATATGTTTTACAGTACTCTTTCATATTTTAATGTATTATTTTTTTCAATGTATATCTATCAGAATCAGGTTTATTTAAAAAATAAAATAAAAATCGTATGTCTATATACAGGAGTAGTAAACAATACAAATAGTGAAAAAAAGAAAATACTGGATGGATATACGTGGACTAGAGGATTATGTACAGCATGTAGGATTTATTTTTACAGTGATAACTGTTCTGGGAATAGTTTAATTTAACCAGGGGTTAAAATGGGAAAGAGTGGAAGCAAGATCCCGCTAAGGGACCTGCTTCTCAGGTGGAAAATGTTCATGAAGGCTGGACCTGACTCTGTGTGGGAGTGTGAGGCGATGTGTATGTGTATATATATATATATATGTACATATTAAATGTAAGATATTATTTATTTTTGTATTATGGCACCGGTGTTATGTTTTGTTATGTTTGCTATGCTATGTTTGGAAAAGCATAACATAACATGGCTTCTATTCTAGCTTTTATTTTTAGCTTGTTTTTATTTTCTAATCGTTTTAATTATGTCTTAATGTTCTTTTGCACTTTGTCACAATGTTCTTGAATGTTTGTGTAAAGCACTTTGAACTGCCCTGTTGCTGAAATGTGCTATTCAAATAAAGCTGCCTTGCCTTACAGTGACAGGTATGTACATATTATATAACATGTTCATAAAGTGACAGATGTACCTTGCAGTACTTTATTTTCCCCTCACCAAAACATCAAGGCAAATTCCTTGTATGATAGTTACAACCCAAAATGAAAAGCTCTGTTGACTACAGACCAGATAGATGTCTAGATGATGTAGTTTCACTCCTGATTGCTGCTGTTGTTTCTGTAAAGCCCCCCCACCCTCCTCTATAGAAACCGGTTTATAATCTCACAGATCACAGATACAGTTGCAGACCTGAGAGAGCAGCAGGTTTAGGTATCATTACATGCTGATTGAAGTCCCATGTGGATCTCGATGTCTCACCTTAATGTGGTTCTTGACAACATTAGTCCTCTGCAGTCTCTGGTCCTCAGGGATCCCTATCTCCTCCCAGATGTCCTTCAGGTGGCACAGAGCTTTATTCAGGCAGGACACAGCCTCTGCTGCCAGCACCTCACTACAGGGACACACAGACAACTCAATAAATCAGTCTGATGGCACTGATAGAGACATTTAAACTAAAGAAAACACAGAAATCACTCATCTGATCGAGCTAACAGACGTTGGCGTTAGCTAAGCTACTTGCTATCTCGTTTAGCGAGTATATAACGTTATTTTACGTTTAACAAACTCACTTTATAGCGAAAATAAGTTTTAAACTTACCTCTTTCTCATCGTTAAATCCCAGTGTGTTGTGATTATATTAAAACAGTTTGATAATAACCTAAAGTTAGTCCCAGAGAGGATCCTCTCTCTGCTCTGCTGATCTCAGTCAGTCCGGCCGTTTGTTGTACCACAGTTCAAAATACGCGTCCAGTGACGTTCTGCTCTCTGATTGGCTCGTTCTGCGGCGTTCTGCTCTCTGATTGGCTCGTTCGTTCTGCGGGGAGCGCTTGTTGTTTTAAACCAATGGTGGCCGCCGGCGGCTTCGACTGTTTAATCATTGGGAGTTGAGAGTGAACCGCCCATCGGTGAATGAGCTCATGAATAAAAACAAACGCACTAGTTTCATGGAGGGTGTGGTTGATGTTCAGCAGCAGTTTGACACTTCATGTAACAATCTGGTAACAATGATGCTGTTGTTAATATTAGACTGAAGTATTCAGATACTTTACTGAAGGAAAACTACTAATACCACACTGGGGAAATACTCCACTACAAGTAAAGAAAGTACTGCATTGAAAACATTTAGTAAAAGTATGTAAATAGTATGACAAAGTATAAAAAGTAAAAGTACTCATTCTGCAGAAAAAAGTACAGTCAGTGTTTTACTATACTATGATATATGATGTTTTTGGAGTATCATACAATTTAAATACTTGAGTAAAGTACAAGTACCTCAAAATTGTACTTTAAGTGCAGTACTTGATGTTTAGCAGCAGTTTGACACTTCATGTTACAATGGTGCTGTTGTTAATTTTAGACTGAAGAAGTATTCAGATACTGTGCTGAAGTGGAAGTACTAATACCACAGTGGGAAAATACTCCACTACAAGTAAAAGTACTGCATTGAAAACCTTAAGTAAAAGTATGTAAATAGTATGGACAGTAAAATACTCATTTTGCAGAAAAAGTACATGTCAGTGATTTACAATTATATATGATATGTGATGTTTTTTGAGTATCACAACATTTAAATACTCAAGTACAAGTACTTCAAACTTGTTAAGTAAATGTACTTAGTTTCATTCCACCACTGCCAAACTAACACAGTGAAACAATCGTGTTAAAAACATTTATTGACTTTATACATGTTTACAGTTCTTTAGTTGTCAGACACAGACAGGAGGTTAATGTTTCTGTAACACCGGTGTTATGGGAGGAATGAACGACAGGCAGCTGCAGGAATGTCTCAGTTTCTGTCCATCATCATGACGAGGTGACAGACTTCATACGTGGTTGTCCAGCAACGACTCGATGAGTCTCGAACTGTTTGTAATCGCAGTTGTTACCACAATGAATTTATAACCTGGGAAAAGAAAGAAGCAATGTTTATTAAAATAATACTTTAAGGTTTTTTTTAACATAGAGCAACAAATTAATAATATACAAAAAAATCCAGGTAGTTTCATGGAAAGGAGTTCATTCAATCTTCTTAAATTGTAACCTAATAAATCATAAGGAGCAGTTCAGAATAAAATGAGGGTACTGTCAGATTAATTGTGAAACTAAACTCCAAACAACAACAACACCACTAACAGGAAGAATGAAGACCAAAGGAGGGAAACCTGCAGGAGATAAATAAGTAACATCGAGCAGTCCTGTCACGTTTACCTCTCTCTCTGCCGAGGAAACGTAGAGCTGAGATCTCAGAGAAGGTGCAGCCGCCGAGGAACATGACGAGGATGATGCGCTGAGCGTCGCTCTTCGCTTTCGAATCACCTCCATTGTTTCCTGATGAGAGATGAAACATTTAGCATCCATCGATTCAAACCATTTAGATGTGGCTTTACGTGCACTCAGGAAACAAGGTCACTCTGACAAATCATGTTACAAATCAGGCAATAAATTTGGATTCCCAATGCAAAAGTGTCTGAATTGTTACTAAAAGTGGTGGAAACCAACTGACTTTGTGTTGGTTTCAGAAATTAGTCAGACTTTTAATTGAATTATTTTGAACATGAGGATGAATCACTGGTGTCATGATCTGTGCTTTTAATCCCGTCACTCTGCTTTGATCAGCGTTTCCCTCTCTGAAGTCTTTGTCATGTCATTTGTAAAAAGCCAAATCGAAACCCATTTACACATCTACATGGCCAAGAAACCTTCCTCCTCCAGGAGAAATCAGCTTCCTCTGATCCCCTAACCCAGGGCTCAGCAACCTTTACTATCTAAAGAGACATTTTAGGCAAAAAAAAAAAAATCTGTCTAGAGCCGCAAAACATTTGATCATTGTGATGAAGGTAACACAGTTTATAGTCCAAGTATATAGTATATAAGTCTAATGCAGTGAGGGCCAAAGAGACAATGTACTACGGAGTATGAGGGCCACATTGAGGGAAAAACATCTGAGATTTCCAGAATAAAGTCATAATATTACACGAAAAAAGTCGTAACATTACGAGAAAAAAAAACAACATATAAAATTAATACTTTATAATATTATGACTTTATTCTCGAAATCTCCAATTTATTTATTTTTCCTCAATGTAGCCCTAATACTCCATCGTACCGTCGTACCATAGACCTACAACAATGATTAATAAAAATGAAAATGTAAACAAAAAACTGTTATTCATTTCCATGTTTATAAATCCACCGGGAGCCACTGGAGAGGAGCTGAAGAGACGCATGTGGCTCCGGAGCCGCAGGTTGCTGACCGCTGCCCTAACCCGATTACAAAAATAGGTTTGTCTTTAACATTAAGAAATCAGATTATTGTAGAAAGCTGACAGTAATCTGGTATCTAAGTGCATGTAAACAGCCTCAAATTGTTAACATTATATTAAAAACTCTTTATGATCTCTAACCTGTAACAGCGAATTCATGTCCGTTTAGCAGCTTGGTGACGTCTTCAAGCCCCGTCCAACCGTCTCGCTCCAACACCTGCACATGAGCACACCGGGAATAACATTACAGAAGAGTTTCACTAATAGTCTCTCATTGATTTCCTTCACAGACAACAAGACAACATATTAAATGAATCCTGTTATTTTTCTTATTACTCACCTGCTCGATGAGCTTGCAGCTCAGAGGGACGTAGGCACCGCTGAAGATGTAGGCCATGTCTCGAGGGACACGCAGGTCGTATTCTTCATCTGACTTTGGCACCTTCACACAAAAAATATGATAATAAGCTTAATAACAATGGTCTGAATGGTATTTCTCTGTGACAAGATGAGCAAAGTAGTAAAGATGATGATGAGTTACCAGGTTGAGCTTCCTGCTCAGGGCTCTGAAGTGGCTCTTCTTTGCGAGAGAAGAG
Organism: Sebastes fasciatus; assembly: GCF_043250625.1. NCBI lineage: Eukaryota > Metazoa > Chordata > Actinopteri > Perciformes > Sebastidae > Sebastes > Sebastes fasciatus. The sequence continues at coordinate 4,456,046 of NC_133796.1, read as the reverse complement.
AAGGCGTCGGTGAGTTTTCCTGGAGAAAAACAAAGAATAAAAAAAGAAATAAGAAGGGTAAGGAGAGTTTCTTATGATTTTAAAATCTGTCTTTTAACATTAATAAAATAACTCGTCTGGTTCATGCGCACAGAGAGAAACATGGATTGTGATGAGAAGGAATTAAAATATAAATCGAAGCCGGTTTCACCTTTAAAAAGCTTTTTAAACTTCATTTTCATGAAATTTGTGAAGCGCCCAGAGAGCAACTTAGTGTCTCTCTCAAAGACAGTTTGACATGCAGACAGGAGGAGCTGGAGATCAAACCGCCAACCTTGTGATTAATGAATGACCCGCTCTATCCCCTCAGCCACAGCCGTCTCACCTCCAGTTTTGTCGTTGACCAGTTTTCCCACTTTGCTCTCCATCACGTTCAGCGTTTCCCCCGGCTGCTGCTCCACCAGCAGCCCCAACTGCTTCAGGTTGGCAAACGTGAGCAGGTGATCCACTCCATAACTCTGAGGAGGTGAAGCAGAGAAGATGTTTCACATTAAGACCTTATAGTGGCTCTTTAACGGGGGTCCACATTAGAGTGAGGACAGGTGGTTTAAAGGATAACCGGTGAGTTATCCTCTCAGGTGGGATGGTCTTCCCTGGTCACCCATAGGCTCCGTCACCGGTACAAACGTGGGTGTTTAGTGATTTCTTAAAACAAGAGAAGCTGAAAGTTTTGTAATGTTTCATAATTTAACTACTTCTACCAAGAGAAATATAAGGATGTGTTTTTTAAGGATTCTTTTTACTGTGTCTAATGCCAGTCTATTTGTGGTTTTCATAAACATGAAACATTTGTTTGTGAATGACAGACAGCAGTTTAAAGCTGTTAAAATCTCACCTGTAGATACTGAGCTTTTAATGAGCGGAAGTCTTTTGGCAGAAGTCCTGTGATATATAAAACACCATCAGACAGTCGTTAATACAACATGAGAATAATCTGAGGTTTTATATACTGTATTAATTACATTTATATAAAGACGACTCACCGTTTTCCGTGATAGACAGAAGACAAAGCAGCCGCAGACTTTCTATCATGGAGACCTTGAAAAAATAAATACGTTTCCAGCGTATGATCATTATTTATTTATTTTACCTGTTCCTGTATCAGACTGTGTTTAAGCAAACGTACCTGTCTGCTGATGTGCTCCTCTATGAAAGTAATACTTTCACGGATTTCAAATCCTTCAAGTAAAGCTGGAACAGAAAACAAGACTTCATCAAGACTCGTATCAATAACAACACCGAGAACAACATGACTGAACAAATCAGGTCCTGTAAAGCAGAAGTGAGGAACACATTTAACCCTTATGCATCACTACGGACATTTTTGGCTTTTTAATTTTAAAATGTTTCGATCATTTGGCTGTGTTAATGCATAATTGCATATGGCATAAATTGTGACAAGGGTGGGAGTTTTGAGTTGTTGAACCTCAGCTCCTTTAGTAAGTAAATAAATAAAGATGCCATTAAATGTACCGAAAATAATATTTTAAAAAATCAACAATTAATTAATTAATTAATTCCTAATTAATTCATAGATGAAATGTGTCATAAAATTATAGTTCTGTTTGCATATTTATTTAATAATTTAATCATTCATAAATTAATTTTAAAAATGAAAATAAATATATACGTTTTAAAGTTGATAAAAAATAGATAAATAAATAAATGGGAAAATTAAATAGAAGAGTAGATACATAGGGGAATTAATACAAAGATAAATAAATAAAGAAGCAAATTAAAACAGAAATATCAATTTATGTCACATTTTATCAATTAATTAATCCCTACATTTATTTTTAATATTATTTTGGTACATTTAATGGAAAATGTATTTATTTATGAAGTTATTTATATATTCTTTTTATCTTGGCTGGTTCTGTCCTCCATAGCAATGCATCAAAATCAATGTTGTTGCTGATCATTGACATATCCCAGACTGTGGAAAAAAAAGAATAATTCCCCCTAGCATTTAGTAAACAGAATATAATTGATTTGGGTTTTTTTCATGAAAAACAACAGTGGTATTATGTAAACAAACTGGCATTTAAAGGGTTAAAGTTCTGAAAATGAATGAATATTTGGTATTTATGATCAGGACTGAAGCTGGTTCAAAGACTTAACTCAGTGAAAGTGGAAAATAATATTGATGTATAATTTTATGGCAGGTTTTTGACCTCAGCACGAGGGATATTAATGAATAGTAGATATTTCTTACAGTGTTCGGTCTTCAACATCTCCTGAAAATCCTGCTTCGTTTTCTTCTTCATTATCGATTCACTGGCCCCGATGTCTGAAAGAGAACGAGCTCTTCAGCAAATATTACTTATATATACTGTACATGACAATCATTACAGTAAACTGTTGTAACACTCACGTAGGCTCAGTAGCCGATGTTCCTGTTTTAACCCTTTTAGCTCCTCTGACACAAAGGTCTTCATCTGCTTGATGTCCATCCCCCGACGCTTCTGCAGAGTTAATAAAGTGTTAGCTCCGTCAGTCACAGGCTCAGCTAAAGTAACCGATGATAAACATTCACTCACATCATACGCCGTCTGGAGATTCCTGGCTTTCTGACTGAGGAAGCCAAAGACGTTGGAGAAATGCTCGTTCCTGATTTCATTGAAGACCTACGAGACGAGTTCAAACATTTAACATTTAACTTAAAGATGACGATGATGATGAAATATCTGTAATATCAGCAGCAGCAGCAGCAGCAGCAGCAGCAGCGTACCTTATCCTGAGAGTTCAGCATGACTTTTAGACTTTTGTCAGAGGAGGTAACATCAGGTCCAAACTCCACACATCCTGCAGAACAGATGCTGTGATGAGACATCGACACAAACAATTCTGCAACCAGACAGACTCTCCACAGGCTGCGTCTATACTCACCACATTTGATTCTAAATATATCATCAACGAGTCCCTCGTAGACGACCTGTGAGCACAGAGGAGTGACGAAGTCCACATCTGCAAAGACAAGGACAACGTTAGAGAGGACAGAAAGAAAAAACAGCTCAGCATGTCATCCACTGAGAGATTAAGGACAAACGTCCTCTCACCTCGGTCAATGAGAAAGACTTTTCCTATTTCAGCCTGACGAGCTCTTTGTTCTCCCTCCTCCACCTGCTCCCTCCACGATTCGTACGCCATCTGGTACCAGACAGACAGACAGAGTTAATGATCACAGCGGAGACATTATCTCAGGTAAAACACATCACGGTGGATCTGAACGTTAAAACTAGACGACGTGACATCTTCATACTGCACCTTGGAGCATCGTCCGATCCCGTAGACCTTTGAGAAGGGGCCGTAGAGGGAGTGGAGGAGGTGCAGAGCGCTGCCGGCGGTCCTAACCCAGCGCTGGTCCCCCGCCTGTATGATCAAATACATCACCATTAATTATTACTTTTAATCAATGGCAGTTTGTCACCTTTTTTTCCCCTGATATTTATATACTGATTCCTTAGAGAAAATAATCATTAGTTCATCATAAGGCAAACTGTACATACAGTAGTTTTTATCCATAGCAGTCCACTAGTATGTATCTGCTAACATCTGACCACCTGTAAATGTCCATTATTGTTTTCTTTATCTTTTCTTTACTGATTTATTCATCAGATTTTAAACATTTGGTACTTTCTGTAATGGGTGGGTCATTATTTTCTAGATTAAAATGTCAATGTAGAACAAAAAGACTCCTGCACACTGTCCTCTTCCTCACTTGCAAGGTCTGTGCACTGAGACGGTGTTATTATGTGTGCAGGAGACTTCTTGTTCTATATTGTTGACTTGAGGTCTTCTCCACCTATTGACCTGCAGGCGCAAAAGTTCTGCTCTTTAGATTAAAGTGTTAGAAAATAGTTTAAAAAAATCCTGATCACAATTCCCCAAAGCCCAAGTTGACATATTTAAATAGCATCTTTTGTCCGACTAACAGTCCAAAACTCAAAGATATTCAGTTTACTAGAATAGAGGACGATGAAACACAGAAAATATTCACATTATAAAAGCTGGAAATAATGAATTGCTCATAAAAAAAATTACTTAAACGATTGATCAGTTATTAAAATGATCTGTTAACTGACTAAATAATGAATGGACTTATTATTATTATTATTATTTACCAGGAAGTTGTCTCGAAAAAACTCCGGCAACTCCAGACTGATGATGTCATCGTCAAGAGGAAGGAGGTAGAAAGACCACTCGTCAGTCGTCACGTCTGTGGGACAATAAAAACAAGTTGTTTTATTATTATTACTTTTTTATTTTAGAAAAGCATTCATCATTTTACATAATTTCAGTATTACTGATAGAATAGATTCACAGAGGCTTGGGTATGTTTGATAACCATTTTACTGCTCTACCAGGTGTTTCTTTTATAAAATTATCTTTAATTATTTACAACTGAACATGGGAAGCGTTCAAAAAAAGAATAAAGAGTGAACTGTTAGATGCAATAAAATTATATAAAATCACATTATATTCTCACTCATTTATTCTATCAAGTCAGCTGAAGTCTGACCTTATACAGTATGTTTAATGTTCTGAGTCCATTTACATAATATATAGGTCATATATTCTGTATTTATCAGTGGTGGGTGGCTCTGGTTTTAGCCACTTCCTCGCGACAGCCTTTTTTTGTTTTTCAAAAACAAGTTTATCACTTCCTCTCACCAACGCTGATTAACTGCTACTAAAAGAAAAAGTGAAGAAAGAAGGAGCTCACCACCAATGATCCCCTGCTCCTCCAGCACCGCCTCACACGCATAGAACTGGACCACACAGAAGGGTCAGCAGGTTAATTCATTCATTCATTAATTAATCCAAAATGAATCAAAGCAGAGAGTGTGCACAACAGCAGAGCAGGAAATACCTTCTGAGGGGTAAAGATGATCTTGTATCTTCTAAATCTTCCTGCTGCCTTGTCTGCGTTGGCCACATCTGGAACAAGAAGGATTATAGCATGACATTATTTAAGGAACTGCAGAAACAGTTCAGTCGGTACCAAAAAAAGTACCCGACCTTACATGGATGTAAAGAACTGTTGAACACTGATAAATCCAAACAGCACTTTCACTAAAAAAAGATAATAACAATTTTATTTTCTAACAAAATATGTACATGTAAATACAGTAATGATATTTGTTAACATATCGCCACCTGGATCTCCAGTTTTTTTTTTTTTTCATGTTTTCACTTCAGCTAAAACTTGCAAATCTAAACTAATAAAAAAAAACAAGTAAAGAAACTAACAATTAATACTTAAGTTAAAAAACAAAACTGGTTTCTTAAGTTCCTAAATAGTTTGCAAATTTTCTAACTGCGATACATGAAACTGCATTTTCAATCAAAAAGTAATCAGTCATTTTTTTCAGATGTTTGTGAGATTTAAATCTGTGTTTGATTCCCTTCATTATCGATCTATATACTGTTTAAAGCTTTTACTAATGTGAGCACATCATATTATTTCTAACATGTCTCGTCTTTTTAATGTCGTTGCTTTGTATTTTTCTATATAATTGTGGGTATTTTATTTCCATTGTAATTTGTTTTGTTGTAATTGTCTGATTTAAAAAAAAAAAAATTTTGTTTTAAATTTTCTGATTATATTTAACTGCAGTCCTGAATAGTTGTTTGTACCTGTTTCAACCATATAAAACTTTGTAACATTGTTTTGAAAAGTGCTGTATAAATAAAGTATATTATTGTTATTATTAATTATAATAATTAATGTTTCAATTTCATTCAATTTCATAAAAAAAATGATAAAAAGATAATTATTGATCCTGTTAAACAATCACTGAGCCTTCATTAAAGACAGAAAACATGCAGCTCTACTCACCACATATCCATTTAACAGTTTGTATTCTTGGTCGGATCAGAAAACAAAGTCTGTAAAAGATTAATGACACATTACAGGCAGTCACATCAGGTGTGTGTGTGTGTGTGTGTGTGTGTGTGTGTGTGTGTGTGTGTGTGTGTGTGTGTGTGTGTTAAATGATGTCAGGTTAGTATGAAGGGTGCAGCGCTCACTGATCTGACGTGCTGACAATAGGTTTGTATTCCACTTTGTAGAGTTTGTCGACTTCATGTTGCTGTAAAAAAATAAAGGGACAAAATGTTTGAAAAAGATATTTAAACTCTATTTGTTTTTTCTCTCAACAGTTTCTTAATCAGCTGATGAGTTTCACCTTTAGTGTTGACACATTAGCAATACGGTCCAGCGGGCTCATCAAGTCAGCCTCGATGAAGAGGTCTTTCTTCCCCGGCAGCTGTGTGACAAAGAGAGGAATTCATTTGTGTTGCTTCCACCCCTCATACAGCAGGACGGTGAATGTAGGCTTGAGTCAGAATAAACTACAGTGTGTGTGTGTTCATGGTGATGAAGGAACATGTGACCCAATGACACAGTGAGGCTCATTAATGTGTTTTTAATATCAGAATTTGGATTCACAGACAAAACTTCCTAGTTGACAATAAGAAAATATAGAATTACACTAGATTTATACTTTAAAGGTCTTGTATTGTAAAAAGTGAGATTTTCATGTCTGTTATGTTATAAAGCAGGTTTAAGTGCTTTATAAATACTGTTAAACTATCAAAACACTCAATATACGGAGAAATACACACAGCCCGTATTCAGAAATTGTGCGTTTGAAACCAGCCGTTAGGATTTCTGTTCATTTGTGATGTCACAAATATACAATATATATAGATCATTACACGGATTTAAACATTAACATTTTAAATGTGTCCCAGTGTATTTCCTGTTGCAGTGTATGTAAATAACATCAGCTGACAGGAAGTAAACATGGACCCAAACTGTTGCCTAGCAATGCAATTTCCTTTGAAATGCACTAAAACGGAGCGTTTCAGACAGAGGGTAAATACAGGTATATTCAGACAGTACGAGGAAATTACAGTTGTTTTTTTTAACATTACAGCATGTAAACATGTTCTAGTAGAAACACAAGATATACATATGAACCTAAATATGAGCACGATATGGGACCTTTAAATTTTTTAAAAAGTCAAAGCAAAATGTTTCACTTCTGACCAACCGGTGATGACAGATGGGGTGTGGTCAGCAGTGCAACATCTGCTTTGCAGCATCTGCTTCATACTTGCACAATTGTTTCAACAATATAATTCTGTGTAAAAGTGTCCCTTATTTTTCCTGTTTTGACATTTGTGCATTCTATTAATGTCTTAGAATAAAAAAATAGCATGTGCATTTTAACATACCAGTTATTATTAATGGTGTGTCTGCAGTTGGAGCCAGCAGAGACAAACTAATACTATAATATAGTGAGACATATTGTTGTTATTACCTGTTCCAGCAGGTAGATGAGCTGATCTCTGGCCAGCCTCTTCAGCAGAGAGAAGTCAGGCAGCTCTGGGCAATCTCTCCTGGCACTGTGAGCCATAATAATCACTACAGTACACACAGAAACACATATTCATATAATACATATACTCCAGAAACACAACATGTAATAACAGAGAAGCTAGAAGCAGCAGAAACACAGAACAGAGAGAAACCTGGTTGAGCTTAGTTAGCATGCAGGCTAAAAACACATCTGTCACGTCACATGACTTCACCTCACAATGCTGACAGCTATACAGAAATAATATAACAAATAATGTTCAATAACATCATAAATCAAGCAGTGAATATGTGTTAAAACATCATTAAAGGGGCTGATATTAGAAGCTACCTGCTGCTTCCGTAGCTATGTGAGCGGAATCATCATCATCATCTGTTTCCCCCCGGACACAGTAAAGACCGGACTGCTACACGGAGTGAAGTCAGCTGACCGCTGAGTTCCTGTTTCATTCTGCCACCATGAACTCAGACGCGGTTCTGCTGCTGGAGACGGTTAACTTCGCTGCAGAGAAACACCGGAACCAGCGACGGAAGGATCCAGAAGGAACACCGTACATCAACCACCCCATCGGTAGGAACCTTTTAATAGTAGGAACCTTTTAATACATCCGTCGGTAGGAACCTTTTAATACATCCATCGGTAGGAACCTTCTAATACATCCAGAACCTTTTAATACACTCATCGGTAGGGACCTTTTAATACATCCAGAACCTTTTAATACATCCATCGGTAGGAACCTTTTAATACATCCATCGGTAGGAACCTTTTAATACATCCATCCTCCATCGGTAGGAACCTTTTAATACATCCATCCTCCATCAGTAGGAACCTTTTAATACATCCATCGGTAGGACCCTTTTAATACATTCATCAGTAGGAACCCATCGGTAGGAGCCTTTTAATAGGAACCTTTTAATACATCCACCGGTAGGAACCTTTTAATACAGGAACCTTTTAATACATCCATCGGTAAGAACCTTTTAATACATCCATCGGTAGGAACCTTTTAATACATCCGTCGAAAGGAACCTTTTAATACACCCATCGGTAGGAACCTTTTACCACATCCATCGGTAGGAACCTTTTAATACATCCATCGGTAGGAACCTTTTAATAGTAGGAACCTTTTAATACATCCGTCGGTAGGAACCTTTTAATACATCCATCGGTAGGAACCTTCTAATACATCCAGAACCTTTTAATACACTCATCGGTAGGAACCTTTTAATACATCCAGAACCTTTTAATACATCCATCGGTAGGAACCTTTTAATACATCCATCGGTAGGAACCTTTTAATACATCCATCCTCCATCGGTAGGAACCTTTTAATACATCCATCCTCCATCAGTAGGAACCTTTTAATACATCCATCGGTAGGACCCTTTTAATACATTCATCAGTAGGAACCCATCGGTAGGAGCCTTTTAATAGGAACCTTTTAATACATCCACCGGTAGGAACCTTTTAATACAGGAACCTTTTAATACATCCATCGGTAAGAACCTTTTAATACATCCATCGGTAGGAACCTTTTAATAGGAACCTTTTAATACATCCATCGGTAGGAACCTTTTAATAGGAACCTTTTAATACATCCGTCGAAAGGAACCTTTTTAATACATTCGTTGATAGGAACCTTTTAATACACCTGTCGGTAGGAACCTTTTACCACATCCATCGGTAGGAACCTTTTAATACATCCATCGGTAGGAACCCATTTACTGTGTTGTTGTGCTGCTCGTATGGCGTTCCATTCCTCAACCAGGATTCATTGCAGGCCAGCGGAACTAATCGATTAATCATTGCAGCTCTAGCAATGACGGTTTTATCAGTTAATAAACAGCTGAGTTCAGTATGTCAGAGTACAATGTGACTGAGACTTTCCTGGTTGTATTAATGACTCAGTTAATCCTGATATTTACATTAAGACATCTTGTTGACTTTCCTCTCTGACACTCAGCTGTGTGTGTTTGTACTTTTCAGGAGTAGCGAGGATCCTGAGCCATGAAGGAGGCGTCGCAGACATCGAGGTTTTGCAGGTGCGTTACATTCGTCATCAGTTACTGTCAGTGTTTGTTGTATCACTGAGCTGGTGTGTCGTCGTCCTTCCCTGCAGGCCGCTCTGCTTCACGACACGGTGGAGGACACGGACACGTCTCCCGCAGAGCTCGAGATAACGTTTGGACCGATCGTGGCTCGTATCGTTCAGGAGGTGACGGATGACAAAAGGCTGCCCAAACTGGAGAGGAAGCGGCAGCAGGTGGAACACGCGCCGCACTGCAGCCGCCAAGCCAAACTGGTCAAACTGGCTGATAAACTCTACAACCTGAGGGACCTGAACCGCTGCACACCATCCGGTCAGCACCTCTCTCTCTCTCACTGTCACTGCTCTTATACTACTGGAGCTGAGTCTAAAGCTGCAACCAGTAGTCGACTGATCAATTAGTCCAGGGGTCGGCAACCTTTACCATCAAAAGAGACATGTTCGGCAAAAAAAAAAGAAGAAAAAATCTGTCTAGAGCTGCAAAACATTTGATCATTGTGATGAAGGTAACACAGTTTATAGTCTAAGTATATAGTATATAAGTCTAATGCAGTGAGGGTCAAAGTGCAAATGTACTACGGAGTATTAGAGCCACATTGAGGGGAAAAACATCTGAGATTTCCAGAATAAAGTCATAACTTTACGAGAAAAAAAGTCGTAATATTACGAGAAAAAAGTCATAACTTTAGGAGACAAAATGAAAACACTCAAAATTTCTACTTTATAATATTATGACTTTATTCTCGAAATCTCGAGAATAAATAAAAATGAAAATGTAAACAAATAAACAGTTATTCATTTCCATTTTTAAAAATCCACAAGGAGCCACTGGAGAGGAGCTGAAGAGACGCATGTTGCTGACCCCTGGATTAGTCGTTTGACAGAACAATATTTTTTAAAGTAATTTTTCAGGCAAAAATGGCAGAAAATGTTGTTTTCAGCCTCTCAAATATGGAGATTTGCTGCTTTTTCTGTTTTATATCATATTAAGCTGAATATCTTTGAGTTTGGATAAAACAACACATTGTGACGTGTGTGTTTGTCAGGTTGGACGGCCGAGCGGGTGCAGGAGTACTTCGTGTGGTCCTGTGAGGTGGTGAAAGGCCTGAGAGGAACCAACGGCGCTCTGGAGGAGAAGCTGGAGGAGCTCTTCAGACAGAGAGGAGTCCAGCTCTGACAACACGGTCCACTTACAAATAAAATACATTTTCATTTGTAAATTATAGAAATAAATCATATTTCGTGTACATTTGTGTGGTCTTTAATTTGTTTTTTCATATTTTGGTTGTATAATTAAATTTAGGGTAGGTTGAAAGTTTGGTTTAGAGATATCAATATCTTATTCCAGAAATGTTTGAGTATTAGTATTAGTAGTTATCAGCTAAAGGATGTGATACTGCGTGGTTTGCTACAGAAATACACACAGGATCAGCCACTCTTTCACTGTAAATACTGATTCTTTTTCTGACATTGAGGAAGTAGAAAGAAAATACTCGTAATCACAGTTTGCAGGTGTGAAAGGCGTGTGGCGTACAGCAAGAATACTAAAATAAGGAGCTATTTAACACCATTTAAATAGATTTTTTGGGATCGATTACTGTTTCAACACCCAAGACATTTGTCAATGTTTTTACAGAAGACCAGAAGGTTAGGTGACATGACAATACACAGTGTATTGTTACTGGACATAGTCTACAGTGATGGAAAAGTACATTTATCTAAGTACAAATTTGAGGTACTTTACTTGAGTATTTCCTTTTCACACATTATACTTCAACTCCACTACATTTCAGAGGGACAAGCTGTATTTTCTACTTCTCTATCTGAAAGCTTTAGTTACTTTACAAACTAAGATTTTTGCACATATAACATGAAAATGTACAACGATTAGTCGATTAATGGAGAAAATAATCAGCAGATTAATTCATAATGAAAATAATCAGTTAATAAATCAAAATGAGCTCCAGCTCAACCAACTACAACAGTGAAATCAGCTATAATAGTAGTAGAGTAATAATAATCTAATGATAGAATGTATAATAGTATAACAGTCGCAGGGGATATTTTTTCTACACAATGAGTACTTTTACTTTAAGTATAATCAGGAATTTGTATACTTACTTTTACTTAAGTAAAATGATAGATTACTTTGACTTGTAATGAAGTGTATTTACAGTGTAGTAGAACTACTTTTACTTGAGTAAAGGATCTGAATTCCTGCAGCTGTCAGACTCCACAACCAGCACTGCTCCCAGTAGTAGTAGTTCATTCATTCATTCATTCATTCATTCTCACTGGGCAATATCATTTTCCACTTGTGCAATTTTGTTAATAGTCTGTTTATTGTCAATACTGTATATACTGCTCCTATTTTTTATACTTCTATTTAAATGGTTCATATTTTGTTACACTTTGTTTAACTCTTTTTTACTGTGTTAGCTAATGCATCTTGTTTTTTGCACTATGCCCTTTGCTGCTGCACACTGCACATCTCCCCACTGTGGGACTAATAAAGGAATATCTGATCTTATCTTACCACTAACTCATCTATGAATGATATCAGCCACTAGAGGGAGGTATTATATTATGGAATTGCAGAACATCTACATTTATCTGTAATCTTCTCTGTTATCAACTCTTTAGATGTTTATTTCAGAAATAAATGTAACTGACAGTAAATAGTAAACTGTAGTGTGTCTGTGGTCTAAAAAGTCAATTAGATGTGATTTTGTATTAATTAGTGTGTGTGTTTTATCGGAAGGAAATGTCTGTTGGACCAACTCCACTTCCTGTCCGCTTGCTCCTCTAGTTGTCTGAACTTCCTGTTTGCAGCAGCAGCGAGCTCGTTGTTGTCTTAGTAAAATACACATTTAACTGTTGTTACCGGGTTGGTACCGGGAACCAGACCGAGGCAGTCATGTCTAGTCGTGAAGCCCTCAACATGAAGCTGCCTCCGATCCAGTCCACGGCCGGAGCCGTTCCGGTCCGGAACGAGAAAGGTGAGAAGCTAACTGTTAGCTTAGTTAGCTTAGCTGTTAGCCAGCTAGCTTAGTGGAACATCACTCTGTTAACACTAATAACACAAATAACACAAATAACTCAGTCTGACAATGATAAGAAGAGATTAGTTACTACTTTATGCTGTCTGGATAAAACTAGTTAACGGTACTAACATGAGTTTAGAGTATTTTCCTGCTGGCTGCTCCAGTTATAACACAATAAGATGCTCAACAGTCACACATGAGTCCACATCATCACCAACACCACCACCAACACCACTAACACCACCACCAACACCACCACCAACACCACCATCAACACCACCAACACCAACACCACCACTACTAGGGCCTCAAGAGTTAGATGGATTGATTTTTATATCGAATATGTAACCAATAAGAAAACATAACAAGAATAACCAATAAAATGAGCAGTAAACATAAACAGCAAATTCCCAATAAATAAAATAAATACATATTACATGTCCGAAAAGGAGTAAGAAGAAGTATATACTTATGGTCCACTATATACTATATGGTCCTAGCCTATTTCTATAACTTAGATAATGAACTTAATAATAGAATAAAGCAGCACGTGTAGCTCTATTCTTGTGGGGGGAGAACAAATGTAATTAAAATGCATAAATGTCTCTCTTGGTTTGAAGTGAAAAATAGATTGCTGTATTCATTAAGAATGTCATAACAACAAAAGCTCCAATTATTTTTTTTTACAAAAAACTATCCTTTGGTACAGATACACACAATTATTCCACAAGGCATGCTGCTGCAGGTTGTTTTACTTTACCACGATCCAAAACCAAATCAGGTCAAAGTACAGCAATATACAGAGCAATGCAAGAATGGAATTCACTCCCAAATCATATTACACAAAAAAAATACTATATATGGTTTTAATAAAAACCTAAAAGAGCATTACTTAAGCTGCATTAATGTGTATGTTGCATTTTACAGCATTAGATGTTTAAGGTCAGGCTAATTTTAACTATTACTGCTCACAAATGCACACTCAAACATTCAGATTAAAAATCACCACATTTGGAGATGAAAAAATGAAATCTGAAAAGTAACTAAAGAACAAGAACAAACTGTTCAAAATAAGATAAGAAGATAGTTAAATTTACAATTATATAAAATCAGAGAAAGACAGCAAAGCCTTGCATTTGAGAAGCTGGTACCACAACATTTTCTTTTGGCATTTTTGCGCAATAAACGATTAATTGATTGTCACAATTGTTGCAGAATTTTTGTATCATCTTCAAAAACGTAATTAACGTGTCCCCAAAAGCATCATAAACTTGAAAAAAGTTTATATTTTTTGCAGAGCTATTGAATAGTTACTTCTAATTAAGGTATCTCAATAAAAAACTATATTAAATCAAACATCTACACCTTCGGCATCAGGGTGGGAAAGTCTTGCTGGTACTAAGCTCTTCATTGTCTCTGCACATTCCAGGTGAGCTCTCCATGGAGAAGGTGAAGGTGAAGAGGTATGTGTCAGGTAAACGTCCTGACTACGCGCCAATGGAGTCGTCCGATGAGGAAGAAGAGGACTTCCAGTTTGTGAAGAAGGGAAAGGAAACGGAGGCCGAGGTGGAGCTGGAGGAAGAGGAGGTCTCTGACCCACGTCTCAAACGTTTGCTCAACCGCGTCTCTGAGGACGTGGAGGAGAGGTAACATCACATTGTTTGATTTGAGTCGACTGATATGATCATTAGATCATTAAATGTTGTGGTGCTGAAGTTCTCATTCGACCACACGGCTTCCTGTTTCTTTGTCCTCAGGCTGGCGAGACACAGACAGATCGCAGAGCCTGAAGTTGTGGCCGAGAGCAGCGAGGACTCTGATGAAGGCACGTGGCACCCAGAGCGTGAGGAGAGTAGTGAGGAAGAAGAGGAGGAAGAGGAAGAAGTGGATGATGAGGTAGGTTTCAATCTGTGTGATCTGAGTGTCCCAGTCACTTAAGAGTTTCTGTTTTTATAGTTATATTAAGAAAAATCTAACATTCTCTTTCTGTGCAGGAAATTGAGAGGAGACGAGCGATGATGCGTCAGCGAGCCTGCGAACGCAAGAGTGACGATATGGAGGTCATGGAGGTGGAGGAGGAAGGGAAGTCGGGGGCGGAGTCGGAGTCGGAGTCTGAATATGAAGAATACACGGACAGCGAGGATGAAGCTGAGCCACGGCTCAAACCCGTCTTCATTCGCAAGTATGAAGTTAAACAACAGTTTCCTATCCTCCTAACTGTAGCTTTAGTGTTTTTTCTTGTGACCCCCAATCAAAGTTTACGGCCTTAGTGTGGACAGGAGTGGGGAGGCACTTTAACCGAAGACTATTCCATCTCACATTGTTTAATCTGTATCCTCTCTGTCTGTCTGTTTGCGCCACAGAAAGGACCGAGTCACCGTGGCGGAGCGTGAAGCAGAGGAGCTGAGGCAAAAAGAGCTGGAGGCCGAGGCCAAGAAGCAGGTGGAGGAGCGACGGCGCTACACCCTCAAGATTGTGGAGGAGGAGGCCAAGAAGGAGTTTGAGGAGAACCGGCGCACGCTGGCGGCTCTGGACGCTCTGGACACTGACGGCGAGAACGAGGAGGAGGAGTACGAAGGCTGGAAAGTCAGAGAGCTGAAACGCATCAAGAGGGACAGAGAGTCCCGAGAAGTGTGAGTAAACACAGAGATGACTCTGAAATAAAGTGGACATATTTAGGACGTTCCTAATGAGTTGTGTTTTGTCCTCAGCATGGAGAAGGAGAAGGCTGAAATCGAGAGATTCCACAGCTTGACGGAGGAGGAGCGCCGGGCTGAGCTCCGCAACAGCGGCAAACAGGTTACCAACAAAGCCAGCAAAGGCAAATACAAGTTCCTCCAGAAGTACTACCACAGAGGAGCCTTCTTCATGGTAAGTCAACACACCGGTGAATCCTTTCCATGAATGCAGTTTGGTCTGACCGTTAAAGATGTTAATACACTCGTCCAAATTCCATTTACCTTATATTTCAAACACAATAGAGACACTTTTCTGACTCTGACCTTTACTTTTTTGCCATTTTTTTGTGCTATAGCATGGTACATTACTATTTTCCTTCTTCTTACTTGTATTATTCTGTGTTTTATTGTAAGTATGCGTTATATTTGTGTAACTTTTATGTTCTAGCATCTATCCTGGTCAGGATACACCTCTAAACATATTTTCACATTAAATCTAAAGATGTACCAACGTGCCTTAACATTCAGATAGCTTATCAGACCAATTTGACCTTCAGAGCACCGACAGCTGTTAAATGTCCCGCTCTGCACATCTTGGTCAAAAGTTTTTTGACACCACAGTGGCAGCAGGTGTAGGTTGTTCAGCGGTGTGTTAACTGTAAACATGATTTCTCTTACAGGATGAGGAGGAGGACGTGTACAAGAGAGATTTCAGCGCACCGACTCTGGAGGATCACTTCAACAAAACCATCTTACCCAAAGTCATGCAGGTCAGATGTTTTTACTTGTATTTCACCTGTTACACTGCAGGCTGCATGTTGTAGCCTAGACTGTTAATTAAAACCATATAGAGTGTTTGTATATGATGGTGGGAGAACACGTGGGACTTGCAAATTTGTTGATTAACAGTTTCAACAATTTTAAAAATCTTGTAAGTCAACAAGAACCCTGAGAAGGATGAAGTAAATCTGCCTTTTAAAATATTATTTTTAGTCTATAGAAACATGTCTTAACACTTTTTCCCCACCATTAACCTCTTAAACTCTTGAATCACATACTCTATGTATTGTACCTGCTTTCATATATATATATATTTAGATATTTAAACTTTTAACTTAAAATGGACATTTCATTGCCCATATTTTTTAGTTTTGTTCAGGGGAAATTTATCAGCTGGATACGATGTTTTCCTTTGAATGAAGGCAAAGTCATTCAGTTCTCTGATTCGACCCGTTTGTGGCTTGTTTTCCCTCGTAAAGGTCAAGAACTTTGGTCGTTCTGGACGCACCAAGTACACCCACCTGGTGGACCAGGACACCACGTCATTCGACTCGGCCTGGGCTCAGGAGAGCGCTCAGAACAGCAAGTTCTTCAAGCAGAAGGCGGCCGGCGTGAGGGACGTGTTCGACCGGCCCACGGTGAAGAAGAGGAAGACTTAAGATGTGAGAAACGGACTTCACCGGAGAGTTTAGAGACTGTTCAGAGAGCGTGCTGCATCTTTTTCCTGGACTTTATGTTGTGGAAGGAAAACAGACTGAATCCACTGCTTTGATCATTTTGATGAACTGTTTATACCAGGAGAGTGCACCATCATTAAAAACAAACTTAATTTAATGTTTTCTCCTCAAACCCGACTTCAGAATTTGTCGAATTCACTTCAACGTTGGATCTTGGCTGTAAAAATATAATACAGCTTAAATGTCTGACAGTATTTGAAGATTGATGCATTTTGAGATACAGGGAAAATAATCATCTCGTCTTTTTAAAGCATTGGGTTATAATTTTGTACAAATCAGCCTAGTAACATTTAGTATGCAGATTCTTGTACTGATTTCCTGCATTACCTTTTTTTGTGAAAGTACAGGTATTGTAACTTTGTGTCGAATAAAACTTGTATTTTCCTCACTTTTAAAACCTTTCCACAGAGAGCAAAACTACTTGAATCACGGCACAAAAGGAGGCATGTCAACTTTTTATTTTAAAAAAGAAAGAAAAAGGGATTTGGGGTAAAGATTAAACCACAAGTGAGTTCAGATCAGCCTCATTGTCTTGATGCGCTCTGGTTAAAAAAAACAACAACCAATTGAAGCAGTCCAGTGTGTAAACGCAGTTTGTTCAGTTGGTCAGAGCCACCAGAGCTTCCACCACGTTCCCCATGTGTTCCCTCAGACTGCGTTCCGCCACGGACCTCGAGATCTCCATCTCTGACATCTGCAACAACAACATCAGGATATCAACCAAATGTACTGTTCAAGAATCAAGTTAGAGTTTAAACTGAGACACACACTAAAAGCTTAAAATGACAAAATAACAATTCATAAATTTAACTAACTTGACTGACACCTGTGCACAATTGCACAAGTGTGATGCATAGTATCTGTACTTTGGGTTTGGAGTAGTTTTTCATTGTTGGGCCCCTTACTTCGAAAAAAGGGAAATCTTAACGCTCCAGCATTCAGTGATATCTTAAACGATAGTGTTTTTACAACTTAGTGGTAACAGTTTGAGGAAGACCCTTTCCAGTTCTACCATGACAATGTCGGGTCCATTAAGCATAACAACCGTTCATCCAATCGACTTCACACTTGACGGGTGTGTTGCTGAGGACCCAAAGGAAGAGTAGTGTTGAGTTTGAATTCGTTTGGATGAGCGGCTCTTCAGAAAGTTGCAAGCAGCAACACCAGAGGCAAATCATTCATCCCGTTCTGAACAGGCACTACACTAGTCGTATCAACAGACAAAAAACATCCCAGAATGATTGAGCGAAAAGCTTACAATTAGTTCCACGTCCTCTTTCTTGATGGTGACTTTGGCCAACTCTTTTTCTCTGAAAGCAAAACAACACACAGTCAACAGGTTACATTAAAGTTCAGACTGCATGTAAAGACGGTATGAGATTAATAATTCTGCTCATTACAAATGTTATTTTCCTTCTCATAGTCAACTGTGGGTTGGACTTCTGTGGTTGCTGGGTAACTACATAATTCATGTATTATCCAAAATAAGAAATAATGAGCTGATGCTGCTGTTACACATGTAACTATTGGGAGGGTCAACACTGATCTCACCTCTCCTGTTTGGCTTTCTGTTCTCGTGACCTTCTGTCTCCGATCACTGACATGGCCTGAAAGAAAACAAACAAACATTGTTAATCATATTTATCTTGTTTTCAGTTTCAAATATGAAAGCCATTACAACTAATAACACACAGAAGGCCTTACAGGTATGTTGAATCAAAACGGGATAGGGATTTGCTTATATAGATTTTATCAGCAGAATTGCCTTCCTAGCCAACAACTTGGGTCCATGTTTACATCCTCTCTGTAATGTTAAATAGTTTAGTCGATTCTGTAGAGCACTATCACTTTTTGTCTTGGTGTTTTATGTAAAGCACTTTGAATTGCCTTGTTGCTGAAATGTGCTTTATAAATAAACTTTTATTAGGAATTACAGACCGGTATAATAAAGTGTTTCTGCTAAATTCTGACAACTAAAATATATTAAAGTTACAGCTCAATCACATTCTATACATACATACATTCATACATTCTTTACATACACTGAATGAAAATAGATTTAATATTTATTTATCTTTATGATCATAAAAAACAGAAACATGAGGAAGTAAACTGTAGTTTTAAATTAAAGGTCTCATTTATAACATTTTTATGTAGACAAATATTCACATACATAAACATCCACACACACATACACATACATACACACATACACACATATACATCCACACACACACATACATACATAAACATCCACACACACACATACATACATACACACACAAATACATACATAAACATCCACACACACACACACACATATACATCCACACACACACATACATACATACACACACAAATACATACATAAACATCCACACACACATACATACACACACACACACACACACACATATACACACACACACACACATATACATACACACTCACACACACACACACACACACACACATACATACATACATAAACATCCACACACACACACACACACACATACATACACACACACACACATATACATACATACATACACACAAATACATACATACACACTCACACACATACACTCTCACACACACACACACACACACACTCACACACATATACAAACACACACATATACACACATACATTCTTTACATACACTGAATGTAAGTAGAGTTCATATTTATTTATCTTTATAGTCATAAAAAAAACAGAAACATGAGGAAGTAAACTGTAGTTTAGATTTAAAGGTCTTTTTTATGACATTTTTATGTAGACGAATATTTAAACAAAACAAACATCCTCAGATCTTTCTATCTAACATGATGTACCGGCGGTGTGGAGTGAACTCAGCCGTCTATCTAACACGATGTACCGGCGGAGTGGAGTGAACTCAGCCGGCTAGTTAACACGATGTACCGGCGGAGTGGAGTGAACTCAGCCGGCTAGTTAACATGATGTACCGGCGGTGTGGAGTGAACTCAGCCGGCGGTGTGGAGTGAACTCAGCCGTCTATCTAACACGATGTACCGGCGGAGTGGAGTGAACTCAGCCGTCTATCTAACACGATGTACCGGCGGAGTGGAGTGAACTCAGCCGGCTAGTTAACATGATGTACCGGCGGTGTGGAGTGAACTCAGCCGGCGGTGTGGAGTGAACTCAGCCGGCAGCGGCCGCATGTCTCCGGCTAGCTTTAGCTAACAGCTATCGTCGGCTCTCTCACCGTTTCCAGGTCCGAGCTGGAGATTTCTTTCTCCTCCGCGTAGTCCGTGACTCTCTCCAGGTCCGCGGCTCCGCTGTCATGTTTGCGGGGCTTCTCTGCGGGTTTCCCCGTACAGTTCTCCTCCGCCTCCAGGTCCAGATCTACGTCTCCTTCTGCCGCCATGTCTGCTCCGAGTGAAGGCCCGGAACGAAGAGAAAGGTTCCGGCAAAGCGTCGGAGGGGAAACGGGGTAGCACCGGAAGGACAATTTAAAGGAGAGATCTGTTGATTCTATCCATGGATGGATTAAAAGAACTCTGATTTTATCATTTATGTATTTTTATTTTTATATTTTTATTGATATTTAATATTTATTTATTTTAATATTTGTATTGATATTTAATATTTATTTATTTATTTATAATTTATATTTTTTTATTTTAATATTTTTATTAATGTTTAATATGTATTTATTTATAATTTATATATTTTTTATTTTAATATTTGTATTGATATTTAATATTTATTTATTTATAATTTATATTTTAATATTTGTATTGATATTTATTATTTATTTCAATTTTTTTATAATTTAAACATTTTAATTTTAATATTTGTATTAATATTTAATATGTATTTATTTATTTAATATATTTCTATTATTTATTTATAATTTTTTTTAAATATTTGTTTTATTCTATCTGGGCCGGCTCTAGTCCTTTTGGTGCCCAAGGCGAAATTCGGATGTGGAGCCCCCTCAACCCCCCCACAAACCTAACCCATAAACCACAACACACATCAGAAATCACAATGGTTTAAGACGAAAGTCAAGATTTTGATTTTCATAAATAACTGTATTTATTATATAGTATGTATATATTTATTTATTATATTAATATAAATAAACATTTCATCCCTGACATTGTTGGCTTAAAAGTGTTTAGTCAGTTTCACGACAATTTACACTTTTATTAACAAATAAGTGATGAACAAGTGTGTGAAAGAGAGTTACAGAGGGGAAAAGTGTATTTATTTATTTATTTGTTAATTTGCTTCCTCATTGCATAAAATGAGGAAGGGCACCCATCAGCATTTTATTTTTTAAATTTTTACTATTATTATTATTTATTTTTTTAGAGGAAGATGGCGCCCTATAGGCGACCACCTAAATGGCCTATGCCTTAAAGCCAGCCCTGCAATTAAATTATTCTGTGATGTTGTCGTATTGTATAATTGATAGAGACATCTTACCGTTAACTATTAATCTGGCATTTTGCAACAAAAAGTTGTACCTTATCTGTGCAATATGTCCTTTGATGCAATATATACCTCAAGTGCAACTACCTTTGTTTACATTTTATTTACATCTACCCTACCTATTTTACAAGTGCAATTACTGTACCTCTGTTTACATTACATCTATTTTACCTATTTCATTCCTCAAGTGTAATACCTCTGTTTATATTTATTTATTACATCTACTTTACCGGTTTATTCCTGTTTTATTTACTTTATAACTGTGTGTGTTTTACCTGTTATATGTTTTATCTGCCTCGTTTAGTCTTGTCAAGTATTTGTTTTAAAGCACTGACAAAAAGTGGCAACTGTGAATCTCGTTGTATTTAATACAATGACAATAAAGCTTTCTATTCTATCTTTATTGTTTTGCTTTATTTGCACTCTTTTCTTCTTTGTACTGCAACCGCAGCACAACAATTTCCCTTTGGATTAATAAAGGTCTATCTTATCTTATATTCAACGTCATATCAAGATGACACCCAACTTCACCCACTGTTTTGAGGAAAAGCACACAGGGCAGAAAAAAAGTAGAGAATTTGGTCAGTATGACAAAATCTTCACCATAACCTCCAGTGAGGACACCAGATAAAACTCAGGTCTGGGCCAGCTATGACCAATATTCAATCCAAAATAATCAGGTAAGCAATACAGAATAACTTCATAATAAATAAATAAATAAAAAGAGCTATGGACACCGCAGCGGTTGCAGCATTATTAGGCAACATGAATCAAATTAAATGACACTTTAACATCAGAATAATATAAATTATTTCTCTCCTGTCCCTCTCTGTACAGTGAGTAAATGAGTGTGTTGTTGTACTCACCTGCCTGACTTCTTCCTCTTTAATCTGCTCCAGGTTCAACTTCTTTACGTGATCATTCTCAAAGAATAATATATAACCAGTACACCACTCAGCCTGAAATCATTCTTGAGGATCCACTGGGAGCATTTCAGCATTTAGCATATTGTATTCACCTGTTGGTCATCATGGGTGTGTTTGTTTTGGGTCACTTAACGTATTAGCCGGGTGGTGCATTAAATCAGTGATTAATTAAAAGTAAAGACAACCTTTTACTTACTGAGTCGATGTACAATAAGGCTAAGCTTTTAAGACAGACAGGTAAACAGACCTGCAGCTTCTTCTCTGCTGCAGCTGCTGATTTATCACCTTTCATTTGTTCCATTTTTATAAAGTTTATCAGGATATTTTCATATATTAATATGTTTATCTGATTTATCTACTATCTTGTTGTTGTTGTCTGAGAGATGATGAGAAGCCAACAACGACGTGAACGTTTACGATTAGTAAATTACCTCCTCCTCGTTCTATTCCTGTCTGTAATAAGAGGTTTACTTGTACTTTAATACAAATAGCTCTTCAACTACAGTCACAGATTTCCTGCGTCTCCAGACTTCTCAGGTCCACCTTCCAGTAATCTGATTAAAGATCAAGATCTCACCTGCTGGTGAGAAAAGCATCAGTGCTCTGCTCTCTGGTTTACCAGGTTCATCCTTCAGGAGATTAGTGTGGTCGAGAGGAGTCAGAGGAATGGCACCGGGGTCGGAGAGGCATCGTTGTCGTCATAGCAACCCCTTCATCCTGCTGTATACGACTGATGGATGTCTAACTGTTTGGAGCTCTCATCAGCTGTCAGTTCCTCGAGGACGTGATGTCGGGACGCTGTCTTCGGTCTCAGGTGAGACTCTGCAGGATGCATCAGGTGTTTAATGGTGAACGCTACAAACTTGCGCTAAATTTTGGCGAGGAAAAACTGTCATAGCCTTTTTCACAGCGGTCCCTTAACCTCTGACCTCCAGATATGTGAATGAAAATGGGTTCTATGGGTACCCACGAGTCTCCTCTTTACAGACATGCCCACTTTATGATAATCACATGCAGTTTGGTAGTTTTCTAAAATGGTGTATTTGAATATTTCTGCATACTAAATTGTGTGTCACTGTAAAGCTGAGACTCTTGTGGATCCAATGAGCCCAACTGTATTCATGTGTGATGATGTTAGTCCCCATAGGAGTCATTTCATTCTTTTTTTAAAACTTGACCTCACTGTATAAAATGACCTTGTGGTGACCTCTAGGATAATCACAGCCTCATGAAATTTTACAGCCACAAACTAGAGACCTAGAGCATTCAGAGGATGGATGGCTTTCCTAGCTAGATTGATCAATAAGGGGGTTTTTGAGCAGTTTACACAACAGAAGTGCTCGCCATCCAATCGTCAAAAAATGCAATTCTTGTAGAAATCTCCAAAATGTCAAAAGTATTTGAAACCAAATCACAGCATGGCTTTTTCTATGGTGTTCCTCAAGGTCTTGTTGTCTTAATGGGGTATTTTGGAGGAATTATTGATAATTTTTATCAATTCTTGAGTGGTAAAAAAATGGTTAAATCAAGCACCAAATCTGTGTAACAAATGGCATCGACCCCCAAATTGCTGCAACAACTTATGAGACATAATAGAGCATGGGGATGACCATCATATACTTCTATCATAATGTTCTAAACCCTTATACACTTTCACAATTTATTTTAATTGATTAATTAATTTGTATTTCTTATTAATAACTAGAACAATTTAACACACAGTGCTGAGCTGCATCTCAAATTAATTTTCAGGTTCCCAGCTTTCAGATGATGTTCACCACTTCTATGTGACATCTACTGTTGACTATTTATCTCCCCCTAAATATCCTCTTTCCCTCTAAAAAAAAGAGGGCAGAATGATAAGGGGTTAAAGAGACAGGTGCACAAATGGAGCGTTTCAGTCCGGTTTATTCAGACAGAAAGGATGAGAACAATAGTGAGTTTTTTTTAACATTAAAGCATGCAAACATGTTCTGGTATACGAGTATGAACCTGTAAATGAGCATGATGTGTCCCCTTTAAGGAATGTGGTACAGATTCAGACTCTTTTAATAATCTGTCCACAGCATATGATTCATGCCACAGTTATGAATGGGTCATTGTGTTTCTATGGGAAGGACAACTTGTATTGCTTTCAGCTACATCATTTACAACACCCGGCTTTTTATCCACCTACATCTATAAAAAACAATGCTGGTCACAAACCATTACCTCATTGTTTCGCTCAGAAAGAGTCCCACATGAATCATGAATGAATCATTTTACTTGTCCTTTTTTTTCAGTAAACAAGCTTGGATTCCAGCCATCTGTTATTGCACAAGCCTATTGAAACCATAGATTGAGTGGTTTCACTGAAGCGGCTATTTGCATCCGCCTATTTGCCCCTTGTTTGTCCTCCTTTGGCACGGCCTCCTCTCCCACAAGGCAGCAGCAGCAATTATCTGAGAGAGAGAGAACGGGGCCCCTTCAGGAATGCCGCTCAGAGCAACACGTGTTTATCACAGCGAATTACTGGTTTTACAACCGCTCATGTTGGAGGGAATAATCCAGAGTGAGATTAAGGATATTATGTGTTGTTTGTAAACTTGTGGAGACGTTCTTGGTCCTAAATGCAAAATGCAGTTTATGAAATTATAAATAGTCAAGCCAATTAATTTTTCCTATATAGCCCAAGATCACAAATTTGTCTCAAGGGGCTTTACAATCTGTACATCATACGACACCCTCCGTCCTCAGACCCTCGATTCAGACAAAGAAAAATTACCCCAAAAAAACATTTAACAGGGAAAAATGGAAGAAACGTCAGGAAGAGCAACCTGGGCGGACGGACAGGAAATAGATGTTGTGTGTATAGAATAGACCAACAAGTAAAATTACAGTATAGACATATAGACTAGGGCTGTCAATCGATTCAAATATTTAATCACAATTAATCCCAAATTAATCACACATTTTTTATCTGATCAAAATGTACTTTAAAGGGAGATTTGTCAAGTATTTAATGCTCTTCTCAACATGGGAGTGGTCAAATATGCTGCTTTATGCAAATATATGTATACATGTATTATTGTAAATCAATTAACAACACAAAACAATGACAGATATTGTCCAGAAACCCTCACAGGTACTGCATTTAGCAGAAAACCATATGCTCCAATCATAACATGGCAAACTGCAGCCCAACAGGCAACAACAGCTGTCAGTGTGTCAGTGTGCTGACTTGACTATAACAAACTGCATGTGATTATCATAAAGTGGGCATGTCTGTAAAGGGGAGACTCGTGGGTACCCATAGAACCCATTTTCATTCACACATCTGGAGGTCAGAGGTCAAGGGACCCCTTTGAAAATGGCCATGACAGGTTTTCCTTGCCAAAATTTAGCTTGGAGCTTGGAGTTTGGAGCGTTATTTAACCTCCTTCGCGACAAGCTAGTATGACATAGTGTCATCATTATTTACTAATTTTTAAGTGTGATGACTAATGAAGTAATATGTGACAGTGTGTTTCTAGCTGCGGGTGTTAGTATGTGTGGTGCCTCCTGTGTACACAACTCTTCTGCTCTTCAGACTAATAATCCTACAACTGATTCTGTTAAACGTCTCTGAGAAGCTTCATTCACCGTCCAAGCCTCTTAGCCGAGTTTCTTATTTAACCTCTAATTTGTTACTTAGTTCCTAGAAAGTGAACCTGGACAGACTCTGTGGCTCTTAATGACGTAGTATAATGACATTTTGGCTCAGGCTGCTGTTTTCCAATATGCATGTACAGAGGAGGTGTCGTCCTAAAAACAACTCATCCTACTGAAGCAGACAAACATGACATTTCTGTCGTCACTTGTTCTGTAGTTGTTTTTTCTCATCGCTTCTCGATCCTTGAAACTAATTTTACTCTTTTCTCTTCTCTGAATAATAATGTCATTTTGAATAGTATCTTTACCAATAATACAAATAAGACAGGAATAAGTTAAGGAATTTTGTTCTATTTTTACACACGTAAATAAATTGAGTGATCATTAGAAAGTTCCACAATATTTCTAACAATCAGATTTTACTGACGTTTCAATAAATGTCTCCTTTGCAGTGAGACATCTCCAATAATGTTTAATACACTATGATGTGTAACAGGCTTAACACATGTTATTCTTTTCATATATTTGAATAATAATAGACCTGTTTTTTAGTAATTGTTGTAAAATCTTTACATTGGTCTGTATGCGTCCTACTGGTAGAGGTATCGATGAGATCACAATTTGCTTTAAAAGAAACAAACAATGTTTTATGTCTTATTTTCCTCATTAACAAATTCCTGTTATAGCTCAAGAGACTTATAAAAAAAGATACTACAAAAGTTAAGAATCATAAATATAAACTAGATAAATCCAAAATAATAAACATGAAAAATATAATTTAAAAAATATGTAAAATATATCTGTTTTTAAAATGAGAGAAGTTGTGTGTATTTGAAACAAAGAGGGTGATATGTGCAAAATATTGACTGAGGAGTGTGCAAAAGTTCACAGTATAAAGAAATAAGAATATGTGCGATGTACAGAGATAATAATCCTTAAAGGTCCCATATTATGCTTATTTTCATGTTCATAGTTATTTATAGTATTTGAAATAACAGTATTTCTGTTTCTACTAGAACATGTTTACATGCTTTGATGTTCAAAAAAAACTTTATTTTCCTCATACTGTCTGCCTGAATATATCCCTCTGTCTGAAACACTCCGTTTTAGTACATTTCAATGGAATAACAACGGAACTGCGTTGCTAGGCAACAGCTTGGGTCCATGTTTACTTCCTGTCAGCTGATGTCATTCACATACACTGCAACCGGAAATAAACCGGGACACATTTAGAACGTTTACGTTTAAAACTGTGAAATGGTCTAAATATTGTAGATTTGTGACATCACAAAATTACAGAAATCCTGACGGCTTGTTTCAAAGTTTCTGGATACGGGCTGTGTGTATTTCTCCATGGATTGATACTTTCACAAGTATTTATATATGACTAAAACCTGCTTTATAATATAAAAGACATGAAAATCTCACTTTTTACAATATGAGACCTTTAATATAATAATAATTTTGCAAAATTTTATAGCATTGGCTGATGTTTTGAGGAGTTTTTAGATCTTGTTTTGAGATTAAATTGAGTTGACAGAAGGCCGACATGTATGTTGATGGTTTTGCATGACAACAACGAGATTACAGAGAGAAATATTATTTTTGAGAGCTCAGTTTCATCTGTATGAGAAACATAAGTACAGCCATTGTTTCCTCTGATTAGAGATCTGTTGGTGCATCACCTGCTGGGTAATCTAAAGTCAACAGGTCAGACTGAATTTATCATTTCATCTGGCCTCTATTACAGCTCTGTGGAGGAGAGAAAGTGTGCTACCAGGTGGCGACTCAGAGAGTATAACAGGCCGCAGATATTAACGTCCTGTCTGTGTCGGTGAAGGTCATCCTGACTGAGAGGAGGGCTGGACAACCACGGGATTATCCCGGCGCTCCGCCCTGCACACTAACCCAAATCTAATCTCACTCTCTTCTCATGCACTGTGCACTCAGCGCTTTTTCTTTTTCTGTTTTACGTTATCTTTATTGTTTTTAGGAGTATAATTACAGAGGGAAAGAAGAAATGAAAATAGAGCCTATGTAGAGAGAGTTCACATTCTATTTAGACAACATTATTTATGCCTTTTTAAATTTATTTTTATCTCAACCATTTCCTCCAGCCTTTTGCAAATTAATCTTCCTTCATTTTTAACCTATATGTGAGATTCTCCATCACTAGGATATCGTCTATAATGGTCAGCCATTGTTTGTAATGTGGTGCATCAGGTGCATCTGCCTTTTTTTCTGGCAGCGAGGAGAATCTGGACCAAGTCTTGGTCTCCTACGTGCACAATTCCTTTCAAAAGGTTGTATTTTCATGCAACTCCAAAAAAAATGTGTAGTTTGTTCCCATGTGTATATGCATTGCATTGTGGGAACAAGATCCTCCGCTTTGGCTTGGTACGAAGGATGTCCTGTAAATCAGCAGATATTTACATTTTAGGGTTGAAGAAAATGTCCGTAAACTTAACGGAAAATGTCCTGGTCATTTTCTGCCAGGACATTATCTGTTTTTCTACGGATTATTTTCTTAGAGTGATACAGCAGCTAACATTAGTACGGACAGCTAACGTTAAAGTGGGATATTGAAGTCACATGGAGCCGTAACTCAAATATTGGGTTGGCTAGCGTAGCCCTGTACATCAGACATATGGGTACTTCGTAAAACGTCAAGGCCACGCCCCTTTTTGGAGGATAGAAAACTGAAGATCCCATTCATACACTCTAAGAAAAAAATCCGTAGAAAAACAGAAAATGTCCTGGCAGAAAATTACCGGTACATTTTCCACTAAGTTTACGGTCATTTTCTTCAACCCTAAAACGGAAATTTCTGTTGATTTACAGTACATCCTCCATACCGAGCCAAATAGCAGACCCAACCTTTACATTATGGATGAAAAACAGACGCTAACGCTAGCATTTGTATGTTACCTATCAGCCTTTGCAGACCACATGAGGCTAAAACTGGGGCTAACTCTACCTGACGTCGACTGAAGTCTAAAATATAAGCATTGGTAAAATGTAAATTACAATATCGAACTTGCGTTTGTCTCAAAATTAGTCAGCAAAATATTCGACAACAGCTGAACTAAACAACCAAACAGCTTTCAAACTATATTGTTAATCATGTCATTGTTAATTTTTGAGCACAGAAGTGTTGAAAGGTTTCTCCAAATCCGAAATTTGAACTAAGCTTTGCCGTGTGTGTGACGGTCTCTGCCTCTTCCAACTTTCACGCTAGCGGAGGTTCTTGTTCCCACAATGCAATGCGTATTTAAAAATACGGGAAAAACTCCTGTGAAAAATCGATACAGAAAATTCCTTCATATGAACACGGTATTTTTACGGACTTTTCTTAGAGTGTATCAATGCAATTTGGGATTGTAATTTTGTAAATTTGTATGCATTCATCCTTCGTTAAATAAACGTTGTGTTTTATACACACGTCTAATAACTATTTGGCGACCTTGCCTGATCCTGAGCGTTCGTTCTCTGATATTGCTTCTCCAGACATCCTCTAAATCTAATGGAACAAAGTGAATGTGACCTTTGATGACAACAGTGGATTAAAATCATTTGAAAGCTAAAATGTTACATGCAACTCAGTTTTTATTCTCTGCCT
Source organism: Sebastes fasciatus (assembly GCF_043250625.1). Taxonomy (NCBI): domain Eukaryota; kingdom Metazoa; phylum Chordata; class Actinopteri; order Perciformes; family Sebastidae; genus Sebastes; species Sebastes fasciatus. The sequence goes on along the minus strand of NC_133796.1, from coordinate 4,426,693 downwards.
GGTTCCATTAGAGCCCCCAAAAACAAAAAATCCATCGTCCCCGTCTATTATTAAGCCGTGAGCAAGTCTACTAATGCACGCCGGCTTTTACTGCGGTTCCACCGTCCGGTCCGTCCTACTTCACTGTTTCTGGGTCGGCTATGATAACTTGTTGGGATTATGGACGTGGCCTCTTTATGTGAGTGACACACGGACTCACAGACCTGAACCAGGTCTGGGGATGAAGGGGGGTCTGTAGGTAGATAAGGGGCTGTGAGGTGTCAGGCATCAGCATGTAGAAATCACACGGGGTTAATTGTCTAAATCTGGATTAAACAGGAGTATTGCCCAATCCCATTGTACTGGGGTTTGTGCAGCGCTGGGGGAAGGGACGGGAGGGACAGATGGGACGGACACATGGTTCCTGTCGACCTCCTCCTCCTCCTCCTCCTCCTCCTCCTCCTCCTCCTCCTCCTCTTCCTCACCCCCTCCTCCCCTCACAGACTCTTTGCCTAATCTGAGCGGGTAGGACGGGGGAGGATGGGGGGAGGGCACCGGGCATTCGCCACCACCTCTCCCTCTTTTCTGGCAGCACCCAACACAGCCGCAGAGCCAAAGCACACAGGATATGGGCACAAAAACAACTTATTCCCCTGCGAGGCTGGACTGAGAGCAGCCTGGACCCGGTGCTCATGATCAGGCTCTCGGCTACAGGGAGCCCGGCCGGACTGGATTTACTGCTAATCCAGAATAAGGAGCATGTAGGGAACAAACCTGCTGCTGGACTTTCTACTTCTTCTTCTCGTCATCGTCAGGCCTGTTAGAAAGTTGTGTTCTGGCCTCTCTGAGAGATGTGAGGATGCCATCTTTACAGGCGTGCTGAGAGAACCTGTGTGTGCTGGAGGTTCATGGCCAAATGTAGAGTCGTCGCGGTCGATGAGAAGCAGTTTATAGGCACAATGTCGGCCTCTCAGGGGATGAACCGCAGCGGCGCCTACAACTACTTCCTCAACATGGTGGCCTATCAGGTGAGAGCTGAGCAGGAGGAGGTCACTGCAGCTGGAGGTTGCCAATTTAGTACTGATTGTAAAACAAAAACAGTAGATTATTATTTATTAACTCTGGAGTTGATTTTATTGATAATAATACTGGTAGAGGGAATTTATTATTTAGAATGCTACAGACATATTGTGAGATTTTTCTTATCAAGATATTTATTTAGCGACTGAAGAAATGTTTTATTATTTATAAAGTATTTATTTTTTTATTGCACAAGCAAAAATTATTATATTAAAGACAAAAATAAATAATAATAAAAAAAACAAAGTGTTAAATCAGGAATTAAGGTACATAAATATTCATAAAGATATAGTTTTTTTTATTAAACAACATTTTACTTCTTTATTTAAGTAAAAGTAGCAATGCCACAATTTAAAACTACATTACTACTACTACTATTGCTACAAAACTACACAACTACAATACTCCATTACAAGTACATGTCCTGCCTTCAAAATAAAAGTAAAAAATAAACCTAAAGTATCAAAAGTTAAAGCACTTGTTATGCAGAAGGGTTCCCCTGAGGGTTATTTTACTACATATTATATTATTGGATTATTATCACTAATGCATTAACATGTAAGCAGCACTTTAAGGTTGTAGCTCGACGTGGAGCTACCTTTTAAACAATTTCAAAATACTTTTTTGAAGTTAAATCTATAATGCATCATATTTTATAAACTAATCATATATTTTGTGTGTAGAATCTGCAAAGTAACTTGTAACTAAAGTTGTTAAATAAATGTAGTGGAGTAAAAAGTACAATATGTCCATCTGAGATGTAGTGGAGTAGAAGTGTTAAGTAGCATAAAATAGAAATACTCAAGTAGCTCAAAATAGTACTTTGTTAAATATACTTAGATATGATGTTCCACCGCTGTATCTCTCACGGGCAAAGGTTGATTTTCATGTTTTAAATCGAAGGATTCCAGGTGTTGATCAAAACATCAGGAACAGCTGCACAATTTAATCAGCAATAAACACTGTCTTTATGAAGCTTGTAATATTATTTTTTATTTAGTTGAAGTTGTGTCAGAGAGGCGTTGATACAGAATCAACGGGAATCGTGGAGCATTCTGGGGCGGCGACGCCATCTTTGGAGGGTAGCGTACGGAGCCATACAGTAGATTGTCATTATCTGTCACTGGTCTATTCATCTGTCATCTGTTAATCGCTCATCATCGTAAATGTATAAAGTACGTGCCAAAGATGAATGCATGCATGTAAATATATCAACTATAAAATAGTTGATGATATTGATCCTTATGGATTACGAGGACCTTGACAGTTTGCCACCCGTTACGATCACTGATGTGTTTTAGCGTTAGTGAATCTGCAGCTCAAAATATGTTCATCTTTGGAGGCCGACGTCCAATTTACAAACGTGTAGGTCTATATGACATTAAGATCTACATTAAATGCCAACTACACAATCATCCGGAAAAAGATAAGTTAGCAAATGTTTTTTATCGCGAGGGATCGCCTCGCTTCTCAGCATTGGACGCTTAATGGGTTGCTACTAGACACTCGGCTGACACCTGATTGGACGAAAGCTTCCCCTCTGCTCTCAACTTACCGGAACCAACATGGCGGCTCGTTTGGAAACTTTCTTCTCTTATTTCACGAAAATGTGTTTCTGAAAACATTTTATGGGAGAAATAAGCCGTGCGGTTGATATATCTGTTTTTATTTTGGATCCACAAGGCTTAGTTTAAAAGTTTCCCAGAAGTTTCCCGAGGCGGCGAGTCGCGCCGGATGCCTGTGATTTGCATAAAGTAGCCAAGACCTCCACTTTATGCAAATGAGGAGCGGACGACGTGACGGTCCGTCTCTCAAATTGCGACCGCCACGCTACCAGAATGCATTGCACGGCTGCTTAGATTGACAATGAATGGGAAGCGTGGAAAGGACGGAGCCTGTGGACACCTACCTTTACCCTTTCACCTTCCAATAACGGCCGACTTGCTGTCGGTGACGTCACGTTCCGAGGAAAAGTTCAGTGGATCGCCAAAGTTATTACAATTCATCCCGAGGTGGATGTGAACATCTAAACCAAATTTTACGGCAGTTCTACTATGATCTGTTAACATCGTCATTGTATGTAGCCTTCCTTTTGAAAGATGAACTTGTGTTTGAGCCACTTTTATACAAAATGTTAAATGTCTTAGATAAACATTTTAGTGGTTTTACCACAGAAGTAAAACAGGAATTAGACAACATGTTGGTTGGATCCTGCTCAGGTCAGTCAGGTCGCCTAATGATGACGTATTTAAAGCAACTGAGTCAAGAGAATCATGGGAAATGAAGTCCTATGTGCCGTTATCCTGTAATTTAACACTTGTGGCTGCTGTTCTGCAAAACTTTTACAAAACTTTTGCAGAACAGCAACTCGTCATTTTCACTCTCTGATGGTGCAACTATGACAGTGACTCTATCAACGAGTCTCCGGTACATGACCTTAACTGACCACTGTTTTTTAACTCATCAAGAATGATGTTTATGTTCTATAAAACCCCAGATATACAAACAAAATACAAAAAAATTACTTAAATATCTGTCACATTGTGTACAGTACAACGTGGTGGCAGAATGTGTTCGGTGCATGTTGAGGATTTTAGTTTATTTTGTATGACATAAATCAGAATCAGAATTAAACATTATTCACCAATTTATTTTGCCTACAGGCGTCAGAATAAAATAAAATAAAATAAAATAAGAAAACAATAGAATACACTTAGGTTACTTAAGCTAAAAATATTTTTTAAAAATTAGAAAAATAATGTATTTAGTGTACAGAGACTGACAACAACCATGACAAAGTTTATTCACAACCTCTTTTTTTGAGTGATATAAAACAATACTGAGAATATTAAAGCTATGTGCAGATAAATTATTATATTTCTTTTTTACAAACACCATATGTAGTTAAAGTGAGAAAAGAAAACATAAAACAAAACAAACAAAGAAACAAAGTTATAAAACAGAAGTTATATTCATTAAAAAAACAAATATTCTATAAGACCTAAAGTAAGATATAATGTTTCCATAAATAATACACCTTTAATTTATGGAGAAATGACCTCTGCTTGTAGATTTAATCACTCAGTTACACTGGAATTCCTGTTTCATCCCAAATCAATTTACTGAATTTTGAAATCAATAACTAAAATATTATAAAACATTTATATGCACAAAGTTGCTGCTGTATATGATGGAAGGGAAAGTGGATCACTGGGGAAAGTGATTCATGCAGGATTAGCTCTCAGATTAGCTTCTTGAATACTCAGAAGGATGCAGGAGATCTTATAATCATGCAGACAAACAACTGGAGTGAGTCCTGCTCTGTGTGTCTGGGAAATATAATATGTGAATGTATAATAAATGCGCTGTGTATTGACAAATCCATGGTGCTGTCCGTGGTGCTGAAGTAGCACATGAATTTGTAATTTTGACTTTTTCTCTGAGTCCCTTCTGTCAGTTCCGTCTTGGATCTATAATATTCTCTAAACTACACTGTAAAAAAATTAATAAATATATTATTTATAATAATAAATAAAAATAAAATAACGAAATGTTGTAGATTTACAGATATTTGCAGTAATTTAAAGGTTTACTCTTAAAATTACAAATAATATATTATTTTTATAAATATTATGTATATATGAATATTATGTTTTTGTAATGGCATTTTTTCTGTATTTATATAGATTTTAAATGTAATTTTACATTAAGTGTGAGGTAATATTTTATAGATTTTTCCTGTTCATGTCAATTAAGAAATGCATGTAAAATTACAGAAATCATTCAAAGTGATTTTCCATAAAATTCCAGGTCATTAAGCATGTGTTTAAAAAGTGATTTTATATTTTTCAATGGTAATAAATAGTATTCAAAAATGAAATTAACTGATTTAAAGGCAATTTACTGTAAATTATTGTAGACAGACAATTCAAAATAAGACTGTATCACGAGGAGCTAAAAAAAAAAGAATGATGCTCTGCTTTATTCCTCAACACGTAGTTTTCACATCAGACCTGACACACTGCTCTTCTGACCTATATACTGTATATACTGTATGACCCACTCTATTATTTGTACTCAGTAGCTATTTTTAAATCACAGTTATTATTCTGTGTTTATACCACATCTGAGCTCCCTCGCTTACTGCAACAACTTATTAATCCTGCATATAAAGCTTAATGTAGGCCAGAGGACAGATGTCTGTACAACGGTCAGAGAGGTCATAAAACACCTGGCTGTCTGCAACATGGCTCAATAAAGGTTATGCATTTAAAAAAATATTTACATTTTGTTTATTTGTTGTTTTTACAAGCTGAAGTAGCACAGCACCAATATTCAGCATCGTGTTATTGACGACCTACAGTATATCTCTGAGTGTACATTCAGCCCCATCGTCTGTGAACGAGAGATTAACATATATAAAATAAATATGATTTGATTCAGGATTTATGGATTAAATTGAAAGGTTGAATAATCAGTGATTTTGTTTAAGGTTGGAAACATACAAATTAAGCACCAATCGGTGCACGTAGTGGATCCAACATTCTGTAGCTTCCCAGCGGTGTTCGAATGTTTTAGCGTCAAAATGTTATTTCCCGTCAAGGTCTTCTTGAAACTTTTTCCCACATGACCTGACGTAGGTTTTTGCATGATGACGCTGCTACATGTACAGTATATATACATCCTTATAGTCAGTGTGAAGCTAAGCTGTACGTACTGCTGTGGATGCCACGTTAGTTTGGATCCAAAAGTCACACAATAACAGACAAACTAACCGATCGATGCAGCGGTAGACTCGCAACTCTCGTGTTCTGAGAAGTAAAATTACTGTTTTTGTGAATGTAGTCTGGTGGCTTTGATGACAGCGATGTAACAGTTTCAGTTCCCCGTCAGTAAGGGCCGTCTGACGGCGCGGTAAAGAGGTGAAAATGTTATAAATATAGCGTACACTTAAACTGATATAGATTTTTTTTAGGTGGTTCCACAGACGCTTTACCTCGGCGTCAGACAGCCCTTTACTGAAGCTGTTATACCGCTCTCTTCAAAGCCACCAGACTCCATTCACAAAAACAGTAATTTTACCTCATGGAACTCAGGAGTATACATACAACCCCCACTTAAAAAAAATCCCAAATAACTCTTATCCATAACCTTATTGATTAGCTTACTGTGGTAACAGCTGAGTAGGTTTTTCCATTTGAAAAAACAGAGAAGTATGCAGATGGACCCATCCTTTAACAAAGTCTTAAAGTGCTTTACAGAAAAACAAAGAACACACAAAGCAAACAAGTGCAGCAAAGGCAAATGGAAGCAAAAATAAACAATGAAAGCATAAAAAAAAGGAGCAAAAATATCTGAAACAACAAGAAAAGAACAGTAAAACCAGAAGAAACATATCTAATAAGTAATAAGTAAATACAATTCTAGTCAAAGGTGTCACAGGGTCATCAAACAGACAATGATTGTTTCCTCTTGGCGTCGTTTTTTAGATGCTGAAGGATCTGATGCGTTGCAGCAGCGTGACCAGTCCAGATAAAGAGACAACATTTCTGTGGACTAGAGACAATATTTGGTCAAACTATCCCTTTAATCATCTGTTACAGGATCAAATCATGTTTGAGCTACTGTACATGATTAAAACTCCCTTTTTATTTAGTCTTCCCTTCGATGAGAAGACGTTGGATAACCTTCTCTGCATTATTCATCAGATTATGACGTGCACGTGATGAGTAATATAATATATCTGCAGCATTCATAAACACAGAGCAGGATGGAGACAGTTCTCATGTGTCATAGTGATTTTTGCTTTGCATTTTACGTCATGTGACTAATTTCCAGATGTTGAAAATCACTGAGCATGAAAAATACCACTTGCAAACAGCTGGAACTGCTTTTTCCCCCCATCCCATTCATACATACATCATGTTGTGACCCTGACAATGCCGTCAGACCTCCAGAGTGTAATCTGCAGAGTTTGCTGCAGGCATCAGACAGATGTGCGTGCACGTCTTTGCCTCCTTAGATTTAGTTCAGGATCAGCGGTGATGTGGCTGACGTCCAGTTGTCCACAGTCCCGATTTATCAGAATCAGAACCAGCCAGATGCTGCTGGACTCATTAGATTAATCTGTCACCGGCCGGCCGCCTCGCTGCCAAACGCTCAGTCTGTATAAATTGTCTGACACAGTGACCTCAGAAAGTCTTCAGACTGACTGAGTTTGAACTCCTGGACTCACTATGCATCTGAAGTCTGAAGTATTAGTCTCTTTTAGATCCATAGTGCAGATGACTGGTTCAAATTTGTTAGTTTTATTATTATTTTTTCGGCATTTTGCATTTATTTGACAGTCAACAGTTCTGTCAGTTTGGACTCATTGCCTGCTCTCTGGAGCAATTCATCTGCTGAATATTTTTCATTTATTTCATTTATAAAATGTCAGAAAACAGTGAAAGAAATTCCCAGAGTCCAAGGTGACATCTTCAAATCGTATGTACCCAAATATATTTAATTTACAATAATATATATTTATCAGAGAAGCAGTAAATCCTCACATTTTAGACGGTGGAACCAGTAAATATTTGTCATTTTTGCACTACTCAAAGCACATAAAGCTAATAAAAAGTCTGCTCATCTTATTCCATCTTGGACATTTAATATTTTGCAGAAGGATGACATGTTTATACCTACATATGGTCTATTTGTTGAATCCTGTATTTGGATTTTTAACAGTAGAGATCACCTAAAGCACTACACACAACTCAAACAAGTTGTAAAACTCTGACATTAATTTCTATATCACATGGAAATGAATGTCTCGGAACATTAAAGAAATGCTATAGTGCTATAAATAAAATCCTTCTAGCCCCTTAGTAAAGATTAAGCCAGTACGAGCGGTGGTCATCCTGCACTTTTTGCAACTTACTTTATTTTACTGACACACAATGCATAAAGTAAAGTAAATTAGTCTACTCTTGGCCTCATGGATGTATGAAAACCTCAGACCTCCCCTCTTCATCCTTCCTCTTGAGCTGAGGATGTGTTTCCTGTCAGGTGGAAGTCCTGTTAGACTGTCTGCTGAGCTGATGTCTCCGCCCTCTCCGTCCTCAGATATGCTGTTGCTGTGGACCGGCTCCCTGCTCGCTCTGCTGTGCCTTCTGTCCTCCGGTCAGGTCCTCCACCAGCACGAGGGTCATGTACACCCTCTTCCACATCATGAGCTGCGCCGTCTCCTGCCTCATGCTGTCACGCACCGTCTCCGAGCTCGTCAGGGAAAATGTGAGCTCTGGATCTCATCCTGCACGACACAACATCACAGATATCAACTGATATATAACATACAGTTATATCCTGCTAGAGAGCTGGCAACAAAACAAGAGAACTGTATAATCATAGGTCCTGACACAATTAACTGAAACACAATCAGAGTAAGCAGCGAGCAAGAGGCCCTAAAGTTTAGCTCTGCAGTTCTTTTATACCTCAAGATGGTTTGTGATCATCAGTGGTCAGAAGAGGATGACAAACAACTGAGACACATTTTAAAGGGGATATATGAAAAAAATCACCCAGACAGACAGATACACATCTACATGGCTGCAGTGGTAGATATAATACAGGTTTTGTGTGTTTCAGGTGCCTTTCTTCAACATGGTGTGTGACCAGGCGCATGGCGGGGGCCACTGTGAGATGCTGGTGGGCTACTCGGCGGTCTACAGGGTCTGCTTTGGCACTTCTTGTTTCTACCTGATGATGGCGATCTTCCTCATAGACGTGAAGTCCAGTCAGGACTTCAGGGCGCTCATACACAACGGGTCAGTGCTGCAGAGTTTACCTCATCAAACATATACTGTATGTTCCTGCTCAGCAAAGCTTTTTAAAGGGACTATTTGTAACTTTCAGAAATGCTTGTTAACAGCGACACCTTTGGCCGTTAAGTCAACGAAAGTCAGCGTCGGGCTCGCGCTTGCTCGCTCTAAATAGACATGAACGAGCATCGCTCAAAACAGTGAGGCGACACACGTCAGCTAAAACCACAACATCACTCTATATTTCAGCTGCTTGGCAGTAATGTTAGCTGACCAGACCAAGGTCTCTCCATGAATCAATGCTGATCCTAGTGTTGGGTTTTCCTGCTTCAGCCCCGGGGCGAGTAACGTTATCGTCTCCCGACCGCAGCCGGAGTGAACAGGGAGACACTGGCACCCGATCGGAGACAATAACGTTTCTCTCTGCGGAGCCCCGTCACTTCACAAGACACGGGTAACCTCTGTTGGTCTGGAGGAGCTGCAGCAGTTATTTCTGCACAAAATCCACTGAACATTCACTAGATATTCTCAGAGCTAAACTAACTCTTCTGCAGTGTGGAGTGAGCGCTCATGCACGTGAGGTGGAGCGATAATGCGCGCGTTGTGTGAGTTTAGACAAGCAGGCAGAGGAGCAGTCTGAACAGCGTAGCCACACGTGAGCGTGCATATGCGAGCGTGCATGGGACACCGGTAGATTTCTACGTGTAAAAAGTTACAAATAGTCCCTTTAAATGTTGGTAATCATCAAACTGGTGTGGGTTGTTATACATCAGCCATTCCTGTTATGCAGCTACATTTCTTTGTTTTTGAATAACATAAGAATAGTGACATGTCTAAGTGTCAGGAAAACATATTGGCCAATCTCAGGCATTCTAATAACAATCCTAATGGGTAGACTGGTTTATACTGGTCTATAGACCGAACAGGGTGGAACATTTGGTGCTCAGTCAGCCATCTCTCTGTGAGGGATCCAGGTTAAGATAGCTAATCAAACATGTATTACATTTTTTTGATTTGACCAACTTTCTTCATAATTTAGCCGAACATGGTCGAACTTAAAGAGCGTGACAAACAGATTAATATCATGAAATATGGGGGAAAAAAAGACAAGTGAAAGTTTATGCTTATCTACTTTACTCCTTTAAATTCCTTCCCAAAAAACACACAGAAGATGATGAAAATTGTAAAAAATAACTGATAGTTCTTCCTAATATATATATATATATATATATATATATATATATATATGCGTATATATGCATATTTTATTATTTTGTGGCTTATAGTTCTTGTAGAAGTTGATTACTTTGCTCTGGGTGCATGGTCAAATCGAGCGCATGTACCAAAAAAAGATATTTTAATGTGCATTATTCTCTTTTTATGCTATAAAAAAGAACTTAATCTATAATTTAAGCATTTGATATTTGACATATTTTAAAGAAAATATGAGAAAGTAATTCATGGGGACAGAAATGTTGCTGCATTACAGGAATGACTCACATCGTTCAGAGTTATTCTGTGTTTTTATTTACAAGAACTCATGAACACATATATATATATTTTTAGAAATCCAGGACTTTTGTACTTGCACATGAAAATAACAGTCATGACTCAAAAAACAAAACAAAATTACTGTAAATAGCATAAATTAAAATTGTACATCTTAGAAATGTCATAAACGGCTGCAGACGTCACCTCCTTCCAGCTTCTTTGGAAACTTAATTCTACAAACAAATCCATAATAAACCTTTTCCCACATTCACCCTAAAACTCCCGAATGAGACTTGGGAGTTTTCTCTGAATTAGGTTGCAAAGATCTTTAAGTGATTTCCCTGAATGGACTTGATCCCATCCAGAACTGTCTCCTCCTCTCTCTGTAAATACACACCTGTCTTTAAATACCTCTCTCCATACGGTCTGTAGTGTTTTCTCTCTGCTGGGCTCACCTCACTCGGCCCGCTGCTCTATTTAAAGCTCTTTGTTGTCACACTTTCCATTGCAGTTGATTAGAGCCGTGACGTGGACTCAGATTAGGATTTGACAGACTGGATTGCAGGTCGTCCTCACTGGTACAAATCTACTTGTAGGGTAGGGAGTCTTAATCCACGGTGTCACGGTGAAAGGTCTCAGGGTCTTTGTTAAAGGTTACAGGTCTTAGTGGTCTGTAAGGGGGTCAGGGAGTGACCCAGTGCCCCGCTGAAACCTTGTACGTCCTCTCAGAGACCAGACAGAGACACATGGACATTAAGGGATTTAATTAAAGAAGAGTTACATGATTGTCCATAGTTAATCAAGATTAATCGCAAATTAATCTGTTCAAAATGTACCTTAAAGGGAGATTTGTCAAGTATTTAATCCTCTTATCAACATGGGAGTGGACAAACATGCTGCTTTATGCAAATGTATGTATATATTTATTATTGGAAATCAATGAACAACACAAAACAATGACAGATATTGTCCAGAAACCCTCACAGGTACTGCAAAATATGCTCAACTCATAACATGGCAAACTGCAGCCCAGCAGGGAACAACAGCACAACATCACTCACTTCCACGGTGCATGGAGAAGGGAAAAAGTCTGAAGAGGAAGACTTTATTGTCAGACCAACACGTTTCGGCTTGTGGCCTTCATCAGGGTGTTTCATCATGACCCTGTATACTATTTATACATGTACATGTATATGCAACATTTAGCCCAATGTTTTCAGACATTACTGATGTAAAAATATGACTTAATGGCATCAGAAAATATCAATAAGAAATTCAGTTGTTATGTGATGAGTGACAACCTCCAAAGCAGTCAAGCACTACACGAAATTGATTAACAAAACAGAGCATTATTTTGTTATTGTTTTGTATATTTGCTTTTATTTATCTTTTAGTATTGGCCAATCCTCATCTATTTTGTTTTATTTATTTATTTATTTATTTTGTTATTTATTATTTTCTTTCTTTCTTTCATGTTGTTGGATTTTCTGTTGTTTTGTGTTGTTAAATCCTTGAAATTCATTGAATTCAAAGTCATAAAAAAACAGAACAACATGATTTGCAAAAAGATGAATTATAATGTAAATAATACAATGTGCAAAACAAAGAATCTTTTAATTATTATTTATTATAATTTATTATAATTTATAATATATAATTTATAATTTATTTATAATTTATAATTTATAATTTATTATCTATTATTTGTTATCTATTATTTGTAACCCAGAGAGTTATGTTTATGCAACAAACAAGCAGAACAAAAAAAAATGAAAGAAAAATGTAACAAAACAGTGTAACTGTTGCAATAACTTAATGCAATGAGTTAAATAAAGTCTGAGTTTAAACTATTAATTGTTTTTATTTCTGTGTGTCTCAACCTGCAGCTTCTGGTTCCTGAAGTTCATCACTCTGCTCGGGATGTGCACCGCGGCCTTCTTCATCCCAACAGAGTCCTTCCTGCACGGTGAGACACTGAATCCATACTGAGAGTTAATGTGATGATGAAGATGATGATGAAGGTGTTAGTGCATCTCCCTCTGAGTCCTACTAGAGGGCAGCAGAGACCTGCTCTCTCTCTCTCTCTCTCTCTCTCTTTCTCTCTCTCTCTCCTGGTCGACTCTCTGCTGTGAATTATTGGATCATAAATCTCTGCAGCTTGATTTCACTTTGTTTGGTAACAATAAATCTGATGGTGATACAAGCCTGAGATCACAGCTGATTTATGATCCACAGCTTGTTCTCTTTATGTCTCTGCTCTCTGAAATAAATCAAATTATATGGTTATTTCTTTTCTCTTCTCTCTCTCAGCTTGGCATTATGTTGGTGTGGTGGGAGGATTTGCCTTCATCCTCATTCAGCTCATCCTCATCACTGCTTTTGCACACACCTGGAACAAGAACTGGTGAGTCAGAGGGTCATATACATCAAATATTACATCACTTTATATGTTAATACATGACAGAGGACATTTCTGACATCTGGTGATAGATTAGATACCATAAAGTGAATTATATGACACAACTGTGCACATACTGTTGTGTGCTTTTAGTCTGGTTTTGGTCTTTATAGTTGAAATTAAAAGGGAAGGGTGTCTCCGTGCACAAAACCAGCTCCATAAATGCTTTTCCCAGTTTGGTGTGGAAGAACTTGACCTCAACCCTCCAACACCACAAACTGTGAGCCAGACCTGTTCTCCCAACATCAGTGTTGGATCTCACTGATGCTCTGAATGAGAGTAAATCCCTGCAGCCGTGCAGGTTCAATATCTGGAGTAAAGACTGAAAGCAGCAGACCGGAGGCTGTTACAGCAGCAGATTAATGCTCATAGTTTTAGAATGAGATGTCGTCTAACCACATATGGGTATAATGTTTCGGGTGTCCACATACTTTTGATCTTATAGGCTACCTGACTTCATCACTATGCTGCAAACATATCGAATTGATTTGCTCATTGTTCACAATGGTCCAAGATACTGTGAATTACTGGATACGTTTCAGTGATGATCAGTCACAGGTGGACATTGCTTTATATCTTTAGGGGTCACAAGCCAAAAAGGTTGGTCTAATTACCAGTGGTGATAATAAAGGAACTTTGTCGCTACATGACTCTAAAGTTTGAGGTGAAGGAAACGTATTGTGGCGGCAGAAAAGGTTCAGTAGTTGGCTGGTGGGAGAGGTGATTTAAAGAGGACATATCATGAAAAATTCACTTTCTCAGTGCTTGTGTTCATACATCTGGGCATCTGGAGTTCCTACCAACCCACAAACTGTGACATAAGACAACCCAGACAGTTTTTTTTGTGGGCTGTCAGATTTGGCTCCCCTTCCTATGTCACATGCAGGCTCATTAGAATATATCGCCCACAGCTTGAGAACAATACTTTTGCAAAGGTGCACCATATTTCCCCCGCCAGCCAATCAGAGCAGACTGGACTTTTTCAGGAGGGGGTCTTAAAGAGACAGACGCTAAAACGGAGCGTTTCAGACAGAGGGTGAATACAGGTATATTCTACGACGGAGTATTAGGGCGATATTGAGGGGGAAAAAATCGGAGATTTCGAGAATAAAGTAATAATATTACGGGAAAAAGTCGTAATTGAATGAGAAAAAAGTCATAATATTTCAAGAAAAAAAAGTCATAATATTTCAAGAAAAAAAAGTCATAATATAACAAGAATAAAGTCATAACTTTATGAGAAAGAAAATAATTTCCTCCTCCACAAAAGAGACAGTTTCCCCATCAGGTCCATGTGGCTCTGTCTTCTTTTCAAGGTCCTGATACTGATGATGATGTGGTGCTGATGTGCCAAAAGATGAAGTATTTCATTGTTTGTGAAACCTAAACTAAAGTATAACTTCACAAGGTGCTCCACGTTCCTCATTTTCACACGCTGCTCTATTTCCCCTCTAAAATAACACGGAAAATTACTACTTTATAATATTCTGACTTTATTCTCGAAATCTCAGATTTATTTATTTTTCCTCAATGTGGCCCTAATACTCTGTCGTAATATTCAGACGGACACTATGAGGAAAATAAAATCATGTAAACATGTTCTAGTAGAAACCCAAAATACAAGTATGAACCTGAGGATGAGCACGATATGACCTCTTTAACAGACATCATGTATCTGCTGCGTACTGGTCAACATGTACAGTTCATTCATTCATATCGTCGCTGTCCAGTGAAAACTATGAATCTCGGCCAGGGCGTCCCCAGTTTGTGTCCAGATGGGGACCTCTGCTGCATGTCGTACATCGTCTCTCTCTTCCTTTGTTTCCTATCATCTCTTTGTCTGTTTGCTTTTTAACAATGCAAAATAATAATTCTAAAATAATAAATAACAAAAACAAAAACAACTGGATTATCTGAAACAATACATTGTCATAAAATAGAATTGTTTTCTTTGCTCGTGGAGACATTTTGGAGATACGTGGTTCTCAAAGGACAGTGATAACATGTTACTATATGGGCTCTCACTGCTTCTTATATATAATACAGTACATATACACATAGAGACTACAGCCTGGTTCACATCTGGAGAAGAGAGTCTCTCTTCTACGCTGGTGATGACGGATTCATCTGGTGTCCAGCCGAACTGAGTAAATCATACAGACTGACATCAGCAACATCTGTCCGCTCCGTCCCAACATCTGGAACTCTGGTTCTATTTTCAGTTAGTTGTGGATTTAATTTTTATTTATTGGTTTGCAGTTTTACTCCAGTGGTGATTTTTATTTCACACTTCCTTCATTCGTCTTTCTTATTTTCTATAATATATTATTTATTAATTCACTTCAGTCAGAGACACGTTAAAGAAGGAATTGATCATTTATTGCAAATGGTTATAGAATCAGATTTTGCGGAAAGGTTTTGCTCTTTGAATTGATTAATTGTTTGGTCCATGAAACATTAAAAAACAGCGAAAAAATGTCCATCACAACTTCCTAGAGTCCAAGATGATGTCTTAAAATAGCGACCAAAATATTCAGTTTAGTTATATATTTGTGCATATAAATAAAAATAAAAATAAAAATAAAAAAACAAAAGAGAAGAGATATACAATAACATGAATAAATGCACGGGTGGGTTGAAAAAAACAAAACGTGAGGGCTTGTAAAATTAACCCACCTAACACTGAAATTAAAGACTGTATTACATTTACAAACATAAATTAAATATCTGTAACATATCTGAAAGAAAGAAAAAAAAATACTATTTCCAAACAAGAAATGTTAGAGATAAAAAGACAGGAAGTTTACTATCTTATATGACAACAGAAAAGCATCAAATCCTGACATTTGAGAAGCTGGAAACAACAAATGTTTGGCATTTTTGCTTAGAAAATAAATACAAAATACATTTTATTTACCATTATCAAAATATTTTCTGATCAGTAAATCGACTAATCAATTAATCGACTAATCATGGCAGCTCTAATTAAATATTTTATAATAATAAAGAGTCAACAATAGCAAAGACTTCAGTGGTCAACGCTCCGTTTGTTTCTTTATTTGTTTGTTTTTATGTTTGTTTACTTGACATCTCGTCCTCTCTGCGTCGTCCCTGTCATGTCCTCATTCGTCCAGCTTGACTCGTCCCCAGACAGCCAGCTTGTCCCAGATGTTAATTACTGCGTTCCAGCTGTTGTTGTTGAGCCGTCGGTCTGTCTCTCTCTCTCTCTCAGCCACTTCTGAACTGTGACACACGGCAGAGTTGTAGCTACAACTAAGAGGATTTATTCATTCAGGACCTTTTCCAAATCAAACACGCATAAAATAGAAATCCTCTTATTCCGTCTGCAGTGGGAAAGACTAAAGTCTACTCTGTCCCTTCTGGGTTTGCAGGTCAGAAGACAACCTGCTCCTCTTTGTGTATACGTGCTTTTCCTTTTTACAGCTCCAACACTCAATGGTCAGATTTCTGCTAAACGCCTCCACATCATGAGCTTCATGGTGTAATATTTGTCTCATTATCTCCTGTAACTTCTTAACTTCAGTGCTGTGCTTTGTGCACTTTGTTACTTCGTATGTTGAAGTCATTGTCAGAGAAAGATAAAGACGAAAAACTGGACTTTTAGACCCACAGTGTAGAAACACGTGGAGTTTGTTGCGTGGGCTGTTGACAGATTTTTAGCTGTCAGATTAAGAAAAAAAAATAAAAATAGAATTACCGCCTCACGTTTATCTGCCTCCGTCAACCAATCAGGTTGCAGTTTACATCCGTGTCTGTCCAAAATAATCATCACTTCATCATTCTATCCTGTTAGACATTTGTCATAATTAGTGTATGAACTCTTGAGTTACGGCCAAACATGTGTTTTTATGAGATCACAGTGACCTTTAACCTTTGATCTCCAAAATCTAATCAGTTCATCTTTGAGTCCAAGTGGATGCTTGTACTCAGGACATTCCAAGAGATATCACGAGAATGGGACAGACGTGAGGTCACAGTGACCTTGACCTTTGACCTTTGACCACCAAGTTCTAATCAGTTCATCTTTGAGTCTGAGTGGATGTTTGTCCCAAATTTGAAGAAATTCCCTCGAGGCAGTCCTGAGATATCGTGTTCATAATAATGGTGCAGACGGATGGACAACCTGAAAACATAATGCCTCCGGCCACGGCTACAGCCGGCGTGGAGGCATAAGAATCTGACTTGATAACTCGTAGTGACCCCTAATCTCTATAAACAGATATCTGCATGAATGCCAAATCTGTAGACAACGGGACAAGATTTTAGTAGCCTATCGGAAGTAGTTTCTGTTTGTAGTCCGAGTAGTATTGACCAGTCGTGTTGGAGCAGGCTTTGGTTGAATGCAGGTAAACAGTCCGTCTGGAGAGCAGAAGAGGAGGAACGCATTGGCTGGAATGCAAACTGGGGACCCACCGGCTATCGTCTGATGATGACTAACGTCGTAAACGGAGTCTCTCAACTCCATTCTCGCATCTCAGATGCTAATCAGACTGTAAACGATGACGGTGTATGGAGAACGGAGGATGTCTTTACCCGGATAGCCGTTATCCGAACCCGATCTCATGGGAAGGCGTATAAATAGCACGACATTAAAAGGACATTACTTGTGTCATGAGAACGCATTTTAGTCTTTCGTTTTTCGCATGTCATTTGTACGCCATGCAAAACTACTTAGTTAGGTTTAGGAAAAACATCATGGTTTGGCTTACAATAAGTCACAAACGTCACTAAATCAAATAACTCCACAACACTTTGAGACATGAAGATCAGTCTCCTGGTTGAAAGTTCTGTGTTTGTTGGACTCATCCACCTCCCCTCCCTCCCGACCACCAGAAGCGGTCTTTCTCAACTTTTATTTTATATCACTAGCTCTGAGCGAGGCATATTTACGTGTGTACATTGCAGTCAGTACAGACTACATGAAGTGCAAATGACACACCAAAAGCAAGAACGTCATCCATATTGCACGCAAAATGACTTGCTAATTACGTCATTAGTCATTCCTGCGCCATTTAGTGTGACCGGGCTGGTTATCCGGATATCTGCTGGCTACATTGGACCCCCAGAAATATTGTTCATTGCCCCCAGAGGCTAAATCGGCATCAGGCCGATAAACTCAGCAACACATAGACTGCACCAATTTCTATTTGAATTTTATCACTTTTATCAAAACAGTTTGAAAGATGTTTTAATTGCATAAAAAAGCTACACATTGTGACTTTAAGATGCAATCAGACTGCATGAATTCTCATTTTGGAAAGAAGCCCTATCAACGTTTTTCCGTTCAACTAAGTTCAGTAATCTGAGAAAAACAAGGAAAATGCTCATAAAAATATTAAGAAATCATCTTGATTTGCACCATAAATAAATCACTTGTGAACTAAATCTATGGCAACATTTATTGAAATCTGCGAACAGGTTTTTCTGATATCAAACAGCTCTAAAAACATTCAACCCCCTCTGTGAAGATAACATTATTCTAACACTTCAGGTGTGTTTCTCTGACAGAGATGAATATGTGTGATGTGTGTGGTGAATCTGAAACGCTCCGTCTGTCCTCGCCTCCCTTCTCAGGTTGACCGGAGCAGCAGAGAACAAGCGTTGGTATCTGGCGGTGACGTGCGCCACCCTCTTCTTCTACACCATCGCCACCATGGCCTTCACCTTCATGTACAAGTACTACACGCACCCCATCGCCTGCCACTTCAACAAGGCCCTGCTGTGGATCAACCTGGGCCTCTGCGGCCTCATGTCCTTCATTGCCGTCACGCCGTGCGTGAAGCAGAGTGAGTCAACGAGAAAAAACACACTCGCACGTCTGTCTGTCTGTCGTCGCACCTCGGCGGTGGAATAACACTTAAGTCCGTCTGCAGCTATGCAAACATCCCTCTCTGTTGAAATCAGAGCTGCTGCAGATAATAATAATTAGATGTAATATCATCTGGTTCTCCCTTTAAAGCATCCTGCTCTGTCTGCACACGTCTGGCTTACAGAGGTGGAACAATGTACATTTACTCACGTACTGTACTTAAATACATCTTTGAGGTATATTTACATGAGTATTTCCATTTTATGCCACTTTATACTTCTACTCCATTACATCTCAGAGGTAATATTGTACTTTTTACTGCACTACACCTGTCTGGAAAATAGTTACTTTGCAGATTAATGAGTTCATTCTTGACCTTGGAAACAATCTCACCACTAGGTCCATTTAGTAGCTCTTCTGGGGGCTTTTGATCATATCACATGATCTTCATCAGCAGATGGATTTTGCCCAGTTTTGTCCAGTTGTTGTAGAAATGTATAATAAAAAAATAAAAGTATGTAGAGTTTTAGACATTTTTCTCATCGTGTAGAGAAGCTTCAGTTGATCTGAATACAGGATATCAGGTTTCGACCCTGTAGGGTAAAAAAATATCTTATATTTTATTTATTATATTATTTGTAGGGCTGTAATTGTGATTAATCGCACAATTTCTTTCTGTTCAAAATGTACCTTAAAGGGAGATTTGTCTTGTATTTAATACTCTTATCAACATGGGAGTGGGCAAATATGCTGCTTTATGCAAATGTTATGTATATATTTATTATTATAAATCAATTAACAACACAAAACAATGACAGATATTGTCCAGAAACCCTCACAGGTTCTGCATTTAGCATAAAACAATATGCTCCAATCATAACATGGCAAACTGCAGCCCAACAGGCAACAGCAGCTGTCAGTGTGTCAGTGTGCTGACTTGACTATGACTTGCCCCAAACTGCATGTGATTATCATAAAGTGGGCATGTCTGTAAAGGGGAGACTCGTGGGTACGCATAGGACCCATTTACATTCACATATCTGGAGGTCAGAGGTCAAGGGACCCCTTTGAAAAATGGCCATGCCAGTTTTTCCTCGACAAAAAGTTTGGGGCATCATTTAACCTCCTTTGCGACAAGCCAGTATGAGATGATTGGTATTGATGGATTCTTTAGGTTTTCTAGTTTCATATGATAACAGTATCTTCACTCTTCACACAAGTTGTGTTAATGCATTTAAGAAATTAGTGGCGTTAAAACGTATTTGCGTTATTATTGCATTAACTTTGACAGCCCTCATCTTTTCTTTACTAGTTCATTGAAACAATGAAAATTACGCAGATTTTCATCCGGATGTTTTAAAAAAATAAACACAAATTCCTGAATTTTTCTTTTAAAAAGTTCAAACTAAATATCAGGAACCTGATTAACATGTACATGTTAAAGACTCTCTGAAAGGAACCTTATTTCTTCATCAGTTCTTCTCACTGTCATTAGTGTTACTTGTACATTGATACACTGAGTTCATTTACAGTAATACTTGTTTAGATGTGATAAAGGACTAGAGTACGTTCTCCACCACGGCCTGCTTGTGAAGTGTGTGTGCATCAGTGTGTGTCTTGGGGGGTATTAAACATTATAGTGTGTATTCTGACTCTCTCTCTCTCTCTTTCTTTCTCTCTATAGAGCAGCCTCGGTCGGGGCTCCTTCAAGCCTCCATCATCAGCTGTTACGTCATGTACCTCACCTTCTCTGCGCTGTCCAGCCGCCCGCCGGAGAAAGGTACGCTAACTAACCAGACACAGAGCAGATCTCTGCAGCTCCACTGGGTCTCTGTCCAGTGTTAACACTGACACACAAACCTCTAACATGAGCACACTTTCCATGGTTATTCTATATGTTAATTAAAAGAGAAACATTTGGTACAGGAAATGCATGCAGCCCACTTCACTTGCAATCCTCTCTTTTGATTATTTACATGACTTTTGTATGTACTTATAATGCTTATTGAGATTCCTTCAATAAGACTCTAGTTTGTTTTTTAAATCTCACCTGCACAACATGCTTCTTTTTTCCGTTTCTGCTTCTTTGTTTTATTGTGCAAATACATAAATCAAAACCAGATTAATAAATTAAATCAAATGATTGCAAGTGAAGTGAACACTGCAGGTTTTTCTTTCTTTAAATCTGCACTAATCAATATTCTTATATGAACAATGGGTTAAATGATTACTCTATGAGTAATATGAAAGGTGCTGCTCATAGAGACAAACCCACGGAGAATTGTAACCAGACTCTGCAGCTCCCCTCAGCTCTACAAAGCATTTTAGCATCTTTCAGCTCATTGTTTTGTTTTTTACAGCCTTTGTTGTTTCAGTTCACTCTCACCGCTCTTTTCAGCGTAGTTTTCTAGACTCAGCAGGCAGCGGAAAAGCTCTGATAAAACCATAGAACGTTACCTGAACAGGGGCAAACAACAGACATGAATTTAGCAACTAGCTCGTGAACAAAGTGGAACATTTAGCAGCTAAAGAATTAGATATCCTTTTCAGTCACAGTAAACACATGCTTAATGTTGTTAATTAAACAAAAACATTTGCTTAGGTTCTGACAATGAAAACACTTAGTTAGGTTTAGGAAAAAACAACATGGTTGGGCTTGAGATTCCGATGTTTTTACAGTGAAAATGTGACTTGACGTTGTGAAGACGGGACACGAACAAACAGCTGACAGTAACATTAAAGTGAAACTTAACGCACAGGACACGAGTAGTGGTCTCCTGGATGAAAGCTGCCCTGTGTGTCTCTTTCGATATTTTTAAACTTCATCACCACGGCACTTTTCTCTGAGCGTTTACTGTTGCCGTGGATGGGTTTAATTAATGGAATGCCTGGTGCGTCTCATACCGCCGCTAAAGGGTGCCTTGTGTGCATCACTATCAAACGCCGCCGGTCGTGATAAAGCGTCTGTATTTGATGCCCTGTTCATGAGAACAGACTGGCTCTTAGCCAGCATGGATTGGAGGAATGATAACAGCAACCAATCACTTTCAGTGCAGACGTGTGAACTGATCTAGACTTGAAAACAATCTGAACCTCTCCTTTATTTTCACCACCAGATAAAAACCTCTTATTGTGAAATGTTTGTTTGTATCTCATCATCCTGTCCTACTTAAACTTAATACTGAAGAGCCCCCCCCCCCCGCCATGATAAAATCCTCTATAATTTGCCTTTACTTTGCTCATAATGACTCACCTGTTGGCTCCAGGTAAGACAAAGAGCCTCCACATGACTGAGACATTAGTGCCGAGGCTTGTCAAAGGCCCCCCGTCTTATCCGGAGTTTACATCGTAATGGCACGCATGCAAATAAAGACGTACACACACACGTATACACACACAGAGATAATCTGGGATGAGATGTGCTCTGACATGCTGGGCCTGCTGGGCCGGTGGCCTGCTGGGAGGGCAGACAGAAGGATATTTGTTTCACATTCCTCATGGATCCATTGACAACATAATAACAGGAATACGGCGAGGCAGCGTCATTACACGTGTTCTCTCACACAGCCCGCCCTGTTCAACAGATGCATTGTGTATGTCTGCCTGGTAAAGAGTAATCTATACGTCTTCATTATACGGCTGAGGAAAGGTCGGACTACACAAGAGGTCAAAGGAAAAACACACAACAAAACACAGCAGCTGTTCACCGTTTGTTGGTGTATTTTTCTTATTCTTGTACTTTAACTGGCCAAGATCATGTTGGCAGGGCAGATATTTACACCTGTCATAATGGCAGGAAATGTTTCTGAGATGTAAAACATCATCAGGCGTTGGTGTCAGATTTAAAGAGGGTGGGCTACTTCCTATAGCTGTCATGTTGCACCTTTCAACAATTCAAAGCAGAAGCAAAGAGAAAATACATTTCCTTCAAAACATATTTTGTTTAGTTGTATGGGAACATCATTTTATGAGAGACAGGGTCGTCCGCAATGCACCTTTACAGGCCGCGGCTCATTGGCTGCAGTTCATTTTGCTGCTGTATGTTGGAACAAAAGGTAATTTGAAGACATCACACAGACTCTTTTCACTGGTTTCTAATGTTTTATACGTATGTGGTGATACTGATTCCCCAGATTTCCGCTGATTGGGAAGAAGAAGCCTGAGAACCAGTTCACAAAATAACAAAATAAAGCCTGCAAGCACAAACTCTTCTCATGAACAACACTAAGATCAAAATCACCCTCAATCAGAAAAGTTAAGACAGCAAAGAAAGTCCAAAAGGGCCTAAAGATCAGACTTTCTGGCTGAAATGAGGTCAGCATTACAGTGAGGACGGATCTGAATGACCTGAGTGTGAAGTTCCTCACCTCTCTTAAGCCCTAAAGAAAGGGGCGTCGTCACACTCTGATTGGCCGAGAGGGAAATGCACCAAGCTGCTCTTAATTGTTAATTAGAAGCCATCAGTCCCTCACACCTTGAGCATCAGGTGATCTGAATAAACCGCCAATCAACTCAGGGGAGTTGTGGCATTCAGCTAAAATTATATGGGAAAAGAGAAATGACAGCAAGTACCAAAGAATGAGGGACTGCTACATATATAGACCATGGATGGATCCATCCATCTATCTATCCATCCGCAACCGCTCATCCCGTTAGGGGTCGCGCTGGAGCCGATCCCAGCCGACATTGCCTGCATGTCTTTGGACTGAGGGAGGAAACCGGAGTACCCGGAGAAAACCCACAATAACAACATGCAAACTCCACACAGAAGGACCCAAAGCCGGATTCGAACCTGTGACCCTCTAGCTATGACACTCCAGTGCTAACCACTGCACCACCATGCAGCCATAGACCAAACAATTGATCAATTTATCAAAAATATCTGCAGATTAATCAATGATGCAGTCTAGTTGCAGTCCAATCAATTCAAATGGTGACCCAGAATCATATCAAAATCAGAACATCCATAAAAACGTCTCAAACCATTCATGCAACATAACACTAAACATTATGCTAAACAGCTAACGGTGCTAGCCACAGCCTGAAGCTATGTATTTAGCGGTATTGCATCAAAAATATTGTAATTAAGTACAACTGAACGCTGAATAAGACATCTACAGGCGACCAAAAAGGTTATAATTAACTTTCATGAAGTGAAAACACACTGTGAAAGGGTTAAAGTTGTAAGACAAAAACACGGAAAACTCCCAGACCGGACAACGCCGTGGTAGCGACCTGTCAGTCACAAGGTAGCCACGCCCTAAAGCATCCCCTGCCTTATGGTCTATTTGACTCTAAATGGGACCATCATTTACTAAATGAACATCATGCTGTATTGAAGAAGACTTGAAACTAGCGATTGAGACCATAAACTCATGTTTACAATGTTTACTGAGGTAATAAATCAAGTGAGAAGTAGGCTCATTTTCTCATAGACTTCTATACAATCAGACTTCTTTCTGCAACCAGATGAGTCGCCCCCTGCTGGCTGTTAGAGAGAATGCAGGTTTAAAGCACTTCAGCTTTGGCTTCACTTCTTTAATCTTGATAGTTATTTAAGTTATTTCTACTCTCCTGATTTCCTTTTGTATCTAACATGCTGTCATCCACAGAGGCGTCCTGTCTGCCTGTGTGAGTCTGTGTGGGTGTACAGTATATGAGTAGGTGTGTGTGTCAGAGTCCCGGGGCAGCGCAGGACATTGTAGCAACTTGTTGAGAAAGTATGCACTCAGAGTCGGTTTTAAAAACACCTTTTCACCACCGCAGACTCTGAAATTAAACACACACACACACACACACACACACACACACACACACACACACGGCTCTGTAATATTTAATTTCCACCTACTGTTGCTGAGTTTCCTTTCTCAGCCGATTTAATTCAGGTGTTCGTCACCTGTCACGCTCACACCTCCAGGGGAGAATCTGTGTGTGCGTTATAGACAAAGAGATCCATCCTCGTTACTGTCTCCTGAGGTCCGTGTTTGCCTAGACTGTCCCCGGAAGGCTTATTCTGCTCTATGACCTCACCATGACAAACACACACACACACACACACACACACACACACACACACACACACATGGTAATCCTCGTGTTTCTGAGAGGAAGAATTAGTCTGGAGTTCAACTGAAAAGACAACTCAAAGTGCAGGACATGTTCTCTCCACCCTGACGACTCTTGACCTGAGTGTGTGTGTGTGCGTGTGTGTGTGTGTGTGTGTGTGTGTGTGTGTGTGTGTGTGTGTGTGCGTGTGTGCGTGTGTGTGTGTGTGTGTGTGTGTGTATAATACAGTCTGAGTCCTGTAATTAGCCAGTGTTTTCACTGAGTTCAGGTCCCCCCCCCCCCCACACCAACACCACCATCACCACCACCACACAAACGCAAACCTTCTCTCAGGAATCTGCAGCCGGCCCTGTTGTTGGAGGTTGGGCTGGATTTGTGAGTGTTAGTGTGTTGGTGCACATGCATGCACATGTGTGAGCATACAGTACATATTTGTGAGGACTCGGTGTGTTCTTACACTACAGAGTGTCCAGAGGGTGAGTCTGTACAGAGACAGAGAGACCCAGAAGGGAAAAGTGCAGCTGAGACCTCTTTTTTTTTACAAGAAGGACAGGAATTTCTCTGGAAATGAAACGAAGGAGAAAGAAATGACTCTTGACCTGCATGTGAGACCTTTCCTCTGTGTTGATGGCATTAAAAAAGCAAAACACAAAGAAGCTATGCATTTTGTTCCTGTTGTGGGGAACAAGATTAACGCCAGATAAGACTTAATTTAGATTGCATAAATTAAATTTCTCATACCGGTGGACCCCCCATGAGTTCGGGGTTAAGATGCTGCCCATAAACTCCAGCTGAGGACTCTCGTTACATCACTCTTTCTCACTCTTTCCTGTCATCTCCACACGATTGCTGTCCAATAATAAAAGCATAAATTATTGTTTGTCTTTTTGTTATTCTACTAACTAAAAGTAAAGTAAATATTTGGTTAAATGACCAGTCTGATACGGTCTGTTTAAATTAGTGACATCATCTATGTACCAGTCAGGATGGCCGAGCGGTCTAAGGCGCTGCGTTCAGGTCGCAGTCTCCCCTGGAGGCGGGGGTTCGAATCCCCCTTCTGACAGACAGTGTTTTTCACTAATATGATATTGGTGAAACCTTGACAAGTAAACTGCATGTCCGTTTCTACCATGATCTCTACAGTCATACGAAGCAAGATTTGCGGTTAGCAAGGTAATTTCAGGGTTAAAGCTGAAGTGAACGGTCGCTATATCATGGCAGTAGTACATGAAACAGGTAACCTGACAAAAATCATGTGTCCTCCGGTGCTCCTAACGGCATCTGCAAGATTTCACAGACTGTAGGAAAACAAGCAGTAAGAGCTGATCTGCTGTCCAGCTGCCGTCTATGAGAGCCGGCTGTCAATCACTCGCGAACTCCGACCAAACGGTCAAACTAGGCAGCGCTGATCAAATATGAATCAATATTATGTTACGTTAATGCCTATTTCTCTCCTCAGATGTTCTCAGAATCATCTTGTAGTGCACGGTTTAGCTGTAACATGAGAAAGTTTGTGACGCCGCCGCCATTGTGAAATCTGGTGAAGGAACTCCAAGTTCTGGTCACATGACCGGAGCACAGCCAATAGGAACGCTCTCTCAATGAAATGACCTGTGATTGGTCAAAGTCTCCCGTCACGGGCTAGATGTTCTAAAGCCTGAAAACAGAGCCATGAGGAGGAGCAGAAGTCTAGTTATCTCTCAGAACACTTGAATTACAATATGCTGAAAGGTTATTATGGAATTTTTGCCCAATGATGCCAAAAAAATATACTGCCTTCTGCCACTTTAAATATGCAAATGAGGCATTATTTAATGCAGTGGTTCTCAACCTAGGGGTCGGGAACACCTACCTAATTATTCTGTGGGGTTGGTTCTCAAAAAGGTTGAGAACCACTGATCAAATGCTAACTTCTGGTTAATTTGTGAATTTAAGAGAAATCTACAGACACAAATAGACAACATGTAGTAAAAAAGAAAACCTAAATGTGTATGTTGGATGTTTAATCTCAAAACTCTGCGACCCTGAATAGGATAAGTGGTTACAGATAATGGATGGATGGACAGAATCTAAAAAATGACCAGTGCATTAATACAATGTTTTTGCCTGTAATATATTGCCTTAACTTAGAAAAACTGGATTCACAATGATGTCTGACTCAAGATATCACGTTTTATATCAAACTGCTTCATTTGCTTTTAAATGGTGTTTACTGGTTTCCCTTTGGAAAGCAACACTAACTACCACTACTTGTTTTCCAGAGAAAGAGACTATAAAAAGAGGTTTTCCCTGAACGACAGTGTGATGAAGTTAACGTGCTGCGTTGTTGTCTGTGTCAGTGGTTTATCAGGGCATGAACATGACCGTCTGTTACCCCAGCGTGGGACAAGATGGCATCCAGAACGAAGGCAACGCTGTGGCCATAATAGGAGCCGCCATCATGTACTGCTGCGTCCTCTTCGCATGGTGAGCAGACTCTTTATCTTTCAACACAATGTGCATGTAAATTAATAAAATGTCATGATACAACATAATTAAATGTAACTTCTCTCCCTCAGTAATGAAGCCTCCTACCTGGCGGAGATGTTCGGTCCGTTCTGGATGATCAAAGTTTACCGCTACGAGTTCCAGAAAGCAACCTGCTGCTTCTGCTGCCCCGAGGAAGAGGAAGGTTCGTACCGATGCTGTTAACATGACATAAATGTCTCCTTAAAGGTGCTATGTGTTGTGTTTTTACAGCAATAAAGCACCCGTTATCTAATATTAAGACAGACGGACGCCAGACAAGCAGGAGGTTCAGGAGCAGAAAAGTTCTGGTATTTGGTTTCCAGGCAATTCAAACTATTGCACCTCTAAAGTTGCAATCCTGAAGTTCTCCCTTTTGTTCTCTTTGATGGCGTCTATGGCGATAATCTGTAATTGCAGGTGTTTTTTGGACCTTTCTTCCCAGAGATCCAAACACTGTGTTCCCGGGAATATCAGTTTGTATTACTGCAAATGCAACGGCTTTCACCAGTGGGCCATATAGGCTCAATCATCATTGGGTTTCCTCATTTGGCGATAGATAGTGACTTAACAGATATTTATATAAATGAAAATCTTCTATATTATTACTTTAACTTACTTGGTTTGCAAAGACAGTTGCTGGACAGGAGAGCAGGCAAAATGTCAATATCAGAAATAAAAAGGTTTCATCATCGACTGGACAAAAACATGTATTATTATTATTATCATGGTAAATTGCAAATTATCTAATAATAATATAAACATAATAATAACTATTAATAGATCACTTCATACAAGAGATGTAGCTCAAAGTGCTTTACTAAAAAAATGCAACACATTTAAACAAAGTCAGATAGACAATAATATGAGATAATAAAAGACAGTAGATGCTTAATAAATACAGTATATAAGTGAGATTAAAAACATGTTCCCACTGACGTGATGTAACCTCCTGAAAGTGTCTAAAGGTTTGCAGTAATTAGTCCCAGAGAATTCAAAACTTTGGCCAAAGTTTGAGCCGTGTGGAAGAAGACAGCTCGCTATTAAACATGCATGTAAAGAATGCTTTGAATGGGAATGTTTTTAAATATTTCAAACATCAGCTTTGCACGTGTTTTATGAGGGACGAAATACAATAGGCCTCAAGAATACACACAATGCATTATGGGTAAGAAGCACTGAAAGTTAACTTAACCAAGACACATTGAAAAATCTAAATTAGTTGCTGCAACCAGAACATCCTTTGGAAAACAAATAGACTTTTATATCAAAGAGATTTCTTTGAGCGTCCATTAGAGGGTTTTTAAGAGCGAAGTGTGTACCATATATTCAAAAACTGTTTTAAACAAACTGACATCTTTAAACAGAATATAAAATCGCAGATGGACAGCACATGTAAATATTGTGTTCCTAAAGTCTGTAAGTGTGCTCCAAACACCATCAGATAAATGAATGTGTATACAGATAACAGGGTTTGTGCTTTGATCGCTGCAGCGTGTACCGGTTGAAAGCTATAAATCCAGCTGTGTTTGAAGCTTTGATGAGAGACTTTTTATTGATGTGTGTTTTTCAGCTGAGGAGGAGTTTGTGATTGACGACGAGAACAAAGGCTGTCAGAGCGTCATTCACAACGAGACGCAGCGAGTGGCTTACAGCTACTTCTTCTTCCACTTTGTCTTCTTCTTGGCGTCGCTGTACGTCATGATGACCCTCACCAACTGGTTCAGGTCAGTTAATGACACATTTTAAGGGATTGAATTGACATTATGAGGGAGGAGAGGGGATCAGAAAAGGTGGAGGATTATGTACTTTTTTATTTTTGCTGAATGAAGGATAACCAAAACTTTTTGGAGGAGTGTCTCTCCAGAGAGCTCGCCATTTGTCACAGTCATTCAGCCTGGTCTCCTAAAAATGACGTTCCCATACAACAAAACTGCATCGTCAATTACATTAAAAGGGAAACATATTTTCTCCCAGATTACGTTTGTTTTTGACGTATCACAAATACGCTTCTGATCATATGCTGCAATCCATTGCAAGTCGGTATTCCCAACTTCTGATCTAAATGCGTCACAGTGCATCTGCTCGGGAAAACATGGACGCCCGCAGCAAACTGATGTTTGTAGGGCAAGTCTCTGAGCTTCACAAGCATCTACAGAGAACCTGTCAAATACCACAGCGCCATTAGTGAAGAGAATAACATTTTTTAAAGAAATTTCATGACCATAATTCTGAAAATCTAATTTAAGATATTTTAAGGATCCACGGTAATCCTGCTAAAAGAGATGGAAGGAGTTGTCTTGTAGCTTACCGGATGTTCGCAAAGTTTTCTATCAAACACGAATCAACTGAATGGAAATGGAAATGGCAGCTTCAACGCTGTTACAGCACATATCACAACACAAACACTGCATGAAGTAAAAATTGATGAACGGTTCACTGTGTGCACCACCATGTTGCTGCGACGTCAGGTTTGTTTATGTCGGCGACCGTTTCCGACGTGGAATTCCGACTTGAATGACCGTTCCAGTGCACTTTTCCATGTCGGAGGTCGTTTTTTTCCCCGAGTTCTGAGTACCATGGATTGCAGCATTTGTCCATGTATGGAGCAGTCTCTGATGGGTGGATGGGTCAAACAAAAACAGGACTTTCACCCAGGAGACTGCTGTTTGTGTCCCGTCTGAAACTAAAAGTCAACGACTTATTTTTATTTACATCTGTTATTTAAATAACATAATCAATATATTTATTTCAAGCCAAACCATGATGTTTTACTAAAGCAAACCAAGTAGTTTTGTTGCGTTTTTGTTTTTTTCAGTTGACAACGATATTCCAACCTGATCTCATAGGATGGTGGATAAATAGCACAACATTTTAAGGACACTCCACGTGTCATGATAACGCAATTTAGGCTTTTTGCGTGTCATTTCCCACCACGTTGTTGTCAACCTCATTATCATTTTGACCAGTTGTTTAGCACTTCTTCTTCTCTTTCCCTAAAGTGTCATGGAGTTAAAGCGTGTTTCTGTCCTCCTGCAGCTACGAGTCAGCGGTGTTGGAGACCACCTTCACCCACGGCAGCTGGTCTACGTTCTGGGTGAAGATGTCGTCCTGCTGGGCCTGTGTGATCCTCTACCTCTGGCTGCTGCTGGGTCCTCTGTGCAGCTGTCAGTCCGAATCCAGACCTCGACGCTCACGCATCAAACGGCGCGCGGGATCCTCTCGCCACGTCTCTGTCACTGTCTGACGCGGGACAGGGCGCGATGTGGACGACAAGTCAGGTGACTCCGAGTCCCCCCTCCTCCTCCCAGTGCAGGAGGGGTTTTCAGGACCGGAGGTCACAGGGGTCAAAGACTCACAGTGCTGTGAGAAGGACCAATCAGAGGGCTCCGTGCCCAACAGGATATGATGTCACAGACTAGACACCATGACGTTAAACCACTATGAGGACTCGACTGTGGTTTGGAAACACACTTACAGTATGAATTGCCAAAGGGATCCGGAGGGGTGAACTCTCACTCTGTGATTGTGGGAACTACAGTAAGTACGTGTAAAGATGGACACATTTATAAACTTTACTTATAGTAGTATATTCAATTTTATTTGCTGTATTTAGACTTTTAATATCATAACAAGGGAGGATTCTAGGTATTTTATATAATACTGCTACAGAGACGCACATCCCAATCATGTTTCTTTGTTCTCTTTCTGATAAACAGAAGAAAGCCCCGTTAGTCCTCTTATCGTAGACAGTTAGTCGATGGTTTTTATCATGAACAAATCTTTCTCAAAGCTGGAAACACGATTTCGATTCTCAATTGAAAACTGATCAAAATTAGTTTTTGATTTCGACCTTCGAAGTCAAAAACAAGATCGGCGATTTCTCTCCCATCAACCGAAGAAAAGAAAAACAAAACAACAACACCTCAAAGATGACACAGACGATCTTTTTGAAGAAGAATTTGACAATGTAAATGACTTGAGTTGAGTTGATTTATCATAAACCAATGATCTGTTGATCTTTACGAATCAAGACTCAATAGTCTAACAATGGCAAAGCTGTCAGTTACAAACTAGTTAAAGTACAAGTCTTAAAAAATAGGTCAACATTTTGGGAAATGCACTGAGCCTGGAGAGGAGTGGTAGCACTACACAACTCCCCATAAAACCACAACTTATTGATTTTACATTTCTGTTTGTGCACAGATTAAACAAACTAAAGATAAAGATATAGCATGCTGTTTAGCAGGCATTAAAGGTGCAGCTAGACGTACTTTTGAGTTTTGGACCCCTTTTTTCCAGCTCTAGCCCCACAGATAATGCACAGACATGAGAGTGGTGTCGATGTTCTCAGCTAACTCTCGTCAAAAAAGCGAACAGGCTTTTATCCCAAAATGTCGAACTATTGCTTGAACGTCTATTTAGGATTTTTCACTCCAGTGTAATAATGAAATCTCCGATTGGAAATCAGCTGCTGGAATGACAATGAATGGAACAGCCACACTGTAGTTTCACAGAATAATAGCATGACGTTTTATTTCATTTAGTGCTAACAGTTACAAACCAGAAAATGTACAGACAGAACCAATTCAAATGGCATCCTTTCATTCAATTATGAACTTTGTCTCCTACACTTGTCACTAGCCAGATTTCCATCCAAATGTAGCGCAAATTTTAACCGAATTTCAAGAAAATCGGCAGAAGAAAATGCAAATGAATGCTTGTTTCCATCTAATACCGTAACACCATTATACACCTCTTCCTAACTGGACGCGATGCGAACAAGCGAACATGAGATTGTTTCAGTTTTTCCCAATGAAGACGTCCTAACCTGCTCCGTGCGTCAGCGAACAGGCTGAGCGATGTGTCGCTTGTTTGAAAAAACGTTCGCCCTGGCTCTATTGAAATGCAAAGTTTCGCACACCTGCTCCACATCCAAATTTTCATTGGTCATAAACGACGCTGACAGTAACTGACATAAATCATTCTCCAGAGTTCGCTCGCTCGCTCGCTGTATGTTAGGAAGAGGTCTTAAGCGTTGGTTTCTCGAGACAAGCAGTAGATGGTGCCAATTTTCCATTCAGAAAACCATTAGACCATTGCATAAGAGGGTGCGACAAGATGACGTAATTAAAAGAGAGCCAGTCGTACCTCAAACGGTTGAAAAATAATGAAGAAAACTGAATGGAAATATGGCATGTTGGCATGTTAATGTGAGGACGGTTACATCAGATCTGTGTGGAGCAGAAGCTTCAGTGGACGTTGAAGTCACCTGATGCTTCATGTACGTCATCATTTATTTGCTAAATCTGTTTCCATCACATTTTGCTTTTATAGATACACCAACTTTTCCACCTCTGCCAAGCATAAAGGAGATTTTGTCAAAATGTTGTCATTATTTTTTATGCGTAAATTGAAATTGTGTATAAAAACAGGTGGATGGAAACACACCCACTGGAGCAGCTTCAGAGTTATTTCTCATTTCCAGCCCAAAGCCAAAGAAAGATTTGTTCATGTGTTGAAATAAAACCCTGAAGTGTCCAGCGAGGTCGCGTCGATAACAGATTCTCTTTCATCTTTTAACCAGATTTGATGTTTGAATGCTCAGAGACAGGCGGTCTGACGGAGCGACTGACAGGCAGCTAAACACAAACATATGATGTTCTTTAAAGTTTGTTAAATTGGGGCAAAATTACTGAACATGCTCGCATCATCATGTTGCTTTGTAGCGCATCATTCACTTAATTCTTGTTTACATTTTGTTTTGCATGTGTTACTTAAAAAAAGTTAAACCATGAGTGCTCAAAAACACAAAAAAATATGTTAAAACTCACGTCCAGAAGGGATAGAAGCTTTCAGTAACA
This sequence comes from Sebastes fasciatus, assembly GCF_043250625.1. Classification (NCBI taxonomy): domain Eukaryota; kingdom Metazoa; phylum Chordata; class Actinopteri; order Perciformes; family Sebastidae; genus Sebastes; species Sebastes fasciatus. The sequence continues at coordinate 4,393,615 of NC_133796.1, read as the reverse complement.
CTTTATAATAACCTTCATTTATAAATGGTTAATTAATGGTTAATTAAAATTTAGTTAAAAGTTATTTTACTGTTAACAAACAATTAATTTATCATTAATAATGTCATAACAGTAATAATTATTATTATTAATTAAATAATTATACCTAAAAATAATACAAATTAATCATTTTTATAAAAATAATAACTAATTATTAGTAATGCTATAATTTGTTATTGTATTATTAGTTTGTGTAATATGAAATAATTAGTCAATAAATTCTATATTCTATAAACTTTTTATTGTTGCACCACACATAACATTTTATATAATATATTTGGTGTTTGTTAGTGATTACCAAATGATGTGTAAACTTTGAAGAAATTATTTGTAAAACATTTATAAACATTACAAAGATAGATGGACCAGAAACCAATTATTAACCATTGACTAAGTATTAATTATCTATCTAAATAGTGTTTATAGATGCTTTAAAAAGTATCTATTAACAAGGTATTATAATCTGTAACATATATATTATATTATACTTATATATATAACTTTATAATAGCATCCAAAAGATGTTTATAGATGCTTTATTAACCATTAACAATGTGTTATAAATATCTGTCTATGTAATGTTTATAGATGTTTGACAAACAACTTCTTAAAGGTTTACAAATAATATCTTAATCATTAACAAATACTTATATATATATAAGTATATAAAATGTTATGTGTGCAACAATAAACGGTCAAATAACATAAATTATAGCATTACTAATAATTAATTACTAGCATTTTGTTTTTTGTTAACAGTAAAATAACTAAGTTTAATTAACTATTAATTTACCATTTATTAATGATGGTTATTATAAAGTTTTACGTGGCGTTCTGTCTCATGCCTTCAGATGAAGTAGTCACGTCTGCTGAGGTTGACCCGTGTTGTGGATCTAAAATAGCCCCTGTATCTCCCCCCCCCCACATGTTCATGTTGACGTTGTGGAAACCTGGAACTGGTTTCTCCACTGAAGGGACGCCGAGCCGAGTGTCTGCGATGACTTCCTTAATGAGCAGTAATCTCATTAAACATAAATCTATACAGTTATATTATCTCTAGTTTAAGGTAGTCTTTCCTTTGTTGTAGACGTGAAGCTTTTTTTTGTAAATACATTGTTTTCTTACAAACTGCTGCTGCTGTCCTCGTGTCTGGTTTGTTAAACTGTGTGATGGTTGGTTTACAATAAGTTTATATTAAGAAGCACCCGATTCGAACGTTATCAGGACATTAAATGGGCGTTATCAGTCGCTATAAGCACCATAGATGTGGGTCAGTAGGGGCCTGCTACGCCTACTACGTTGTTAAAGTGAAAGTGAAACTTAAAAGCAACACGTTCTAACATGTAAAACTGAGTTAAATGTTACGTTTTGAAACAAAAAGGCTTCTTTAGGTTTAGGCAACTAAACTTATTTAAGTTTAGGCAACAAAACTTATTGAGGTTTAGGCAACAAAACTAAAACTTCTTTAGGTTTAGGCAACAAAACTTCTTTAAGTTTAGGCAACAAAACTGAAACTTCTTTAAGTTTAGGCAACAAAACTTATTGAGGTTTAGGCAACAAAACTTCTTTAAGTTTAGGCAACAAAACTTATTGAGGTTTAGGCAACAAAACTTATTTAAGTTAAGGCAACAAAACTACAACTTCTTTAGGTTTAGGCAACAAAACATATTTAAGTTTAGGCAACAAAACTTCTTTAGGTTTAGGCAACAAAACTAAAACTTCTTTAGGTTTAGGGAAAAACATTGTGTTTTGGGTTAAAATAACTACGAACACGAAAACAACTACACATTATTGGCTTCACGGGATGCAAACTCCGGTCTCCTGGGTGAAAACCCTGTGTTTTGTGTCCCAACTACTGTCGCAGACCTCCATCCTTTATGGAGTTTCACACTGTCAATACTACAGCGACTGACTTCTGCCCCTGTCATAATTACTACGGTCGCTAGAGGTCGCTGTCGTGTTCTTTTATTCCTTTTTTCAGTGATCTACCATGTGAATAGATGATAAAACCTACTAGAAGATGTAGTAGGCCCCTACTGACCCACATCTATGGTGCTTATAACGCCTATTTAATAGCCTGACAACAGTCTAATCGGTGAAGAGTGGGTCATTATCATTCATACACTCTGTATAGACAAAGACATTATTTTGGCACACGTAGATGAGGTTTGAGAGAAAACGTTATATATCAAAATGCATAACACGAGGCACAAAAGTTAACTGACTATTAACAGACTGCAAAATTCTCAAAACAATTATACTTTAGTATATTTGTAGCTAATCAGTGCCACACAATAAAATACTGTATATTTCATAATCTCTTTCACATAAAAGTATCACAAAGCAGACCTGATTTAACACACTATAAAAAAATTAATACCACAACACAGACATTATGAAAGACGTTAAACAAGTGACACACAAGTTAAGCTTATTTTTTGTATACATAAATATATATTGTGAAGCAATATGTTGTTACTATATCGGAGTTAAAACTAAAAGAAAAATCCACCTGCATGCACAACGAACATTTAGCTGCAGTTACATGTGCTGTTTGAAGGAAATGACAGGTGATAGCACAGTTAGAATCAAATTTAAAATGATATGAGTTATAAACTTCATTACATTCTGGTCTATTTTCCTCGACTGGAGGGGAGTAATAAAGTTCTGACGTGGGAAGAGACATATTTTTCCTTGCTTAAATGATATCCTCAATGTTACTCAACACAGAAACACTGGAGTCTCAGGTAAAATGTAATAATACATTAGGTTTATGTTATGGCCATCAGCTTTGTTATGGCAGCTCTAGAAAGACGGCCTCACGCTTTGACTTTGAGGGGCTGACACCAAAACGCTGTATTTACACCAGATATCGTGGAGCGGTGATTCATTCATTTTAAAGGGGGTAGAGCGCTTGGCCGGCGGCAGCAGCGGCCGCAAGGGGTGCCGGAAAAAAAGATAAAGCCTGCAGCAGAAAAGTAGAAAAAGATTCAACTTTTGGAGAAACGCAACCCGACGTCACGCTACGGTGGCCACTCGCGAAACCGGTGATCCAGAGCTGTACAACCCAGTCATGAGGGACCTAAAGATGTTAATCTTTGTACAGTCAATGGAAAATCATGCTTTCCGCTTCTGTGTGTCCGCAAGGGTCCGCTTTGATCCTTGTGACATAAATGTCATCATCCTTCCATGTCTGTGAGGGTCTGCAAGTGGACGTCCACGTGCAGCCCAAAATGTGTGACCGTGCGGACTGTACTCATAGCAAGCGCACCGACTGTGTATGCTCCAGATTCGTTCCACACTCCAGTCAAGTTGGTGGCGTATGCACCTCTAGCTTTAGTTTGCCAAGAAGGAGAAAAAAGACTACAAAGTGAATGCTTGTTTTGAAGAGAGGTTGTGCGAGGAGATTCGCCGTCACCCACATTTATATGATTCGTCCTTAAATGAATACAAAGACAGACAAAAAGTGTTGAACTCCTGGCAAACAACGTAATGACACCGCCACCAACGGGAATGGATCGGGAAATAGCGTGGAACGCCAGGACGACGCAGACCCTCAATTGTAGTATGAATGGAAGTCTGCAGCTGTCCGTTGATATTTTAGATCGCTGAAACATTTGCTGTGATACCAACTCTACTGAGCTGCAGGAAATATCTGGATGTGTCTATGTATCCACAGAAATAAGCAGAAGACAAAGTCAGATTTGTCTTCGATGTTCTTTGTCGTGGTGTTTTGAGGTAGGGTTGGGCGATTGAATGAATATATCAGCTATCGGCGATTGGCTGAGTACATCGCTGTTTATTTTTTTTGGGCAATGTTTGTCATTTTATTTTGCTAATTTAATGGTCTGCCTTCGAAGAACGAGAAATGCTTAGCTGCTGCTCATCGGGCAGAGAGAGAGACAGCGGGGGAAACAACATGCAGAGCATATTTTCACATCTAACTCACTGAGATAAGAGTTTATTTCGACCAAACCAGAGTTGGTGATGGTTGGAAAGACAAACCCAGACGGTTGCGTGAATATATCGGCAACCGCCGGTTGTTAACATTTAACATATCACCCAACCCTATTTTGAGGTGGATTTTTCCTTTAAGTTTACACAAACACACACAAAAATACAATAATATATAAAAAATAAATGTCAGCTGTGGAAAAACAGCATAATAACAAAAAGGCCATTTCAGTCAATGTTCTTCTCTTTGGTATGTGTTTAAAGGTGGAGCAAGCAGCCACCTAAAGTGCTCTACATGGTACAGTAAGCTGGTCGGGCTTTTAAATAAAGTCTTTTTGGGGTTTCAAATGAGGCTGAAACTGTCTGTCGACGATCCAACAAGTCATTTTTCTCCAGTGACGCCACTCTGGAATTCATCGGACCATCGACCACGGATCACCTGGAGTCCGGTGATGTTTTGAAGGTCCAGAAATGAAACACTGGAAGTGAATAAAGCTTCATTCTCTGACATACACACACACACACACACACACACACACACACACACACACACTCATCCCGTCAGTTGCGCCGGCTCTCTGGGTCCTCTGTTGCTGCAGAGTCTTTCGAGCGGTCGCAGCAGTTCGTCCTCTCTGGGTCGGTACGGCACCACGTAGCTCTCCTCCTCTAGCAGGATGCGGTTCAGCGTCCGCTCGTAGTTGATGTGGCGACGCACCATCAGTATATACTGTTTCCCCTCCTCCAGAAGGGGGCAGTCGCACACGTTAGGTGACCACAAGAACTCCCGGTGCTCCAGACGGTAGCTGTTCCGGTAGGTGTGGATAATCTGGACGTCGTAACGCGTCTCCTCGCCTCTGTACAGCTTCCCGAGGACTCGGGCCCGGAAAACTAACAGACAGTTCAATAAGATATTTTAATTCACATGTTAAAGTTCTGTCACAACTTATTTAAAAAGAGAAAATCTACAAGGTTCAGACTCACCAAAGTCCTTCTGGCAATACTGTCTCTGGCGTTCCCTTCGACCTTTAACTCGCTGACATCTCCCACAATGCTCTGCACAATAAACCGAACAGAAACAAGCTCACAAATATAGTCAAGAACACCTTAAAAAGTACTTTTTGAGAAATATGCATGCTTGCTTTCTTCTTGGGAGTTAAATGAAAAGATAGCAACAAGTTTACTGGCTCATGGTTAGCTGGGCGTAGCATGTCGGGGGAAGCGGTGGGTTAAGTTGAGAAAATGGTGAACCTACTTCCAGGTGGAGATTGAGGCAGGAGGTTTCTGTGGTTCTCCTCCCGCTCCAGGCGGGGCAGGATGGGCTGGTGAGGACGCTGGCGCCGGTTGTGGTGGGGAGACTGGCGCGGCGGCTTCACAGGCCTTAAATCTAGTAGACACAAATCACACTTACACGGTGTTGTCAACGATGTTGTAAACAGTTGGTTCAATTTAGAATAAACTGGGAACTGTAATGTTGTTTAATTTGAATTAAATTTCTTCAAAGCCCATATATACAGTATTGGATTTGAACATTTCTGAATGTAGCCACATTACCTATAGTATTAAATAAAGACAATGTGACACTGTTTTGAGACAAATTAACGTATTTCAATGTCACTACTGTAGCAGCAACACAAGGCCACACTAGGGCTGTCCCCAATACCATTTTTTGGGCTCCGGAGCATTGTAGCGTACCGTTTGTAGCTATACATACGAAAAGTAATGCACTGTAATTTGTGTATATATCCAAAGAAATCAATTCGTATGTAATCCACGTAACCGTGAACCAGGAGGTGACAAACTCTGCGTATGGAGGAGGTCGGAGTGGATGTGCGGGTCCAAAAACACCGGATTTTCACCCAGGAGACCGATGTTCATGTCCCGTGTGAAACCAGAAAACAATGTTGATTTATTTGTCACGTAACTTCCGTACTTAAGTTATTCCATTTCTGTAGTTATTTTGTAGTTTTTTTTGCCTAAAACGAAGTACTTTTGTTGCCTAATCCTAACCAAGTTGTTTCCTGTGAAGACAGAAGTTTATTTTGTAAAGGCTGTATGCATGTAACGAGTGGAAATTGACACGTGTTGCTGGACATTCGTAGGAAAAATGAGGAATAGCTTTTTGTAAGATATCGTACGAATCATTGAGGACACGTTGACCAGATTCATAAGACGACGACAGCAGTGAGCTGTCCACAAAAATAATGATGTATGTTCACATACAGTGGATCAAAAATAACACCAGAATCAAGTAGAACGAGGTCTTCTTCAACTCTGCATGTTAAAATATATTTCTTATATTGTTGTGTTCTGGCTTAAAGTATATCATTTCATTTTGGCCCTGTTTGCTGCTGTTAATTCTTGTTTGGCAAATCACCAGCTAGCTGGAAGATCTGCAATTACAAGACTCCTGGTTTCACTTAATGGACATGCATTGACATCAGGACCAAAAATAAACTTTATAACACTGAAGAAAATGCAGGCACACTTCAGCTCACTATGTTGCACACTAGATCAGACAAAAAAGGAAATTCTTCTTCAAATATATTGGTCTGAAACAGCAAACTTCTCTCAAAATGCGGTGGTGAGTTTGTTACAAATAAATACAAATAATAATGATAAAAAAGAAATTCAAAACCATCCATGGATTCCTCATTATGTTCAGGTCATTGTAACCTCATGATGTCCTTCCCAACATGAAAGATCATGACCAGACTCAGCGAGTGGAAAGTTCGCCTTGTTACCCAACAAACAAATCAACACACTATTTCTGGCAACAACACGAGTCAGTTTGTGTTTGGCACAAATCCATCAGCTGGGAAACATTTCCAGAGAGGCTACTTAGATTTATTACAGTATCGGAGTGATTCAGACAGAAGGCGCTCGTCCTCAGGCTGCAGGTTTCCATGTGAATGAGAGTATTTAAGGAGCACATGTGTACAGCAGCCTTATCATGACAGATAAACTTGCTGCATTCCTCAACTCCAGGTCAGCCTGCAGATAAACTCTTTTAAATCAAACAGTGACCTTATTTCTAACACACAGGTGTTCTCACTCATTGTTCCTGATTGGATCTCCTCTCAGGAGTTCGTGGGCGTGTCCAGACCGAGATTGATTGATTAGTTTGATGCACCTGTGAGCTCAGTCTCATCAGTGCGTGACAGAAAACACCTGTGATCAAGATCAGTGTGTTTGAAACACGATTCTGATGGGAAAATCTAATACTTCCTCCAAATATCACACTGCTGCTGTTGTAGACTTGGGGTCAAAGTCTGCTCATGTTCAGGAAATAAAACGCACTCACACACAGCTAATGTTGGCTTAATATTTCTCTATTAATATTAATATTTCGCTATATTTAGAATATTTCTACCACTTTACCTCGCCGTCAGACAGCCCTTTCTGACAGGGGACTGAAGCCATTATATCGCTCACTTCAAAGCTACCAGACTCCTTTGACAAAAACATTAATTTAGTAAGTAAAGTAAGTATGAGTTGAGCAGTTATTGAAGCTGGAGGCAGGACTTACACCAGTGGGGTCGGTTGGTGACAGGAGGAGGTCGGGTGGTGGTGGTGGTGGTTGTGGTAGTGGCGGTTGTGGTGGTGGGTTGATCCCAGGGGAGGTAGTTAGCAGTGTGGTGAGCTTGACGCAGTGGACTCCTCCTACCATGGTGGAGGGCGTATTGGCCCGGTGGCAGCCAGTACTCGTACTCGATGTCCGGGTTTCTGTCTGTCGCCAGCACCTGCACACAAGGACAGCATGGAAACATCAAAACTGGCTTTGGAGGTTTTGGATCCTTGTAAGAGCAGGTGTTAGTGTAGGTAACGCCCCCTAAACACTAAGGGCAGGTATTAGCATAGGTAACGCCCCTAAAGATTATATAAAAGCAGGTGTTAGTATAGGTAACGCCCCTAAAGATTATATAAAAGCAGGTGTTAGTATAGGTAACGCCCCTAAAGATTATATGAAAGCAAGTGTTAGTATAGGTAACGCCCCTAAAGATTATATAAAAGCAGGTGTTAGCATAGGTAACGCCCCGTAAACTCTATAAGGGCAGGTGTTAGTATAGGTAACGCCCCCTAAACATTAAGGGCAGGTATTAGCATAGGTAACGCCCCTAAAGATTATATAAAAGCAGGTGTTAGCATTGGTAACGCCCCCTAAACATTAAGGGCAGGTATTAGCATAGGTAACGCCCCTAAAGATTATATAAAAGCAGGTGTTAGCATTGGTAATGCCCCTAAACACTAAGGGCAGGTTTTAGCATAGGTAACGCCCCTTAAACACTATAAGGAAAGGTGTTGGCATAGGTAACACCCCCGAAACTCTATAAAAGTAGGTTTTAGCATAGGTAACACCCCCTAAACTCTATAAAAGTAGGTTTTAGCATAGGTAACACCCCCTAAACTCTATAAAAGTAGGTTTTAGCATAGGTAACACCCACTAAACACTAAATATATAGCTTCATGTCATCAGCTTCCATTGAAAATGACCGTTAGCCTGTTGCTGTGTCGCTCGTAGTGGGAACACAGCATTAGGGTAAAGGTTACAAGGGTAACTAAACTAAATGAGGGATGAACAAAACAGCATGGAAACTAAATGGATGACACGATTTATGCCTTACAAAGCCCGAGGTGAAGGTCGTCTCAACCCCTAACCCTTAGTTTTAGGGTTACAAGAGTACTAGGTCCAAATTATAGGCAATAAATCTGAGCACCAGTCCCCCAGGAAGAAGTGCTTTTGCATTCATACTCACTATGTAAAACTCGCCAAAGGAAACTAAGAGTACGCTGTGTTCAGAGGATGCTTACATCCACCATCAATGTTTTACAGAACAACCGACTCTAACAGTGTTCCAACAGTATCTCAGGAGGAAACAATAGTTAACAGCTGTTTGGTAGCGGAGCCAGGTCTGCTTGCCAAATACCTGCACAGGGTCTGAATGGAAACAATCAAATGTTTATTCAAACCTGATGTTTTCCTACCTTGTGAAATGCTCAACGATAAGCAGGGATAAGGTCAATTTAACAGTATATTGCACAATGTAGGAAAGTAGAAATGTCTTTTACTGGTTTTTGTGGCTGCATGGCTCAGTGGTGTCATACTGGTTGATTGTGTGGACCTGGTTTTACTGAAACTTCATGATGGCTTTATCGGTCCGTCCAGGAAGAGGGATCCCTCCTCCATCTCTTCCTGAGGTTTCTTCCATTTTTTCTCATTAAAGTTTTTTTTGGTGGAGTTTTCCCTTATCTGAATCAAGGGTCTTAAAGGTCAGAGGGTGTCATCTGCTGTACAGATTATAATGCCCCTTGAGGCAAATTTGTGATTTGTGATATTGGGCTATATTTAACTATACAGCATGTGTTATTCACATATCTCAAGAACCGCTCATCCGATCTACTTCACACTTGGCGGGTGTATTGCTCAGGACCCAAGGGATTGCAGTGTCGAATGTGATGCAATTTGGCCAGATGGTGGCGCTTGGCCTATAACGTGTGAGCTGTAAGTCTCAGAAACAAAATTCCTCCTACAGATTTTGAGCAACCGTCACCAAAATTGGTAGAAAACATCTCTGAACCAATCTGGAAATATTTACTTTTTTTAGATTGTTGATGTAACATGCAGTTTTGCTATAGCTGACCCTCAAAGTTAGCTCAAATGCTGTGGGGGGCGTATATTACGAAAAATGTCATATTTCCTGAACGCTTTGTCCTATTGGGACCACATTTGGTGGACATATGTAGATATGATGTCTGAGTGACCATGGCAAATTTAGTGCCATTTCACCAATAGGTGGCGCTGTAGCAGCATCATTTAACTGTAAGGGAAGTATAATCTGTCTGTCTGTGTATGTATCACTGTTCTTCGCATATCTCGATAACCGTTCATCCAATCAACTTCACACTTGGCGGAAACAAGCAGCCATAATGCGGTTCTCAACAACGCTGTAAGCTGAACTTTTGGAGGCCGAGCATCAATTCCGGATGGGCACTGCGCCAGTAAATAAAACTGACTTGACTTGACTTGACAAGGCAAAATCAACAAAGCTCCTGAGACCAGATGATGTCCTGCTCCAGTATCTCAGAGCTCTCACCATTAGATGGAGGTCTTCCTGGGTCGGTCCCGGCACCTCGAAGCTCTCCCAGGTGTCTGCCGAGCGCCGGTACAGCAGCTTCGTCCCGGCTACGTTGTACTCGCCTGGGATGCTGATCTTCCAGTTACCGTTGATGACAAACTGTGAGCGACCGTTCTGGAGCGCTGGATGAGGGATGAAGAGAAGGGAAAGTTTGGAGTTATTCACAGTTGATAAGTCAGTGAAATAGTTCTAATTATCTCTTCATATCAGTGGGCCGTGTTGACGTAAAGGCAGGCTGTCAGAATCAGAAACATGCCAGCTGACTGTATATGGCAGCTGTCTCTCCTCGGTGCTGGGAGACGGAAATTTCCATGACATGAAATGGAAACAAGTACCTTCACCTGCCGTCCCCCAGCGGTCAGATAAAGCCTTTATGAGCGTCCCTTTCAAGACAACACTGTGTGCCATTTCAGGGAGGCCTGTTTTATTTTGGTCTCATAAACAAGGATGAGAATAGATGCCCTTGGTTATTCTGTTGCCTGGAAAACAGAGACCAGATGGGACTGCTGAGCCCCTCCAGTCTCCGGGGAGAGGAAGTAATGGCAAGTACAGGAATTACTTTAACTGCCTGATTTGTACTGCAGCCATGGAGCCAGGGATGCAAAGTGAGTCTTCTGCAGAAAGCTGAATCTGATATACACGGCAGGCCAGATGTTGTGTGTGTATGTGTGACAGTCATACCTAGATAGTTCCTGCTGTTATCAGTGACTCGGATGTGAGTGGCTCCAGCTGGTATCATGGCCACTTCGTTGTATCCAAAAGGTCCTCCTGGCAAACAGAGACACTCAGTCAGAGGTTTGGTTTAACTACTTCACATGATTAAAGGAAAAAGTCAGTTTTTATTACAACCTGGGGACACACGTGCTGAAACTGAAAACAGCTTTACAACAAAGTGGATGCCAAGGGGAGGAAAGTCTCAGATGGCTTTCAATAAAGTCGAGTCATTTGAAGTTATTTTAATCTAAATGAAGGAGAACATTAAAAGTTAATATCACATAATCCTTTAAGACTGTCCTGTTGCATTGCAGAGATTATTCTTAGAGGTCAAACAGAATGAGAAGTTATATTTACAGTCATAAATTAAAGGCATGTCTTTGTGGTTAAAGGGAATCTCCATTGATTCTTCTTCTTCTTTTTTTGGCCTTTTTGCCTTTATTAGATATAGATTGGAAAGTAGGAGAGAGAGGGGACGACATGCAGCACAGGGTCGTCGTGATAAGGTAACATGCTGCTTACGCTACACAGATATTGTGTCATAAAAAACGCCGTCAGGTTGCATTATGGGAAGTGTAGGATCCAGGGTTTCTGTGGAGATTGACCCATACTAGGGACCGAAAGTTCAGGATATCTCGGCCTCCACTGCATCAATATTGACCATTCTTTTAAAAACTCTTGCCGTGTCTCATTTGGGATACTTATGTTAGTACACTTCCATGTAGTACACTGTGTACACTATGTACTTGCTTGCGTAGTGCGTGAATTTCCACACGGTGGTGTTGTCTCAAATCGAAAACGGCTGTTGTGCATTCACTGGAAATGACGATTGACGCTTATTACATTGTCGTTTGCGGTACTAAATCATTACAGACTGCTAAATCAACCTAATAAACAAGACTGATGCCTTCTATCTGAAAACAGTAAAGCGGTGTTTAGCTTACATTTGTATAGTGAGGTGTTCGCCGGAGCAACCTCAACCGCTGCCTGAACCTCGAGGTTAAGAAGTGTCCAGCGTTCCACACTTAACTTTTTGACCATTATGAGTACACCATCCAGGTACACATAGTGCACTGCATGTTGCCATACTTGTCAGTGTGAACGCACTTATTCGCTCAAAATAGCAAGTGTAGAACAGAAATATGCGAACTGAGACACAGCAGTGTCATTGAGTCTTTTGCAATACTAAATAACCACTTTAGGACCACTTTAAAAAAAAAGCAGTTTTGTGGGCTTGTATTTCCTCGATTACATTGGACTCCATTGTGAAATCCTATGCCTCTATAATGACAGTGATTACCACAATGTTATACTAGCTTATAAGTATGTAAATTAACTACAAAAAAGAAAAAACCAAGGTTGCAAATTACTGTCATTTTTCTTCAAAGCCCTAATCCACTGGTGTCCACATGGTTTGCACATACTGTAATTACAGACTGACATAATGTTAATGATGTTGAGGTTTTATATAGTTACACAAACAAAGTTTATTTTGAAAGGACACTATGCATGTAACGAGCGTATGTTGACACACCATCCCTGGTCTGTTCAAAAGTAAGAGGGGCACCCCGTGCGTCAGTCTCCGATGCCGATGGGCGCTGACCAAGCGGCGGGATTTTGACGAGTTGGGAGTGAGAATGTGTCGAACGTTTAGACTCATTGTCACCAAACATCTTTCTGAAAGAGCACTTTTGAATGAGAATTTAAGTTATTTAGGTTTTTAAGAGACTCTTTGACTGAGTGAACTTGTAGGTTGACTTTTAAAATAGTGTAAAGCAACGTGTACAGTAGGTGTAATCAAGACATGTCTGCTCACAACCTGCAGCACATGGTAGGTATCTATTGAATAATAAATTCTCTCCTGCATTACTGAATGATCTTTTAAAAGTTGTGGAAGCATTCCAACAACAGCTGTAAATATTTTACCGTACCATTATTACAGTTATTAGTACAAACGTGCAGCCATTTGAAACTGCTGCAGGCCTTCACTTTGTACTTTATATTCAAGGTTGATCTCTGCATAGCACAATAAATCTGCCATTTTCCAGCAATCAGTAACTGATATGTAATCAGTAACAAATAATCAGATAATAATGTTCTTTTGAAGAGATTTTGTGGCTTGTACTGTATCATAACGCTGCTGCAAAGATCGCCTGTCATCAAACAATCAAAATCTATGATGTCAGTAATGATTAACTATGATTAAACTTTACAGGATGGGTTTACGAGCACATAGACAGACGATCTATGAATGGGCTGAAACCACAACCATTCATTACAGAGTGATAATTCACTTCTGAGCCAAAACAACAAGAGGCTGGGACAGCTCTATGGTTCCCCTGCTGCTCCGGAGTCAAAAGCAGCCGCAGGATGAACTACATTCGTTACGGCCTCTGAAGAGCACGTAGCCCTGGTTGCCCCTGCTTACCCCGTCTCAGAGAGGAACTATTCACTATTAAGGTTCATCCGCGGGGCTTCAGCTACATGAAGATGTAGCGCTGTCACTGAGGAAATGTCAAGTGTTACAGACAGGCAGCGATGACCTTGAGGCCGTCGGTATTTGACCTTGTGAGGAGCGATTCTGTGCAGCCGTCCTCCATCAGCCGGAGGAGAGAAAACCTCCCAAGGCTGCCAAGTAGCCCAAACAAAGCGGCCATTATCAGCCTGTTTTCTTCTTGCTCAATCTGAGCCTTTATGGCCTACACACTGAGCTGTGTGAGGAAGTCACTGTTACCGAGCCAAGTCGCACGCCAGAGGTGTTGGCTACTTTCTGTTTGTGTGTGATTCTCAGTTAATTCTCAGTAGAGGCCAACACGGGATCCAAAGGACTTTTTTGTCCCAATTTTCTTTCCCTTCTACATCACTGCCAACATTGTTCTACAGTATCTATTCACAATCTGAGGGATTTCAATAGCTTTAAGACTAATAGATCCATGTTTTCACAAGTCAAATATAAAATGACAATCACTTGTGGATTCAGGGAGGGGGTGGGAGGAGCGACTGACCCCCTTAGCGCCCCCTTTTTTTTAAAAATACACCACAAATATATAGTATATATATATTTACTATATATATATAGTAAATATATAGCCCCTATAGTAGATAAAACATGATGCAGTGCCCGTTGGGGTGCCCTTAAATGGAGAAAACATGATAAAGTTCCTTCTAGGGTGCCCTTCCAGTAGAGAAAAAGTGATTCAGTGCCCTCTAGGGTGGCCTTAATTGGAGAAAACATGATAAAATGCCATTAAGGTTGGCCTTAAATGGAGAAAACATGATGTAGTGCCCTCTAGGGTGCCCTTCCCGTCGAAAAAAAGTGATGCAGTAGTAAGAGTAACTGAGTAATTGTGTAAATGCGGTTAGAGCAGCAGCAGGGGAAGTTACAATTCACTTTTTTTTCTATCCCACGAGGCATACCGTCGTATTTTTGCACAGCAACATTTACACATCTTTGTACAGAGGCATTTGCATGTGTACGTGCCATTTTTGGATGTTTGCCTCTAATGCTTGAACACTAAACAGTTAATTTTCTTCGGTCTGAACGATAGAGCAAATATTTACTAAGTTAAATTCTTTAGTTTGGTTTGTTTTGGTTTATACTGCACTTTTCTAAGCAAACTGAAGGTCACACCGACTCAGACGCAGCTTGTTTATTGGACTGTGTTTTTTTGGTAACCTGTGAAGCAATTCAGTTGTTTATTCATTAACAGGAATATTGCTTTCAGATTCATCTCGATAGGGCATACATGGACAAACCAACATGTTTGATGTGAACAGTCAGACCCTCTGTTAAACTCTGTACCAGTACCTGTAGGTAGAAACTGTTTTGGTGGCATGGAGCCAGAGTGAACTCTGTGTTCTTCCTCCTCCCCTCCTGAAATCTTAACGACTGTAATTTCAGAGGACATGTTGTTAAGCTGAATTTCTTCCTGGAAGGCAGCCAACAGGTTTTGTTTGGCAAAACTGTTGCCATGGTTAATTTTCACTCCATCAGAGAACAATAACCTCTCGGCTAAACTAAAGAGTGAATGACGAATAACGTTTGGGAGGGAAAACACAACTAGAGGGCCTGGAAATATCCCAGGATGGTGTTGGTCTCAAACTACTGCAATTGATTCCTCGTGGAGATAATGTGATGATAGCGTGTGTGTGTGTGCGTGTGTGTGTGTGTGTGTGTGTGTGTGTGTGTGTGTGTGTTTGTGTATCCTACCTGCCTCCAGTGCGTTGCTCTGGTAAACGCTCTTGTGGTGCAGGCAGGTGGTGTTTTGTCCTCCACAAACCATGCAGGCGTCCTCCAGCTGCTTGGAGCCGAAGATGGAGTCACAGCCGGGCTTCTGCGTGACACACACACACACACAACTACAGTTTGAGCTGGTTGGACGTCACCATTAAAACTTGTTGACCTTGCACTCCAACTTCACACATTTTCTGAGGAGAGCCCCGGCAACCTCTAACCTTTCTTTTTGTTTTGTCTCTGCTGTACAGTCACCTTGAAACCCTCTGCCATGATTCACCCCCTCTCTCTCTCCGTCTCTTATTTGCTTCCCCCTGTCATTTTCTCCTCCTCACAAACATTGACTTTGGGGCACAACGGCAGCTCAATGCCTCTGGAGAAGAGGAGGACGGCTCAGAGACTCGTCTCCGCAGACGTTAAAATGCCAAAGCAAAGAGCACGGAGGCGGAGGAGCTGGATGGTTTACGGCGTGTGGAGAATCTCGTCGCTAGATGGATTACAGTGACCGCTTTCTTCTCCGGCCTTCATCTCGCGCTCTGCAGAGCAAACCAATCAACGGGGAGGTTCCCAGGCCAGAGAGCAGCAATCTAGGGAACCTATAATCAGCCCCCCCGAAGCCCCTTAAAAACACAAAAACACTCCAAGCATCTGTGAGCGTACACAACAGGAAATGAATCCTCGGTGACAAAGTACATGAGGGCCCCACTGAGGGAGCGACCACGCTCCTGCAAAACACCACAAAACACTCAAGTTCATGTAACTTTGAGAGTGTAGAAATAAACTTAGTGCTACTGATTCTTTCAGTCCACAACATTCAGGGTTAATTGACCGCTTTTAGTTGGTTACTGTCACTGTTGGTATGTGGTTGGACCAGTGCTGAAGCAATTAGTCAGTTAATTGATTCATCAGTCAACAGAATGTTAACTGCTAGCAGCTCAAGGGATGGTGATGTCGTTCGGTCGGTCCACCACTATATTGCAACAACTGCTGTATTGAAATTTGGTTCAGAAATTCATGGTGTCCAGAGGAGGAATCCTACTGACTTTAGTGATCCCTCAACTTTAACTGTAACGCCACCATGAGGTTGACATCTTTTTGAGGTTTTGAGTGAAATATCTTGACAACTATTGGGTGAAATTTGCTGCAGATATTCAACGTCTCTGGAGAGGATGAATTGTAATAGTCTGGTGATCCTTTGATGACTTTTAATGTAACACCACCAGCAGGTTCCAATTCTGTAATTTGTCCAATCCTTTCCTTCATGAGCAAATAGCTGCAGGGCTGTTGGCCGGAAAAAAGCATACAACCGGTAGACACCCACTTTGGTACTGGTGACTTATGACGGGCATCTTTCACTATTTTCAGATTTCCTTACTCCGATTTATAATAGATTGAAATTAGATAATTATTGATTGAACAAACTCCCAGATCAACATTTGGCAACTGCAAATAAAAAAAAACACGCTTTAACAATGCAAAATTATCTGTGAAAGAGCATCTACAATAGCTGCATACACACACACACACACACACACACACACACATTCGCTCATGTCCAAACCAGCCATGTGTTTTGCAGTCTGATCTCAATCTGTGACCTGCAGCGTCCTCACCAGCTGCATCTGCTTCCTGTTTCAGGCCCTGTGCTGCTCTGACCTCAACCAGCCGCGTCAACGACCCATAGAGCGCTTATTTACGCCGCACATTAGCATGCACACATATAGAAATATGTAAACATAGACATGCATTAATCCTGTGTCAGAGGTGTAAAATAACTCTGCTGATGAGTTTAACCCTCATGTAGCAGATGAGTGTTACTCATGTATCTCATGTATCTCATGTATCTCATGTATCTCATTACTCTGCATGTGCTGCAGCACCCGAGGGACACCAGTTAATGTCCAACTATCCCCATCTGTGTGAGGCTGAGAGGGGTGAGCAGGGGACAGGCTGGATGTGGGATCAGGACTGTGTAATTCTAACTGAAGGCTGATAAGTGCACGCTGGTCTGAACGCACAGCGTGGAGTTCAGGTCTCCAGAGAGCTGCAGTCAGAATGGTCAACACCAGTTACACCACAACAGGGTGGGAATGAAGAGAGGAGAGACTTCAGCTAAAACTTTGAAATGGGGAACAGTGAAGGGGAAAACACAGACATGAAATGCATGAATACAACGAACACACACACACACACACAGAGAGTGTTGCTGCCACTCACCAGGCAGAGTCCGTTGACACACACCGCTCCCGGCTCCTTGTCGCAGGCCGTCCCATCGAGCACTCGGCCAAAGTTGTAGTAGAAGTTGTGTCCCAGGGCCAGACAGCTCAGCTCACAGGGGTTAGAGCCTACAGGAGGAGATCTCCAGTCAGTCACTCATTCAGGTTATTATGAGAAAACAGGAGAGGACAGAGAGGACAGAGAGGACAGAGAGGACAGAGAGGGAGGAGGCTGAGACACAGAGTCAGGCAGCAGGTGAGGAGAAACTGGCAGATGTCATGGAGGAAACTCATAACCCCGTGTGGAATAAACACCCAGCAGGCCTCACAGTGGACGAGAGAACTACGGCAGCGTGGAAAGTTTATCACCTCACTGCTAACAATACAGTAACTACAGTTACACATGAGGGACAACAGACAGAAAATATACCTGTAGGGGTGAGTGACCATCAGACCATCGTATGAACGCATAAACTCTGAACACCTACAAGCCTGCAGACTGCACACATGTGTGGAACATTCATAAAAACACAATGTATGGAAATAACCATCTGCCTCCCTACTGTACACCTCTCCCGTGTCTAGACTGCAAGCGTATCAGACGAGTATCACGGGTGGTTTTGGACGTGAGGGGTCACGCCGCTTCCCAGCATTGGACGCTTGATGGGCCGCTTGGATGAATGCTTTCACTCGTTGGCTGCTGCTGCTCCCGGATTTCAAATCGTCCGGCTCATTTGGAAACTATTTTCTATGCACTTCACTGAACTGTGTCTCTGACAACATTCAAGGCGAGAGATAAGCCACGCAGTTGCCGAATCTGTTGTAATTTTAGATCGACAACGGTTAGTTTAAAAGTTTTTCGGGAGTTTCCAGAGGCGGCGAGTTGCTTAGACTTCAACTTTATGCAAAGGAGGAGCAGCCAATGTGATGGTCTGGATGCATTGCACGGCTGCTTACATAGACAATGAATGGGAAAGGACGGAGCCTGTGGACACGTACATCTATCACTCACACATCTCACGGAAGAGATACGCTCTCATGTTAATGTTGTCTCACGGGTGTAGCTGCGACCTGACGCGTTTATTTACGCTTAAAGTCTATTTTTTTGACAATACGCACGTAAACACGTTGGTGATACCCAATAAAACTACTTCTACTTTACAACATTACTACACTGTACTACATATTTTAGGATTTTATAATCTTAGTTATTTAACTTTTATCATATTATCTCATATTATTCTAACTGGTATTGGACTCTTGACTTGTTCTGACGACACTTGATTTAAATCTCAAGTCTTGAGTTTTTGATTGGTCTTCTTGACTTCTGGTGGCACAGCAGCTACGACGGCTTTTACACAACTATACTTATCTGTTTTCTATCTACTGCCAGTAAAATGGGAAGAATTAACCACTTTGTATTGCAGAAAGATTGCAGTGCATCTACACCACTGTTGTGAAAACCTTCTATCTCCAAAACAACAAGTCCTCAGCAGCTGAACGGTGAGTTGTGTTCACTGACCTCCATGAAAGGTGGTCCATCTGAAGGAGTTTCCAGCCACCAACGGTCTGTCATTGAAGGCAGCACACTGCATCTCTCTGAAGTCCTCCGAGCTGGGGGGGCACTCCTGCACACACACACAATTCCCTGAAAGTTTATCTCAAACTCAACCTTAACAACACACAAATCAGTGTACGTGAGGAAAGCAAACCAACGAGTAAAGTCAAGAGGAAAAACACAGAAGGCTCTTCTCTTTTTTCATCTTCATCTCATCTGATCGTTCCAACACACGGATAGTTTCACAACGACATGAACATCTGGAATGAAGCTAAGTGGTGAGTGAGAGTGGTGTGAAAATGGTCGGCAAACGCCGCTTTGTTTCAGGTACGTATCATAACAACAGCTTGTATATCCGCCGTCCTTTAGGTCTTCCGGTTTCCCTTTTTGAATGATGAATACAGACTACCGCGACCTGCTGGTGTGGAGAGTTAGGGTGCATTCACACCAGATCCAGTGGTGTCCACCCATTCATTTTGAATGGAAGAAGCCGCGGAAAAGTAGAGACAGAATCAACTTTCAGAGAAACACAACGTCACGCTGCAGTGGCCAATCACGTAACCGACGATCTAGAGCTATACAACCCAGCCATGAGGCAACAAAAGACGTTAATTGTTGCAGTTAATGGGCCATTAAAGTGACTCTTCCACATCGCCTCACAACCCTGCGTTAAATTGTTGCAAAGCCTGATCTGGTGTGAATGCAGGTGCAGAACGTATGTGCTAGCTGGCCATCAGCTGTAGTCTTTGTGGTGTGTTCAGGCAAAAGTCGGCCCTCGTTGCCGCTAGTTCTTTGATGCTCGTTTGAAGTGTCTGGGCCTCAACCCCAACTCTTGCCCATACTTTAACCCTGTTGTAATTCTAATCTTATACTTAAAATAGGCTCATTGGGTAGAGCAGGTCGTCCTTTAACCACAAGGTTGGGGGTTCGATCCCCGGTTCTTTCTGACTGCATGTCAAACTGTCCTTGAGCGAGACACTGAACCCCAAGTTGCTCCCCGGGCGCTTCACAGCAGCCCACTGCTCCTAAGGATGGGTTAAATGCAGAGGACAAATTTCATGTATGTACCTGTATGTATACAATGATTCTAATACAAATGAATAACCTTGTGGTGAGTCAGCAGATGTCTCAGCGTGAACAGAAAGAGTTACTTCATGTTCATATCATGACTTGCAGCAGAGAGAGAAGTTGTGAATTTGCATCCATTCATTGAAGCTGTGAGATCATCCCGGCGTACAAACTGCCACATGCTCACACACTCCAGCATGCTTAAACACGCTGCGACCCATCTGTGTGTTTTTCCTTTAATCAACACGGGCCGCAGCGACTGGCTGTCCAAACACACCCAACACGCAGCCCAACGTGTCTGACACACATCCGCTGACCTCACAGCACAATAGCAGGTCTGATACCCGACTGTTCAGAGATAAATCCCAGAGTTCAGAGCGGCGAAGACACGAGTTAATATGTCGGTGAAATTCCAGATCACACCCTGAAACACCTGCCCCGAACACACACACACACCTTCCAGAGCAAACAGCAGCCGTTGTTCTACAGTGTTTGCATCGAAAGTGGGTTTTTCATTCAGTGTGAAAAGCTTTGAGCTGGACTGACCTTGGTGTTGCAGATCTTGTATTGTCTGGGATCTCCTGAACACGGTCCGCCCACCGGGTTCCTGGGACACAAGAAGAAGAAAAACAGAGATTTAAGGGACTGAGAAAACACAGAAGGAAAGAGTTTTCACTATCACATGGAAACTATGTCGTCACTTTGCAGTCTGGTTGGACAAAAAGTTCTCTCATTCACAAAGCACATATCCCACACATGGGACTCACACATTTGTTAGGATTATTCAATAATAGGTGAACATTTGATTTAAAAAAAAAATATTGTTCAGAGAAAAGTAGTAAAAAATACCGGGAAAATATGTGAAAAATGTCCGAAAAATATGTGATAAATATTAGTGAAAAATGTTAAGAAAATATAAGTGAAGTGTCTGAAAAATATTAATGAGGAATGTCAAAAAAAATTGTGAAAAATATCCGAAAAATGTCCAAATTATATGTTAAAAAGATGTGAAAATATGAGTGAAAAATATCTGAGAAACATGAAAAAATTTCCAAAATATATGTGTAAAACATCCAAAGAATGTTTGAAAATTGCTGATATTTACCTGGTGATGCAGGTGCGCGTCCTCACCGAGGCGCCGCTCCCACAGCTGCGTGAGCAGACAGACCAGCCGCTCCACGCCGCCCACTCGTTCCGGAAGTGAAGCTGCCGCCGGGCGCGCGCCGGACGCCCCGATGCCGCCTCGCCGGAGGGATGCCACGCAGAAACCCACGACTGAGAAACAGACGACAGAGAGAGACACTTTGATGCTGAATACTTATTACTACTTATTTGCAAGTTACTTTTTAAATAAATAACATTTTGATAACTCTCAACGCAATTATTGGTAAATTAAAAATCTTTGCATTTGCATCTTGATACGTTCACAATATCAACACTTGTCAACATTTTCAGAGATCATACTGATTAGTTTCTATTCCAGCTGCTGTCTTCTGTTTACAGAAGGCTATATTGTGTTTCATGCAGTCATTGACAACATGATTCTCTCACTGCTCTACTGCGATCACTCTGCAGCATCACTCTGCAGTGTTGATCTGCGTGTTCAAAGCTGTCAGCAGCTCACAATCCCTGCATGTATAAGAGGAAGACAGAGAGACCACAGTGGTGGCAGAGTGACAGGAGATCATTTGTGAAAAAGGAAAAAGCGTCCTGGGTGACGCCGAACAAAACCCCCACGTTATTTACAGCCAAGAATCCAACAACAGGCGGATCCACTGAGAGAGTAGATGGTATGAAAACCAACCTTGTGAGCCTGGTGGATCAGGACCATCAGAGCCAAACAATAAAAGTGATTAGAGAAATCTCAAACACATTCCTGAGTGTTTGCCCCGGAGGAGGACTGACAACTGGCAGCGTTCCCAACGCTTTCTCACACAGGAGCTGGATCACACACACACTTCTTTAACTCTTCACACACACACACACACACACACTCACTCACTCAACAACTGCTTCAGCTACCTTTCTATCAGGAGGGGCTGAAGTCATCTGAAGTATCTGCTGTGCAAGATGAGTTTACGCTCAGCCCACATGTGAATAAGAACATGTGCAAAAACAGCTGTTGTCCTCGTTTCCCACCACTTTCCTCAATTAATATGCAAATTTATGCAGGATTCTCCACTGTATAATCACATCTGAGTGGTGTAAGTAGATGTTTCTGTCATGTTCTGCACTTAATTTATTATGTTTACAAAGGGCTGCCAATTCATTAAAATATTTAATCGTTCAAAATGTTCCTTAAAGGAGATTTGTCAAGTATTTAATACTCTTATCAACATGGGAGTGGATAAATATGCTGCTTTATGCAAATGTATGTATATATTTATTATTGGAAATCAATTAACAACACAAAACAATGACAGATATTGTCCAGAAACTCTCACAGGTACTGCATTTAGCATAAAACAATATGCTTTACATTCACATATCTGGAGGTCAGAAGTCAAGGGACCCCTTTGAAAATGACCTTGACAGTTTTTCCTCGACAAAATTAGCTAAATTTGGAGCGTTATTTAACCTCCTTCTTGACAAGCTAGTATGAAATGGTTGGTACCAATGGATTCTTTAGTTTTTTTTAGTTTCATATGATGTCATTATCTTCACTCTAGCTTTAAAACTGAGCCCGCTACAACGTTTAAGGTTGCGTTAATGCATTAAAATAATTAGTGGACTTAAAACTAATTCGCATTAACACGTTATTATCACGTTAACATTGACAGCCCTACTTAAGAGACAAAAAAGATCGATCAAATGTTAAATTTTCCCACTTCACTTGTATCAGCGACCACCATCTCGTGCACAATCACACTTAAATTATTACATTTTAGTTCCTTTAGTAAATAAGTTTCCCGACTCATTGAGCTTCTCGTTCTTCAACAAATCCAAATGACGTTTTTTGAAAAAGTGTCTATTTTTGTCAACAGTCTTGCACATTCCTCTGGTCACAGCTATTCGTACATTAATATATGACACAGTTACACAAAACACTTTCATACATGTATGCACACAAACACTTACAATACTCCCACTAACAAAAACAACTAAACGTCTGTTTCATACGTCTCGTGTTAACGCCTGTATATTTCGTTACACCTTGCTCTGTTTAATTTGTCACCTGTTTGTACTACAGTACGACACACTGACAAAATAAAATAAAAAAAAGTGTGTCTACTTTTATAAAACATAAAATGAATAATAATTCATAAAACTATTACGGTAAGGCCTTTTGAACATCCACCTCTGTGATACAACTACAACATCCTCAACATCCTAAACCTCAAAACTAACAACATGATCATCTGCGTCTGACTGCGCTGACATTCATGTTGTTTCAGCGGAAACACTGAGGCTCTTTGACTTCGTGACTTTGTGACGCACATACACACACACAGTCAGCTGAGAGCGACCTGTGCTACGACTCTCCATCATTTTCCATGGCAGGGTCACCTGAGGTTGCCCTCATTAGTGTTACCGCCGCTCAAATTAGCGTTGATAACAGTTGGAGATGGGGTGAGCTGGCTTTCTACATTAATGACAGTGACCTTTGACCTTTACAATGCACAACCCCCCCCCCACGCCCCCTCCCTTGTTTCACATGAGAAAAAAAAGTCTGCTCTTTGACAAGCAAACTGCATACAATAACAGAGACAAAGACAGACTCTACAGTCCAACACGCAGGTGAACAGTAACGCTGTCTCCCACCAGTTCTCCCAGTCTGTCAGCAGACCAGTTCTCCCAGTCTGCAGAGACAGTCACGGCTGGAAAAACTCTACACCATGAAGGCAACAAGAGGACAACTGCATCCACAATCTTAATAATCTGATTATGTGCAAAAAAACCTGCACATCAGCTCAGATTTATCATCTTAAAAATGACTCTTAAAGGTGCAGTGTGTAGGATCTGGTGGTATCTAGTGGTGAGGTTGCAGATAGATTGACGCAAAAATGTGAAAACATGAATGTCCCTCTCGTTCTGGGCTACAGTAGAAACATACCTGCCAACCCTCACAATTTTCCCGGGAGACTCACATTTTTCATCGCCCTCTCCCGTTTTCCTCCAAAGGTCACACTTCTCCTGTATTTCTCCAGATTTATGAAACATTTTTACACCTTTTTTCCCGTTTTTGTTATCTCAACCTGTTTCTGGCATTGTGCAGCTTGTATAATCCTTACTGTTTCCACCTGGAGGACAATAGAGCTACACCAACTGTCTTTTCTTGGCGGAGGAAAACTGCTCGCAACACTGCGGCGTGGTTTGAGCTGCGTCGCCGCACATCACAGCATCACAGTAAAGCCGTCGTGGCGTAGTGCAAGCCATTGGAAATAACGTGTTTCAGAGCTCAGTGGCGTCGTGGTCGTGATGTGTCTGAAAGGACCTTCAGTTAATGAGAGAAGGCGAGGGAAATGGAGAGAAAAGTTGTAATATTACGATAATAAAGTCATAACTTTACAAGAAAAAAATTAAATAACACGTAATATTAGTACTTTATAATATTATGAATTTATTCTCATAATATTAGGACTTTATTCTCGAAATCTCAGATTTATTTTTTTCCCTCAATGTGGCCCTAATACTCCGTCGTACGGTCGTACCATAGACCTACAACATTATTCACACCAGAGGGGCGAATTATTCAGTTTTCTTTTCTGAGAATTAAAAGTAAAATTAAAGCAGGCCTATTTAACAAAGTATGCTGCTGCAGTGTACTCATTATTTTGTTATTTTCATTCTTTAAAAGTCACCAGAAAGCAGGAAACAAAGTCTCTGAAACTCCCTATTTGTTCTGGGGGAGGACCCGCAGATCCACCGCTTTGGTTTGGAAATCCTCCCTATTTGATATTTCAAGGTTGGCAAGTATGAGTCTAAACATGGTGGCCGGCTCTGTGAGAGGAACCCCTCTCTTATATTCATTATATACTAAAGAAAACATGCTTAATATGTATATTACATTTCTGCCAACACATCCTCCTAAACGCTACACACTGGTCCGTTAAGTCAGACATAGGCCACTGACTCTTCCACAGTATAACACACAGAACACCATCTTGTCCTTTAGTGTACTATGTCCTCACTATTTTGTATTAATCATTATTTAATTGATCAAGTGCTGTTTGTTTTCTAGTCTGAAGGACATCTAAAACACGTGTGAACAGATCTAAATTAATTTTTTACGAGTCAAAGACCATGCGATGATGTTTTGGTGAATTCTTGATGATTGTCCAGTGACAATTACAACAAAGTCTATTCATACAAGATGCGTCCTCGTTGCTGTGTGCAGTTCTACCCTGAATGGAAGAAAGAAAAATATGGAGCCACAGATGTGTGGAGGATGCACACAATGGTGTCAGTTCTGCAGCAAAGTTCAGCTTTATATCGCAGCTCAAGTCTCCGTCAAGACTCCAGTTTTAGCCACAACATGTAAAATACCATCACAATAATATTAAAACAAGCTCACTGTATAAACTCTTATACACCTGTAGTTCGACACGGTTACAACCAGCTCTAGTCTTGCATTTTGCGTTTCATGATCCACTCGCTCTATTTGTCTTGTTCTCATCTGGACAACAGAGACGTTTCCAGTGCAGCTGCGTCGATGACTGAATGCAGAAAATGTTTCAGCAATCTGAAACATCTCAAACAACATTTTTTTTTTAAACGTGGCAGTATTTAGTTTTCCTCAACGTCTGTTTAAATGACACCAGTTAAAACACGGACTCACTGTGCAATGAAAAGCTGATCTTTAGTGTGTGTGTGTGTGTGTGTGTGTTGACCCTCCATACATTCCTGTGTTTGATGTCACAGAGAGCGGGTACAGAGGAGTACTACGGGTAGCTGATCTCTGACTATGTGTTGGTTATTCCAGCCGGGCCTGGGGCGGGGTTGGGGGTGGGGGGGGGGGTCTGCCTGACAACAAGACAAACAGTGATGAAAGATGGACGCTGCGGTCGGAGGTAGAAAAGGTGGCGCGGCGGCAATCAGAGCGTGGAGAGACCAAGAGGAACATTACCACAAGACAAAATACCACCAGAAGACAAAACACGCTGCGAAAACAACCCAATCAGCAGCAGCGACCAGCAGACCTGCTCACATCTGACGCTGGTCAGAGGGATATGATTGGTTTATTAACTAAATGAGCTGGTTTTTCCTCTCTGGAACCCCGAGAGCACGACCTTTCTCTGCACAAATTAGCTTAATCACAACATTTAACTCTGTCAAACATAAGAAAACGAGGACGTAAAGGCAGGACAAAGTGTGGAGGCTGTGGGAAATGGCCCTGGGCCCTGACAGACGAGGTCCCATATGGTGCACTTGAAACATCCAGCTATTAGCTTTGTGTATTTGCACAACACAAAGGTTGACATCATGGCTGCTGACTGACTTGTTGTGTACAATCGCATATTTTTTATCTGTTCAAAATGTAACTTAAAGGGAGATTTGTCTTGTATTTAATCCTCTTATCAACATGGGAGTGGACAAATATGCTGCTTTATGTAAATGTATGTATATATTTATTATTGTAAATCAATTAACAACACAAAACAATGACAGATATTGATCCAGAAACCCTCACAGGTACTGCATTTAGCATAAAACAATATGCTCCAATCATAACATGGCAAACTGCAGCCCAACAGGCAACAACAGCTGTCAGTGTGTCAGTGTGCTGACTTGACTATGACTTGCCCCAAACTGCATGTGATTATCATAAAGTGGGCATGTCTGTAAAGGGGAGACTCGTGGGTACCCATAGAACCCATTTACATTCACTGATCTGGAGGTCAGAGGTCAAGGGACCCCTTTGAAAATGGACATGACAGTTTTTCCTCTCCAAAATTTAGGGTAAGTTTGGAGCGTTATTTAGCCTCCTTTGCGACAAGCTAGTATAACAAAAACCCATTTATTTAGTCTGGCTTTTATGTAGTGTTTCATAGTTTTATAGTTTTTATTTTTAATACTTATTTAATTTATCATCACCATTATAGCGTTTATTTGACTCTATTTTATTTAATCATCATTTTATTGCTGATCATTATTATCTCTTTTATTCTATTTTATTTTATTAAAATTTTATTATTTGAATACAATTTGCTTATTTTGTGTAGTTTCATAATTTTATTTATTTATATTTATTGTTATTTTTATTATTTAATACTTTATTTATCTTTTATTATCTCAAATACCCATCTCTTATTGCTTTCTTACTCTAAATCGATTTTTAACACTCTATTTTTGCCAATCGTCTGTCCAGCACTTTGAATTGCATTTGACTTGTTTGAAAGGTGCTGCATAAATAAAGTTTGATTGATTGATTGATTGACATGGTTGGTACCAATGGATTCTTTAGGTTTTCTAGTTTCATTTGATGCCAGTATCTTCACTCTAGCTTTAAAATGGAGCGCGCTACAACCTCGAAAGATTGAAAGATCAATTGCGTTAATGCGTTAAAGAAATTTATGACGTTAAAACAAATTTGCGTTAAAGCGTTATTATCGTGTTAACTTCAACAGCCCTAGTTTTACTGTACTTTTTATTTGTTAACTTTTGGTGAATGGAGACCAAAGAGACATTTTGAATTGTGTGAATGAGTGAAAACAAGAGGAAGACTAAACTCTGGCAAGACCGACCAGACGAACGGCAGCAAGTTTTCTCCGCTTCATTATTTCTCCTGTTTTACAGGTTTACTATCGTTTACACGGCCCGTGTAGTGGCGCCTGCTACACGTGCGTGCGTAGGTTTACGACATGAGAAGGAGCTGTGGTTGACGATAAATCCAGGGTCAATAAAACAGTGAGAGGTGTTGACAGTGAGCAGAAGCATTCCTGTCGAGGCCGTGCGGTGAGTTGTGTTGATGAGGGCCGGTCGTACTCACACTCTGCGGGGACGACAGGCAGACGGGAGCGACCAGCAGCAGGACGAAGGTCAGGGCCGAGCACAGAGTCAGCTTCCTGCAGACGGAGAGAGAGAAACAAACACCGTCAATCAGCTGGGAACATCACAACACCTCACCGTTTTACATCTCACACACACACACACACACACACACACACACAGAGGAACGCACCTACACAGAAGCGAAGATGCTGGCGTTGTTACAGCAGGTGTTTGAGAAGCAGAACGGAAGGAAACACACGTCTCTTCACGACACTTCAAACAGCCGAGGTCTTTAGGTCATTGATAATATCCACAAATAAGCTGCGGCCCCCTGTGGGCAGGAGCCAAGGTCAGGAATGCCCCCCCATCCAGCCAGTATCATTAATTCCCCCCCAGCCACCCCAACAGTGCCTTATTAACTCCCACACAGCCGAGAGGAAGAGAGGAAGAGACCGCCTGCCTGACTGAACACCACCACCCCACCGCCGTCCAACTTTTGACCTCCGTTACATAAAAGATGCTAGAAAACCTGTTGCATCGGTATCACCTGCTGCTTTTACATGAAGACTTTTAATTTCACTAATAATCAGAATAAGAGCTCAATTACAGCCGGCTCAAACTAGCAATAACATGTTTACTAGGGGGAGATTTACGCAAACACACAAAGAAGCGAAAAGTGGACCTGAAGGTGGGATTGTTTTGCAGCAGCATAAAGTTTACACTGAGAGAAATATCCAAACTCAAGACTCAAGACTAGTTTTTATGGCTGCACCAACACATCAAATGGAAATATTCGCGGTGCATCATTTAATACAAATCTTCCCATAATTCAACCTGACATATTTGGCATCTTTGGAAACGTTGGGATCTTTACTATGATTTAAAATAAAGTTCTGAGGGTTTGAATAATGTTTGGCTGCACAGCATGAGTTTGTAATCACTGACCTACTGGCAAGTCAGTGTTAAGAGGTGCCCCATGATGGACACCAGTGCATTCATTTTGTCTTGTATACTAAATATAATAGGAAATGGTGTTTTTGACAGTGAGGCACATCCAGAGATCTGTAGGTCTCACTAAAACAAAGAATAAGAGTTTGATCAGCCTTGATATCAATTAGGAAACTAGAGACTAGGGCTGTGTGTTGGCAAAAATCTGGATATACAATACGTCTCATGATACCGGTGTTACAATTCAGTATATTGTGATACTGTTAGCAAGACGATATTGTGATATTTAAAAAAAAAATTATAGTATAAAGAACACACCAGCATACGCATAAAATCTGAGTAAATAAAAGTTACTTGGATCTGCATCACAGTCCCTGTAACATCCGACATCATAGCGCTACTTTGATAGAGAACATACACTGATCTCTTTGCCAATGAAACAATGAAATAACTATTGACTAAGTTAATCTTTGCATGTAAACTATTAATTATAAATCAATAGTGTTTTTGAGGATCAATACAGTATCGCAAAACATAATATTGCAATACATGATATTACATCCCTACTAGAGATCATCCGCGACGCCAAATCGGTAGAGTCAATAGCCCCTTCCCCACTTCCTACCCCCCTACTTCCAGCACCTTTGCTCGGACCACACCTCTTTCTTCAAACTCTGCCTTCATTTTGATCTCAACTACACACCTGTAACGTTTCGTGACTGCATCTTACACGGTTGTGATGCTATCGCGGTAACAAAATCTGTCCACAGACAGACAGAAATATAAACACCTGGCAAAGTCCTCTATCCCTCCTCTGTGGTAGTTCCCGCTACAGCAGGTGTCTCCAGGTCAGGTCCACATTCTGCCCTGATGACTCACACAGACTCAAGGTGAAATCAACACCAGCGTCGCCGTCACGGCTGGTAAACATACTGACCTTGTAGATCAGCTTGGGAACAGATACCAGGCTCTGATAGCAGAGTGAACCTCATGTTTGATCTACTACCTCACCACAACACTGGCTTCATTTTGAGACCAAAAGCAGCATGTTTTTGTATATCAAAAGCAATTATAAGCCAACTGTAGTACCGACACAGTGTGAGATACGTCTGAGGTGCTACCAGATACCAGATAAGCCTTTTGTTGAGTGTTTTGCTCTACCAGCTGCCTCGTCTCTTTCTTTACCTCCGGGAAAACACGGCGAGGAAACAGTGATTCTCCGTCTTGTTTCTCTGATTCATCACAGAACAAGTGCCTTTTCTGAGAAGTGCCGGTGATTCTTGGAAAGCCCCTCTCTTTGACTGCTTCCTGGCACTGCTCTGCTAACAGTGTGTCATATATACGTTTAAGGGTCTGTTTTGTGATGAGGCATGAAGCGACTCAATCTTCTCTGTTTCTGACCTCCTCTCCCACATCTCCATCATTTATCTCTCTCAGTCCGCTCCCTCTCTTTTATCTCTCCCCGGGCCGTAAACACAGCGTTTGGCTCCGTCCCAGGTCAGTAGTTGCCCTGTCCAATTAAACGATACACATCTCCCTCACACTTGGCTGAGCAGCCCTTCCCTTCAGCGCCCTGGGCTCCCGTCCTGGCCTTACATGGGGGAATTCATATCGGAGGAACAAGGAAGGTCGCACTGACCGTAAGAGGCGATGGGCTCATAAATCACGATTGATGTTCAAACAGACTTTATTCTGCTTCCAGCGTCTCAGCTGCAGGACTAAAGGACCATTGTGTGTGTGCACATCTTACCTCTTGAACCCCTGACCATTCTCACTGTTTTAAATACCTGGGTGTGTTTTACTTTTTGAACTGATGCACAAAGCTACAGATGTCTCCAGCGTGTTTTAAACATCAGTGGTAATGAGCAGGGTTTACATTCATAAAGCTAAATTATATGAATACTGTTGTAATCCACATAGATGAAGTCATTTCTCTCCCTTTCACTTGATCTTTGGCTCCAGTTTTAGCAGTTCTGGTCACCGAGTGGTCGCCCCCCCTCCCTACAGGGTTCCCCACAGAGGTGAGCAGGGGTCAGCCCGCCTCCTCCGGCTCTCATTAAGACTATAGCAGCACATTAGTGAATAGCTCCGGGGCAGGCAGAGGGAAATGACTTTAATCAATACGAGACTCCTTGTTTATTTTCACTGACATTAGTCGCTCTCATGACCGAGGAAGAAAAAACACACACCGACCCAAACAACACCCAACTACTCCTATCATTAAACAAATAACAGAAGAAGACTGAAACCACCAAATCAATTAGCTTTATCTGAACGTCGCTCTGAAATTGTTTTGGGAATTTCAAAATATTCTATGACATTATATAAACTAAACGATTAATCTGGAAAACAATCAGCAGACTAATTGATAATGGTAATAATCAGCCCAAACATCCTGGACGTCATATTTTCCCACGCACACTTTAATAAAAGCACTATAAATTAGTACTATCTCTTCCAAAGTTTTGTTTTCAGACCTGTTTGCTTGTTTGTATGTTAGTTAGCAGAGTACATCGTAAAATAAAATAAAGTCAAACTTTGATCCCCATAGATCTGTGCATTTTGGTATCTGAAATGATTAATCGATTGATCTATTAGTCGATCAACAGAAAACGAATTGGCAATCGATTAATAATTTGGATAATTTTTGGTAATAATTCTCTGATTCCAGCATCTCAAATGTGAATATTTTCTTCTTTTCTTAGTTTTCTGTCATCGTAAACAGAGTGCCTTTGGATTTTGGACTGACAAAGCCAGATATTTGGAGACATTACTTTGGGCTTTTGGGAACTGTTGATGGACACTTTTCACTTTCTTCTAAAATTTTCGCTTGATTTGACTGATGTGATCGAGGTGTGTATGGTGAATACTGAGGTGGAAAGTTAGAATATTTATGTTAAATATTAAGTTTATTGATAATATATATATATATATATATGTATATATATATATATATATATACATATATATATATATATATATATATAGTATTTACTTCTTCCTACTCCTTTTTCAGACGTGCAATATTTAATTATGTTGTTAATGAGAGTTTGTTGTATATGTTTGCTGGATATTGTTGTTCTGTTTCCTCATAGTCTATATAATATTTTCATATTTTTATATTATTATTTTTTACATAATCAAATTAAAAAATCTAAATCTAAAAAATAATATATGCAATAAATTAATATCACTTTGTATTTTGATACAGATTTGGATTTTTAAAAAATCTAAACATTTTGTATTATAATAAATTAGATTTTTGAAGATTGTGCAGCTTCAGTTCTTTCTAATTATGCACCTTTAAGACAATTCTGGATGTCTTAAAGGTGCAGTCTGTAGAATCTGGCAACATCTAGCATTGAGGCTGCAGATTGCAAACAACTGAAACTTCTCCCGTGTGCCAAGCGTGTTGGAGAACTACAGTGACCGACGCAAAAACACGAATGTCCCTCTCTAGAGTCAGTGTTTGGTTTGTCCGTTCTGGGCTTCTGTAGAAACATGGCGGCCGGCTCCATGAAGAGGACCCGCTCCCTATGTATATATAAACGGCTCATTTTAAAGGAACGAAAACACAGCAAATCTTATTATCATGTGATTATACACTAAAGAAAACATACTTATTAATATCATTTCTGCCAATAGATCTCCCTAAATGCTACACAGTTCCTTTAAGTCTCAGATGAAGATCACCTCTAAAATCAAATCAACTCCTCTCCATCCAGCCTCAGCAGCAGCAGCAGTAGAGGTGAACGAGGCTCTCCACCCTCATTGATAATTCCTCTGTAACCTTTGCTATAAACACACCCTGACAGACAGGTAGCTCTCACAGTCCCACCCTGCACAAATAAACAACAGCCCCATGCTGTTATCATGTAATTACATTGTGCTCTGGTTCAGAGTGCATCGCAGGTGAGAATGTGTCCTTTGACCTGGTACGAGTCACGTCAACACCGGAGACACCTGACTGAAGATCTCTGCTCCTTCAGCTCCTTTGTGAGGGTCTAAGTGTTTCTGTATGGGGGACCCACAGACGTCTCTTTTGTCTGCACACCCACCACGTTCGCAAAAGCAATACGTCTTCCAACCAGGGGGCCGGTGTTAACCTTTGACCTGCCCGGAGATTTAGCTGTGACCCACCCAGCGTTCGGGCGAGCCCGGTGGAGGGTCTGATGGTTATATGGAGCTGCTGAATGAATTGACACAACCTTTAACAGATGTTCAGTGTGAGGGCTCTGCGCTCAGCTCTGACCCCGGGGGTCTGTGGTGACTATGAATGAGGCGGCAACAATCGGACGCTCGGCGGCCTCGGTCAGCCCGCATTGACACAAAAACCAGCCTCTTTGAACACAAGTGGAGGGCCTTTGTGCTTCAGCAGCTGCCTCACTTGAAGACGCAGTAAAACACTGTAACAAAAAGAAATCAAAGACTATTGTGTATCTGCACAAAGCACCCAGATAGCGTTGTGGTAAATGACTAAATCAAAGACAGACATTGGTGTCGTGTTGTTGGTTTTGTTGTTGCCAAAATGTCTAGACCCAGCCTCTTGCTCAACTGTGGTTCCTTTCCCGCTTCGCTGCACTTAACTCACTCCTTCCACGACAGGGAGAACAAACTTGGTACACCGTCATACCTCGGGGATTATCAGATTATCTTTTCCCAGCCACTTTGACTGAAGCAGAGCCTCTCAGGTCATCTACAACATGGGAAACATGGCAGAGATGTACGCAAGTAATGGAGAATAACAGACAAACATGATGAGCTTTTAAATATTAAAAAGCAAGCGGAGGGTAATCACTTCTTCTACCAGGCAGGTGCCAACAATGAGGCCAAAAAGACTCAACCTCCTCTTGAACACATCCTAACACTTAAATCATACATAAAAATTGTTGTCTAAAAGCTGCAAATGTAGCCGCGGGGCTGGGAGTTTCTGAGGTTTCTGTCTCCATCAGATTCATAATTACAGCTAAGAAACACTAATGGTCCAGTGGCAGAACTCCCAGATCTGGATCACCACCAAAACCAAATCAATTGTTCCTTGGCGCCGAGCCCACGTGTCCATCAAGCTTCATGGAAATTCTTTCTCTGGGTTTTTAAAACATCCTGCTGACAGACACTGAAACTCACTAACTGTGTAAAAAACACAACCCCTAATCCTGCTCTGGAGCTTTCAAACAGTAAAGTAGAGGCTTTTCATCATGTTCCTGCAGACACACAGACACACACAGAGCAGTAAACTCTTATCTGACTGAACCTTGAAACGGACTGACAGAGAGCAGGGCTCGGTAGTGAATCAAGTTCAAGACCTGGTTCAGAGTAAGCTGGAAACAGTGTTTAGAGGAGCAGGGGGGTCTTCAAAACATTCTTCAGAGTGAATACCTTAAAGGAAAAATTCACAACCTTTTATGGGGATGTCCAATCAGTGTTGATGGTATATGTAGACTTTAGAATCAATAAATTCCTCAGTGCTGCTATATTGACCCAGAAAGCTGAGTTTTCCTGCTCCTAGAGCCGTGCCATCAGTGCCTACATGTCCCAGGATGTATTGTGTGTGAGCTTCTGATGTCTGGAGGGTCTCCATCGGCCGTATCCTCTTGCTCGGCTAATGCAGCCGCAGCCTCGGCCTTTCTCTGCTGCATTTCTTCGGCTGTATACTCTGTTGGAAACGTAGCTAGTTTGCAAATACAAGCGAGGAGAACAAGGTAGTTTGAGCTGTTTTTGAGTGGCATCTAGAGCATAACGCCTGTTGTTCTTCCTCGCCTCCAACTACGTCACCGTCAGATCAAATAACGATGCAGAATGCAGGAAGAACTACAGATTTTGCTGCAACAACTCGACTACATTTACTATCAACTCTGATTGGACATCCACATAAAAGGAGGCAAATTGTTGTATGTTACAGTAGACCTACTCTTTGTCATTTATACCTTTAAAAGCTTTTGGCAAAACTACTCCGATACTATGTCAAAAATACTTTCAATAACTATAAATGTCTCTGCCCATATCGCCATGTTTGGGTTTCCAGAAGACTATACAACCGTTACACCTCCAAGCAAGATGTTCAACTGTAGCTTTCACTACTGGCAAGACGGCATCTTCTTCACTGGAAGTCTACTAAAGCTCCCTCCAGCACTCAGTGGCTCAGTGATATCATGTCCTTTCTAAAGCTAGAGAAGATTAGATATTCAATGAGAGCTAATTCTGATAAGTTCTATAATAAGTTCTATAATAAGTGGCAAACGTTTCTAACATTGTTCCACTCTCTGCGATCTCTGTCCCCTGACTGACGCTGTCTCCATCTCTCATTCGCTTTGTTTTGTTTTCGTGGGTTTGAACTTTGATTTCATCTTTAAAATGCAGAAAGCATGGCTTGTTTTTCTTTTGATCAAGTAAGTCGATTATTCGTTTCTCTTTTATTGCACCATATTTCTTAATAAAAATATTAAACAACTAGAATGATTTTCCCTAAGTGACAAAAGTGTATAGCTATAAACAACGATTTAAACAACAGGCAACATTGACTACAAATAGTGTAATACAGAATTGTTGCTTTCTATTACGTTAGGTGACTCACAGTTGGAGCACTTCAGCCTGAATGGACAAGAAACTCTTCTGTTGAATCATCAGTAAGAAACGATGAGCAACCGAGAAAACATCTAACAAGTCAAAGGTGGACGTAAAACCTTAAGAAGACCTTAAGGTGGAGACGTTAACTATGACTCCCACGGTGCACTCCAGTAAAAAAACAATCAAAGACCTTTAAAGTCTGTTACATGCACCACCAACAGCAAGCAGAAGCTAAAGCTCACGCTGTCAAGTAACGTAACAAAACCTCCTTTGCTTTCAAATTACGGCTCAATTTCGGATGAATTCGGCAACTGTGGTGCAGAGTTTTCCTTTCCAGATGAAACAATTAATCATTTTGGATTTAACTACAGCTGAGATTCGTCCCTGTGACTGGCTTCTTATCCAGCGCAACTAAGATACAGTAGAACTGTCCTCGAACCAAAGAAAGTCTTAGTCGACTAACACTCGAACCGATTAGTTGATTTAATCAACAGATTTTCAGTTTCTCTACAAAGAATCGCACAAAAGCACCACTTTATATCTGGTGTTTACCAGAGATGAGCTCATAAGTTTCTTAGAAATAAATCTTTCAGCATGAAAAAAGCATTAAAAACTACTAATTAACTAAAGAAATCTTAGAAGACTAATCAGCCCTAAACTACTTATTTAGAGTCATCCACAATACCTAAATGACAGACCTTTCTGTACCTGGGGCAGATGGGTTTTTTCCTCAATAAAACTACTACCTTAAGTTCTTTCATTACCTCTACCTTTAGTTCAGGCTGAGTTTACTACTCTATAACTTTACTGTGGATCAGAAGCTCTGTGTGCATCTGGGCTTCATTACAGTCAGAGCCTGATGGTACATCTGTAGAAAATGAGCTTTTCAGCACAAAAATGTTTTACCTAAAGAACATCAGAAAGTGTGGATAACTTTTTGGCGTTTATAAGATTATGAAATAGACAATTAAGCCGAGTTAACAAAGAGGTTTTTTTTTATAAATACTACGCTCCACATCCACAGGGAGGAAAAGCATTGAAATTCCTCCCCGCAGGAGAGAGTGACATCATAGCATGTAACACCAAATTAGAGTCCTCGCTTTGAAGCTATATGCTCAGTGTTCCATGGTAAGCAGATTAAATCTGCTCATGGGGCGGATGGGCTCCTTCCCAAACAAACATTCCTCCAAAGAGTTATCAGAGAGACAGAAAGTGAGCCCTTAGCCAAATCCTCCTCTCTCCCTCCTCTTCCTCCTCTTCCTCCTCCTCCTCCTCTCCGTTCAGGCTGACAGACAGCCGACACATCTCTCCTGACACATTACATCCAATGCAGCCCATAAAAGGGAAAATCACTCTTTAACATCTTGGGTGCAGAGAGAAATGTTGGCATGTATTGTTTCCACTGAGAGGAGTGACCCGGGGTACGGAGGATGGAACCTGCCAAAACCAAAAGTATCATCACGTGCCGTTGTTGCTACATGGCGCGTTTCCAGCGGCATTCGCTCTGAACGAGCTAAACCTCGGAAGGGAGACTAACGGTGAGTCTGCGAAACAGTTCAGCTTCAGACGGTTGATCTGAACACCTGTACCGGTACGAGGCAGCGCTCCGTTCTCCGCAAAGCGATTGCCTCATTAACGTTATGGTTCACTTATAGCATTGGGTTTAAATTGGAAGTATTGCCAAATAGGTGCTTTTGCTTTTCCACCAAATCCTTCGCCATCGTCTTGTCTGTCAACTCTCTCTCGTCCCGTGTGTGAAATCTGACTCCTGCTACTCTGAGCTGAGACCCAGTACTGAGCAGACAGTTTCACTTTCAGTTTGTAGCGTCCGACTATGTATTGATAACACACCGCGGATTCGCCAAAATGAACTAAATGGGTTTTATTTCTGTAAAAAAAAAGCAAAACGACGGTGTGGATGGTGGGTGTGTGCCCGACCACCGTGTAACACCAACTACCACAGCAAGCCTAGTATGAAGAAATATATAAAGAAAAGAATTCAGAAATGAATACATTTGGGGAAATAAATAAGGGGTGAAATGCAAAGGGAAAATCGTGCAGAAATAAATGAATAAAAAATGCATAAATACATTAAAAAAAAACATACATTTAAAAACAAATATAAAACAAAAAATAAATGCCAAAATAAATGAATAAATTTAAAAATTAATAAAAAATAAATGCCCAAATTAATTAATACATTTAAAAATTTATAAAAATAAATACATAAATAAATAAAAGGGAAAAATAAAAAAGAACAGTAAATAAATGAGGTAATTAATACAAAGATAAATAAATAAAGAAGCAAATCAAAACAGAAATATCAATTTATGTCACATTTTAAAAAATAATTAATGGCTACATTTATGTTTAATATTAGTTTTGCTACATTTAATGACATTTATTTATTTTTTATTTTGGCAGGTTCCGTCCTCCATACCAGGTGACCAGAGGTTGTCAAGGTGAATTTAAGTTTACGATATTAAGCGACAGATTTAGAGGAATTCAGTGCGACCCTCTGCAGTCCCCCTGTGTTTGTGTTCTCTGCTGCAGGGTTGGGATTAGATCAAATATGAGCTGGGTATTTATAGGCCGCTGACCTTTAGGAGATAAAGGTAGTGAAGCAGGATGGGAGGAATGTAGAGCCAGGAGTTGCAATATCACAGATACTGTATGGCAGGAGGAGGATTACCTCACCCGCTGGCAGGAAGTAGTTCTCACCAGACTGGATATGACTTCTGCCCCCCCCAGAGAAAAACCTTCACACACCACAGGGTTATCTAAACCGCTTCAGGTCAAGTTCCTCTCATGCAAAAGTCAAACGATGCCTGACATGTTGCAAGTATGCACCACATTTTCAAGTGCAAAACAAACAGCTTCCAAGTAACTTTTGGGGGGAAAAACTCTCAACTGTCTCTGGAATCTATCACCTCCCATCCTTCACTGTACTGCAAAAACATGTTCAAGGCTTTGCAGCTCCTTGCAAGAAAAAGTAAATCAAGGTAAATATTTAAAGCCACCACACAAGAATTTTCAAAGAAGTTGGACGCAGGTCGTTTCAATACAAAGCTCCATCACACTGGAATGATCTTCCTCTTTTTCTGAGATCTATTACTTCTTTCCGTTGCTTCAGGACATCTTTATTTTCTCATCTTAAAGGTCCCGTATCGTGCTAATTTTCAGGTTCATACTTGTATTTTGTGTTTCTACTAAAACATGTTTACATGCTGTAATGTTAAAAAAAAACTTTATTTTCCTCATACTGTCGGCCTGAATATACCTGTATTCACCCTCTGTCTGAAACGCTCCGTTTTAGTGCATTTCAACGGAATTGCGTTGCTAGGCAACAGTTTGGGTCCATGTTTACTTCCTGTCAGCTGATGTAATTCACATCCACTGCAACAGGAAATAAACTGAGACACATTTAAAATGTTTACCTTTAAAACTGTGTAATGGTCTAAATATTGTATATTTGTGACATCACAAATGGACAGAAATCCTAACGGTCTGTTTCAAACGCGTAATTTCCGAATATGGGCTGTGTGTGTTTCTCCGTATATTGAGTGTTTTGATAGTTTAACAGTATTTATATAGCACTTAAATCTGCTTTATAATATAAAAGACATGGAAATCTCACTTTTTACAATATGGAACCTTTAAAACAACCTGTTCATGTTTTTAATTTGTGTGTACTTATGATCTTCAGTTTATTTGTGCTACATATAAACTGAAGAATTGCAATTGTTCTTTATGCTGATAATGTAATTGATTTAAATATGGTCATTGTATCACGTTTCTAGTAAAACAGCAGAGAGCTGATGGTGAGCAAGCTGTCTGATCTGTGTATTTGCAGTGTATGTTTGTTATGTAATGCTGTTTTGTCTGTATGTGTTTTTGTATTTGTGTCTATAGGACCCCCTCGATAATGAGATGCTACATCTCAAGGGGCTATCCTATCCTTTCAATGCATTCAAATTCATATGAAATGCAACTCACAGTACAAACAGTCTCTACTTGGGAAGAAAAGCTCAACCTGCCTCTGGAATCTATCACCTCCCATCCTTCACTGTACTGCAAAAACATGTTCAAGGCTTTGCAGCTCCTTGCAAGAACATTAAGTCATGGTAAATATTTAAAGCCACCACATATATTTCCCCCTCTGAAATGCAACTCACAGTACAAACAGTCTCCTCTTGGGAAGAAAAGCTCAACCTGCCTCTGGAATCTATCACCTCCCATCAGAGCTGAAACACTTCTGCAGAGCTTTCTGCAGCAGCAGAGACACACAGATTAAAGTCTTACCTTGTCTGTAGTGAGGAGGACATACTGGATCCTTGTGGGCTGGATTCAGGTGTGTTGCATTCGTTGTTCAGATGCGCATTGCATCCAGGCTGCAGGCTCACACGCAACACCATCCATATCCCCCCTTCACTCTCTCTCTCTCTCTCTCCTGGGGTTTTAATATTCTTCTGCTTTTTTTTAAAGGAAACTTTAAAAGGTGTTTCTCAGCTGCAGAGCTCGTCCATCCAAACAGCTGTTCTCAGTTCCCAAAACGCATCACATCAGTTTTCTCTTTTGGGAAGATGCATAAAAGTGTTTTGGAAAAAAAGGCGCATCTTCTGCAGAAGGTGCAAAAAAAGTGACGTTTTCTCCTTTGCGTTAAAAGCCTCTAGCTGTGAGTCACATGGAGACTACACATTATTCCAGATAGAAAAACACAGTGAAGTTGTCCTTGAAGTGTGCAGCCTGGTGTATCCAGTGTTGTCTCCTCCAGGCAGCTGATTAGAGCCCAGTCCTGTCCGGATATAAAGACACTGTGTGTCTCAGCAGGTAAAAGCTCCACTAGGTGTTTATGAGCTGCTTCTCGATCCAAACTGGTCCAATGTGCGCAAAGAGAGACAGAGAGACACCAGCAGCTCTCCACTAGAACACCGAGCAACTACTGCTGCTCTCTCTCTCTTTCTCCCTCTCTCTCTCTCTGTGTGTCTCTCTCTCTCTCTCTCTCTCTCTCTCTGTGTGTCTCTCTCTCTCTCTCTCTCTGTGTGTCTCTCTCTCTCTCTCTCTCTCTCTCTCTGTGTGTCTCTCTCTCTCTCTCTCTCTCTGTGTGTCTCTCTCTCTCTCTCTCTCTCTCTCTCTCCCTGTGTGTCTCTCTCTCTCTCTCTCTCTCTCTCTGTGTGTCTCTCTCTCTCTCTCTCTCTGTGTGTCTCTCTCTCTCTCTCTCTCTGTGTGTCTCTCTCTCTCTCTCTCTCTCTCTCTCCCTGTGTGTCTCTCTCTCTCTCTCTCTCTCTCTCTGTGTGTCTCTCTCTCTCTCTGTGTCTCTCTCTCTCTCTCTCTCTCTCTCTCTGTGTGTCTCTCTCTCTCTCTCTCTCTCTCTCTCCCTGTGTGTCTCTCTCTCTCTCTCTCTCTCTCTCTGTGTGTCTCTCTCTCTCTCTGTGTCTCTCTCTCTCTCTCTCTCTCTCTCTCTCTCTGTGTCTCTCTCTCTCTGTGTCTCTCTCTCTCTCTCTCTCTCTCTGTGTCTCTCTCTCTCTGTGTCTCTCTCTCTCTCTCTCTGTGTCTCTCTCTCTCTCTCTCTCTCTCTCCCTGTGTCTCTCTCTCTCTCTCTCTGTTTCTCTCTCTCTCTGTGTCTCTGTGTGTCCCTCTCTGTCTCTCTCTCTCTCTCTCTCTGTGTCTCTCTCTCTCTCTCTCTGTGTCTCTGTGTGTCCCTCTCTGTCTCTCTCTCTCTCTCTCTCCACCTGAGCGTTACATTCCTGCCTCTCTCGACCAATCACAGCCCAGCAGCTGCTCTGAAGTCAGAGGTGACAAAGTTTCCTACAGAAATCATGAAGGTGAAGAAGAAGAAGAAAACTTTTTAATATCTTTTACTTCAATAGAAGTAAAAGATATTAACATTTAAACAATAAACCAGTGCAAGTTGTAAAACTCTGCACTCAATGCATTCAATGTAACCAGGTATTGTACAGTTAGTACCCAAGGACCAAGAGAAAGTGAAGAATGGTTAATATATTAATATTCTAAATAAGATCTCTCAATATTGGAGATCCATACAAATTCAACTTAAAGGGGACATCTCATGAAAAACTCACTTTTTCAGTGCTTGTGCACAAACATTTGGGTATCTGGAGTTCCTACCAACCCACAAACTGTAAAATAAGACAACCCAGTCCGTTTTTTTGTGGGCTGTCTAGATCAGAAAATGTGTGATTCAACAAAACATTCAGATTTGGCTCCCCTTCCTATGTCACATGCAGTCTCATTAGAATATACCGCCAACAGCTCGAGAACTATACCTTTGCAAATTGTGCATCATAGTTTTCTTCCAAGCAGACTGGGCTTTTTGTGAGTGGGCTTAAGGGTTCTCTATACGATATTCAGAGCATTAATATAGCAGCAAACAACTATTGTAACAATATAGAGGAGTAATGTCTACCTGAGCAGAGAATGAAGTCTCTCTCCCTCTGTGTGTGCTGTAATCAGAGCTTCTCTGTGCTTTGTTGACATAGCCGGGCCGTCCACACATGCTTTTGGTGCATGTGAGCGTGCACTATTGGCTAGCTCATGGCCGCCGCTCTGCACGGCGGTTACAGCTGATAACGCCTTCCCCACCGACGATGCCGTTGCAGAAGCGTAGCGCCCACCCTCCGGTTCCCCTCCCAGGATAACACTGTTAGCTCTGTCAGCATTGTTGCTGTTGTTTTCACTGTTAGCGCTGTTATCACCGTTAGCTACGAGAGCCATGTTGAGAGCCGTGCAGAGGCAATAGAAATGCTCCCAATCGCGCATTTAGCGCCTTTAAATGCTTGTGATATATCATGAATATTATTAAAGGGAGACATTTATAGGGACTTATCTTACTTGTAGTATTTTCTTTTTTTAGTTTCATACTGTCACTGTAGAGTTTCCTTCATGATCATATAGGTTTTATTGTAGTCAGTAGAGTTTACAGTGACCTTACTATATTTAATGTTTTGGATTATTATAATCTCCTATATCAGAAAATATCAAGATGCAAGATTATTGTCACGCAATAGTGCAGGTGGTAATTGTTTTGGTACAGCATGGTCAGTTCCAGTGCAAAGGAAGAGAGAGGAAAACAGACGTGATTAACTATTACAACAATGCACACAAAAAGGAAACACATCCCCGGTTTGCCAAGTAGCCCAAAAGGGAAAAAGTACAATGATTGAGTTCAAGTTCAGTTTGCCTCCAGAGCAATACAGTATGTGACATTCAGGAGCTTATATGTATGTCCTTTCCTGTGAGTGTAACTTCCCTATTTCACCGACTGCAGACATTACTGCACATCACACACATCCTTTCCCCATCAGTCCCTCCTTCATCCTTACTCACTCTTCTTCCTAACGTCTTCCCGTCTTCCTGCTCTCCCCTCATCCCGTCATCTTCCTCCTGCTCTCTGACTCACTGTGCTTTAGGCAGATAAACCTCATCTACATGTCAGGGCACCTTTCTGTCTTAATCACTCCATAC
This sequence comes from Sebastes fasciatus, assembly GCF_043250625.1. Classification (NCBI taxonomy): domain Eukaryota; kingdom Metazoa; phylum Chordata; class Actinopteri; order Perciformes; family Sebastidae; genus Sebastes; species Sebastes fasciatus. Next base: position 4,350,766 of record NC_133796.1, on the reverse strand, counting down.
CAGCTTTCCTCTCTCACAGCGACGTCTGAGATTCCCTCCTTCTTTTTAAGTGTAACTGTATCCGTCGGGCATCTCCTTTGTCTCTCAGCGAGCTTCACCTCTGAAGTACTACATCCCCTTTTAACAGGTTTTGTTTTACAGTTGGGAGTCATATTGTGATGTATGAGGCAGGTCATCTCCAGTTTCCCCCTCGCTGCTTGTCTCGCCGCGGTACAAATGGGACAACTTAGTGGTGATGAAGCAACCACACGGCCTCTCCGTGAACTCAGAGCACCGGCTCCACCTTTAAGCTCAGCCGGGGCGGAGACAGTTCATCTGAACCGTGCTACAGTTTCACCAGGCGACCTTGAACTATCATCCGGAGACGTGCAGACACAACAGAGGAAGCGTTAGTTTCTCCTCACGGAGCTGCAGGGACGTTAAAGCAGCAGGTGTATCTGTGATCTCAGCTGTCAGTAGCTGCTGCTACTTGTTAGCTTGTTTTTGACCACATGGGGTCATGTAGCCTGGGTAAATATTATGCTGTATCAGAGCACTGGATGTGATGTTGCAGTAATCTGAAGCCCCTTACAGATGCCAAAGGAATGATTTAGTAACCAACAAATGTTGACTTGCTGACAACATGAGCTGCAGCGCCATAAATCTGCATCCGACAGCCAGCAGCACTCAGCAGAGTGCCGGTTTATCACGCAGGTTATACAGAGGGCTCGTTTCTTAATAACACTTGTGTTTGCAATCAAATGCTCTGACGGAAAAAAAAGAAAAAAGTAATCTGGTTTGTGTGTCTGTTGCAGGACTGGAATAAACCCACGTTTGAAGCTGGTGCTGCTACTTTCATTGGAAAAGAGATGGCACTGGGCTCGGTTTTTAGTTTGGATAAAATCTAGTGCACTGTTGCTGGTTTCTCAAGATTACCAACCCTGCCTTTAAGACTACCACTAGAATATTTCTCTCAAGTAGAAATACAGTTGCTTAACATAAAGTACAAATTGCTCTTGGAAGTGCAATTTCTCCGTCTTCTTCCCAGTTGTGTTGTGAAGAGATTCATCACCATCAAGGTGAAGGGGAATGTAGTCAAGCATTTAGTTCAGCCTGGACTCACCAAACAGCGTATCTCACGTGTACGCCATGTAGTCTGTACTGACTGCAATGTAAACACATCCACGTGAATATGCTACGCTCAGAGCCATGTAGAATAAAAAGTGAGAAATATGAGAAATAATATATTTATGGCGGGCGGGAGGGGAGGTATCGGACCGTCCTGGTGAAAAGGGAGCTGAGACGTAAGTGACCGAAAGAATGAGATCGTGGATACAAGCGGCCAAAATGATCTTCCTTCGCAGGGTGGCTGGGCTCAGCCTTAGAGATAAGGTGAGGAGCTCAGACATCTGGAGGGAACTCAGAGTAGAGCCGCTGCTCCTTCGTGGCGAAAGGGGCCAGCTGAGGTGGTTCGGGCATCTGATCAGGATGCCTCCTGGACGCCTCCCTTTGGAGGTTTACTGGGCACGTCCAACTGGTAAAAGGCTCCGGGGTAGACCCAGAACACGCTGGAGGCATTACAGATCTCGTCTGGCCTGGGAACGCCTCGGGGTCCGCCAGGAAGAGCTGGGAAACGTTGCTGGGGAGAGGGATGTCTGGAATTCCCCGCTTAGCCTGCTGATTGATGGATGGATGGATGTGAGGTGGATGGGTCCAACAAACACAGGACTTTCAACCAGGACCGGTGTTCATTTCCCAAAGTGTTGTCGAGTTATTCTGAATGTTAGTGATGTTTCTGGCGTGTTCTCCGTACTTATGATACGTTGTTTGCGTAAGTATTTTACTGACTTATTTTAAGCTCAACCATGTTTTTCCTAAACCTAACTAAGTGGTTTTGCTATCTAAACATAACCGCGAACATTTTGTGGCGTTAAATGACACATGAAAAGCCTAAAATGTGTTATCATGACCTGCAGAGATCTCCTTAAAATGTCGTGCTATTTATACAGCGTCCCATGAGATCAGGTTTTTATGAGTCCATGCAGTTAGACGAGGGTTGTAAATTATTATAAATTCATGTAGTCAGATCTGTAACAGTTGACTATCAGTTCATAAATGTTATAGTGATGTTTCCGTCAGCAGTAAGCGGCTCCTCTGTATATATACTGTATAATATATACAGTATATAATATATACAGTATATATAATGATTAGTTCAGGGCTCCGAGGGCTCCGAGGTCTCTGAGCTTGTCTCAGCTTGTAGAGACAGTTCCCTCTGCCCTCCCTTTACTTCCATCTTTACTGAACACTTCACTGTTTAGAGCTGCGTGTGGTTACTGAGAAACAGATAGTAGAGTGTTTACAGTAATCATCACATTCATGCACGTACGCTCTCTCTTTCTCCGTCTGTGTGTGCGTGTGTGCTGCTCTGTAATAAGAGGCCTCTGAGCCGAAGAGGCACTTTACCACTCCTCAAAGACATTGATGGGGAGGTTGGATGGGGGTGGGGGGTAGTTTTTACTGAGTTTGGCAGCCTGCCAGTATGAATGGTGAAACTTGATGGGTGGACCGGGTTTCACACACCGGCGCTGATGAAAGACTGCCGGTGGTGGTGTGAAAAATCATATACATTACTTTAACACAGCTGCAGGCGGGAGGTTCTATGTGCTTTAGCTTGTTGCCGTCTGAAAACATCCAATTTAAATCCAACGTTAAACATTGTAGCGTACCTGGCCGTGTTGTAGTACTCGAGAGATCAGTCTTGGTCTCGACACCGGTTTCAAGACCACTTTTTGAAGGTCTGCGGGCATATCAATAAATTGGCTTTGCATTGTCTGATTTATTTGTTAACATCATTACTGTGATTGCTCATAGAAAACAAAGAGAAACTCCCAAAGATTCACCTCTGCAATGCAATTTAGTTATTTTATCAAGACATTTCTCCTGGTTCACTCATACATAGACACATATAGAGTATATATGGCAATAAAAGAAGTGAATAAAGAAGAATCTTCATTTGTTTTTTGTGGGTGTTTTTATGGGAATGTGGGTCTTTCAGATCTATTTGAGGAGTGCCTCAGTGGTTTCCAAATGTTATGTTAAGTGTGTGGGTGAAGCTTAGGGTTTATTTGAACCCAAACAAGATAAGTTAATTTCAAGTATACATCAGAAACTCACCTCCTCTATGAAAACAACACAATAAAATGATGCAGTTACCTTTTGTTGAGGTTCACCCAGCGTTCTTCATCTTCTAGAAAAATGGAAAATATGGAAAATCATACTTTGAGAGCTTATTATTGGTTCAAATGAACCGACAATAAACTACACATCAACCATTTCCTCACCAGGATGCGTTTTTTGGTCTTAAATAAATGTCCTCTTGCTGATCAGAGCCTTTATAATAACCTTTATTAATGTTCTAATGATAAATGATCTGATCAGAAGTTAAACTGTCAGATTGAGACTCCTGCTCACTCTCCAGCAGCTGTCACTCATTTACACTAACGAGCTCGTTAACAGCAGAGTGACAGGAGGTGATGGAGGAGCTACGGAGATTGTTTATAGATGCAGACTCACCACTCTGTTGGTCCTTTAAACAACAAAAACACAAAGTCCATTCTCTGTCTTCTAAAACACTGTTATGACACAGGGAGATTTTTTCTTCTAAACCATCTTTCGATGATTGTAAATATTTCCACCACTGGCATGCACAGAGCACACTAACCACAGGTTACCTGGTTGTTTGTGCACCTTACTCTGAACCACAAGCACTGCTCAACATTTCCCATTTAAATTAAGTTGTTTGACCTTTTTTCAATCATAACATCTTCCCAATTTACACAGCGGTAAAGTGAGGTGAGAAACTTTTTTCTGCATCACATTGAAATGAAAGAACTACTAACATCAGTATAAACAGTAACAAGTCAAGATGACACCACAGTGTAATGTGCATGTCAGTCAGCTGTACTGAGGTACTCACCAGAGTTAGTTTGTAGCAGTACAGTATAAAGCAGAGGCGTGGACTCAAGTCACAAATCTGATGACTCAACTTGACAATCTAAAAAGACTTGCAGCTCGACTTGGACTTTAACACCAATGACTCATGTTAGCAAGTCGACACTTAATTTCCCAGATCCACCTGTTTGAACCGATCTGACAGCATCCAATCAAGTCACAGGAGAAAACCATGAAGAACTAGTGTTATGTTACTGAGCGGCAGTTAGAAAACATGATACTAAAGATAATTTTGTTTGTGTACAAAGTTGTGGTGGTCATCAAAAAACTAATTGCATTATGCAAAACATGCAGGTTGAAAATTACAGACGGAGAAGCAAATGGCATTACATTTGATGAAGAGCGCGTTATGATTTAAACAATACAATTCTTTTGTTTAGGCTCCTCGACATAGCAACATAATAGCAATAAAAACGAACATTAAAAAGACATTAAAAGGCAACAATGCAATAAAATATAATAAAAATAATATTAGTATATTACTTTACTATTATTATTATTACTTTTTTTTATGCAGATCTGAAAACAGATGCTAATATTAACAACAATAAAATAACTTGAACAGAGATAAGCACTCTCAAAGTGCCATTTTCCTCTTTGCATGTCTGTAACGAGACTACATGCAGGTCTGGGCAACACATACAGGTGATTAAAATCATCAAGTGTCATCAAGTATTAGGGGTGGAAATGGTAATCATCTGGATCAGCATATTTGTGTTATTTAGTAAACACGAGACTCTCTTGAGGAGATTAATTTAATTATATTTCATTGTATTCCAGATGTGGTTCAGCTGAAAAAAGATAAAAGAAGAAAAAGGTGTGAAGGTTGTCTACATATGCAACAGCCTGGCACCATCCCAGCATGCATCATGGGTGGTATTTGAAGTGGAGGTGTTTGTGCCCGCTGGATGACATGACAGGTTTTTATGTTCTGAGACGCTGCAGGCACTTCCTGCTTTCACCTCAAGCTGTCGCCCCATCACCTGGGCAACACATTGGCGTACACGTGGACGTGATGTTACGACACGCTGTCTTAATGGCTGCAGCAGAATCACGTAGAGAGCAAGTTTGATATACAAGGTTCATAAAGTTCATAAAATAAAGGAGGCGTAGCGGCTCTGATTTACAGATGGCAGGAAGGTATGAGACAATTACACAACAAGCAGCACTGCTTCTCTGACCCCGAGTCTGCAGTCAAGCAGCTATGTGTTGTCCAAACTCATCATAAGAGCTATTCATTACACGCAAACCACCGCGGTCATTTCACCAACCGCTTTCCCATGGGAGAAAACAACACACGCAAAAAAGCCACTTAAAGCCTCCAGTAAATACCAAACAGTGAGTTTACTGGACTGGTTGAATACTGTAAAACAGCCTGAACATCTGCAGCAGGAGTTTATGTACAGAAAACAAACAGTCACAGGCTGCTTTCAACTGGCTGGTTACAGGAAATGTTACAATACAACATTTTTGTTTTGTTTTTTTAATTTAGTCCCACAGGGTTTTTTCCCACTTTTAGAGAGCACATTTGAGATTGTGAAAACCTGATGTCAAAACCAAATGCAGTCTAGAAAACCTTAAAGTGGTTGTTGTGGTCCACGTCAGAGGTAAAATGATCCGCTCCACACAACAAAAGTACGACTGTCAATCAATTAAAATATTTAATCGCAAATTAATCAAATTTTCTATCTGTTCAAAATGTACCTTAAAGGTAGATTTGTCAAGTATTTAATACTCTTATCAACATGGTAGTGGGGAAATATGCTGCTTTATGCAAATGTATGTATATATTTATTATTGTAAATCAATTAACAACACAAATCAATGACAGATATTGATCCAGAAACCCTCACAGGTACTGCATTTAGCATAAAACAATATGCTCAAATCATAACATGGCAAACTGCAGCCCAACAGGCAACAATAGCTGTCAGTGTGTCAGTGTGCTGACTTGACTATGACTTGCCCCAAACTGCATGTGATTATCATAAAGTGGGCATGTCTGTAAAGGGGAGACTCGTGGGTACCCATAGAACCCATTTACATTCACTGATCTGGAGGTCAGAGGTCAAGGGACCCCTTTGAAAATAGACATGCCCGTTTTTTCCTCGCCATAATTTAACTTTGTAGCAATATTTAACCTCCTTCATGACAAGCTAGTTTGACATGGTTGGTACTAATGGATTCTTTAGGTTTTCTAGTTTCATATGATGTCAGTATCTTCACTCTGGCTTTAAAACTGAGCCCGCTACAACCTAAAGATCGCAAGTTGCATTCATGCGTTAAAGAAATTAGTGGCGTTAACACGTTATGGCGTTAACTTCGACAGCTCTGGTTCTTACCTCATTATTTTAACACAAACCATGATGTTTTTTCTAACCTTAACCAAATAGTTTTGTTGCCTAAACCTAACCAATCGTTTCACAACGTTAACCAAATGGCATTGTGTGTTTCTGCAAGCATGAGGCTGATATGAGACGTCTTTTTGGTTCAGAGTCTTCAACATTCAACGTATCCGTTGTTTGCAGAAACGTACAATGCCAAAAAAAATTCTGGCAGCTGGGACTGGAGGACAATATGAGGACAGTCAAAGTGGGAACATTCACTATGAACTAAAGTCTCTAATTTAGTAAGAAAACAGCAACACGACAATTTCAAGGCAAATGATTTGTCTTGTAGATCATGTTAGTATAAAGTTAACTTCATTTTCAGAGAGAACAAATACATTTCATCAGCCGTAATATTTTATTTTATTCAGATTTAGCTCAACGTTTTGTGAAACTGAGTTGTGAATCTGCATATTTGTAAGATGAGTGATATTTGAGGATCCCTCCACTCTGAGGTCGTAAACGTGTGGCTTTCCCTGTAAATTCACACCGACCTGTAAGCCGTCAGACTCGATCTAAACAAGGCGTCTGGATGGGAAACATCTGCTGCGTCTGTCCAGGCTGACGTTATCTCAGCGTCTCTCCTTCACATGTGAAGTCCACGCTTCAGTGCAGGCTGCCTCCTGTCCGGCACGCTGGATGTTACTGCATGAACAATAAATCACACACACATAGATAAACACCTTGGGCTGCTGAGGTTGCACAGATGCAGCGGATAAGTTGTGTTTACGTCAGTGGCACGGTAGTCTGAGAAACACTAATCAACATCTCAATACAAACATGGTAGATGGAACATAGACCAGCGAGCACAGCTGCAGAGTGTAAAAATAACTCCTCTTTTACTAAATGAAATCACAAACACGCAGTAAACAGTCATCCCTGACTCGCTTATTGCCAACAGATGTTCCCACTGAGCAGAAAATGTGATTCAAACTTGTTGGCTGAGAATAACTCAACACATAAAGCATGTAAAGAAAACCAGCACCGACCACATCCAAGCCTCCATTCACAGGGCTAACCGCAGATCAGATGCTGCCGCTGCTCCTCCTCCTGTTCTGGGAATAAAGGAGGTTTATTTGAGCCCGTTCAGCTCTGATCCCGCTGCTGTTGTTAGTAGGATTAAAACTATTTCAGTCACTCGCAACAGCAGAGGTGTGACCACGCTGCCATCTGAGTCCCAGCAGCCTAAAAATACAGATCACAAACATAACGGTAACTGAGGAGTTTTAGTTGATACGGTGATTAGATGTTCCGATGAAACTCATCTGTTGAATGACTGTTTGGGGTGTGGAAATACTGAGGTTCAACTCTTGGATGGGTTATGAAATTTAGTGGTTTTGCAGCCCCGTCTCTTAAAAATTACATTTGGAAGAAACACATTTTGCTGTGGATTACATTACAAGGACCATGGATGAATAAAGAGAACTGGATACAGCGTTGGATTCCTATGAGTGTCTCAGTGGTGCTTGAAGCCAAAATGGCTCGACTGCCGAGTGATAAAGTACCCGGATCATCCGGCGATCTTCCGCATCCATCGGGCCCATAGAGCAGGCGCTGTAACGTTTCCTTTAACTCCGCCTCCCAGCCGTCGCTCCAGCTCTCGGTCTGGGTCTCATTCACATGAACGGAGGAAGGGAAATAACTCAGCTATTAGTGCATTTTACAACTTTTAGGACCTAATGATTTAAATAAGGACTATTCAAGTGTTCATACTGGGGAGTTGATTTACGTCATAAGAAAAAATGATCCATCTATGTACATTAGCTATGTGCTGATGTTTAACAATCTTTCTTCTCTCTACACACACATTGATGCCAGAAGAGCTCAAGAGTGACGGAGTATTAAATGACTTCACTCTTTGTGTCTCAAAAACAAGCAGCTCTGTTGTGAATCTTTTATTCTGCACTGAATAAACATTTAGTCCATCAGAAAGCGCTCGCCGCTCCCCGACTTTCATTCCACGCCAGCACTGTTTGAAATCTGCCCAGCATTTAAATGAGAACAGGACAAAGTGATCAAAACACGTTTCTATCTCCTCTTTTATCAGTATTACAAACACCTGCAGAATCCAATCTGGAGACGCTTTCGGTCACGGCGAGCGTACTGTGTTTCTGTGAGGAGTCTGGGTGGCAGACAGAGCAGGATTCACTCAGCCACATAAACATCCGCAAAACATGTGTAAAAACACAGAGTGAAAGTCAAGGATGCTTCTCATGGCAGTAACAGTAAAAGAACAAAGATGTGGGAACAGTTAACTGCAAGCAAATGAAAAGAGAAGACACACAGGCGGGGAACGTGGAGACAACAGGAAATGATGTGGTTTTGTAATTGCTGCTATGACAGAAATTTAAGAGAAGAATGTCAACTGATGAGACAATGCTGAACACATGATCAATATTCCTTGTGCATCGGTTTACAATTTGAATCCAGAGGGAAAGGTCACAATGAAAACTTCCATACAAAGAGGCAATTACAAAGTTAGACTGAATTTTGGCGAGGAAAACCTGCCATTAAGAAATGACCTCCACTCCCATCCGCCCTCAGGACTCTGTAGAGGTCAGGATCCACCCTCAGGACTCTGTAGAGGTCAAGGTCGACATGAAGCTGATCCACTGATTCATGGCATAGCGAGAGGATGAAAAACACTAACATGCTGCTAAATACACATTTATCACAGCAGAAGGTGGAGTTTTGTTGCCAGAAGTAGAAGAAGGGGAAACAGAACTGTTTGCTCGTCACAGATCATTTAGTGTAGAAATATTTTGATGCTTTGGTTTAGAACAAGGTGCCAGGGCTACACGTTCTCATCCAAACTCAACTAGATCATTAAATATGTAAGGAATAATGGCCCGCCAGCTGGTCATTGACGTGAAAGAATCCCCGACAGGGCGATGCTGCACAATAATGGCCCGCTAGCTGTACATTATCCCTCTTATTACACAGCTACCTACTGAAGAAATCAATATTTTGACACAAAACCGGTTCGCCAGAGTCCAACATCAGAGCTGCGCCCATGGCAACGGTCTGTTATACATAGCAACGGTCTGTTATTAAGAAATTACAGACCGCAGAACGCTGTGATTGACCAATCAGAATCGAGTATTCAACACAGCCGTGTAATATGTCATGATACAGTACATTATAGTACAGAATCCGCATAGCAACATGTAGGGAATCAGAACAAAAGGTCCCACCGAGGTTTAAACTCATAGCACTGTTCAGAGTGGTGTTTGGAGAGCACTTCTCAGGTACTGATGAGTTTCCAAACTGGACAGATCATAGTTTCAACACTATTGTTGTTTCAATAATCAGGTGCCACCAACATCTGAACTCAGATCTCTGGATTCAGAGTCCAGAGTGCTAACCAATACACCAAGGACCCATGCACATGTCCAAACCCGTAACTGCCTGACAGTGCAGAACAATAATATACATGTTTTTTAAATGATAACCCTAGAAATATTATTTATATATATATATATATATATATATACTGTATATATATATATATCAGTGGCGGCTGGTGACTCAAACAATTGGGGAGGACAGGAGGAAAACCAACCCATGCCATCATGTTATTTTACACTAGTTGGCTACTTATCTCTATTTTATTTATTTATTAAACATAAGAACATAATTCACTTTCAGTATAACAATAACAAAAGAGCCAGAGGTATATCACACTAAAACCTTGAGTGTCTTAATAGCCTTTTTCTTAGTCAAATTAGAAAGTGGTTTCACATATTGCTCAACATCCATCAAGAAAACAACCAAATAAGGTATTTATTGTTAAATTTATATTTATGAATAAAAGACTAAAAGAAAAAAACATCAAATTTATAATGAGAAAATATATATATATATATATATATATATTTTTTTTTAAGAAACCAAAGTCAATCAAAGTAAATCTGCTAGGTCTTTGTCTTTTTTAAATTTCTGCATGAAGTGATTGACAGGGTAATATTTATGAATCCTTTTGAATCAGGTGTTCCAGGTGGATCATCAGGACCTGAGTCCTGAGTTCACATTGCTTAATGTGTAATGCGTAGTTAGTGCAGGCTTCCGCTTGTGACTTTAGAGACGGACAAACAGTTTGCTTGTCATCTAATATCAAATTGAAAAACAGTGTCTGTCAGAAGGGGGATTCGAACCCCCGCCTCCAGAGGAGACTGCGACCTGAACGCAGCGCCTTAGACCGCTCGGCCATCCTGACTGATATGTACATATTCAATTTCAAGCCATCAGGTCAGATCGGTCATTTTACCAAATCATTTACTTAGAATCACTCTAAGTAACTATGTACTCTGATTATTGAGCGAATCATTGAGGCATGTTTCCCCCTCAAACATTAATGCTGCTCAGCTGTAAAAACGGTTTGACTGAAGTGTTAATAAAGGACTTTAAAGCAGCAGTAGTCAGTATGTTTTTGGCATCATTGGGCAAAAATCCCATAATAACCTTTCAGCATATTGTAATTCAAGTGTTCTGAGAGATAACTAGACTTCTGCACCTCATGGCTCTGTTTTCAGGCTTTAGATCATCTAGCCCGTGACGGGAGACTTTGACCAATCACAGGTCATTTCATTGAGAGAGCGTTCCTATTGGCTGTGCTCCGGTCATGTAACCGGAACTTTCTCATTTTACAGCTGAACCGATGCAGATGATTCTGAAAACATCTGAGGAGAGAAATAGACATTAACGTAACATAATATTGATTCATATTTGATCAGCGCTGCCTAGTTTGACCGTTTGGTCGGAGTTCGCGAGTGATTGACAGCCGGCTCTCATAGACGGCAGCTGGACAGCAGATCAGCTCTTACTGCTTGTTTTCCTCCGGTGTGGGAAATCTTGCAGATGCCGTTAGGAGCACCGGAGGACACAGAGGACATGATTTTTGTCAGGTTACCTGTTTCATGTACTACTGTCACGATATAGCGACCGTTCACTTCAGCTTTAACCCTGAAATGACCTTGCTAACTGCAAATCTTGCTTCGTATGACTGTAGAGATCATGGTAGAAACGGACAAGCAGGTTTCACCAATATCATATTAGTGAAAAACAGTGTCTGTCAGAAGGGGGATTCGAACCCCCGCCTCCAGGGGAGACTGCGACCTGAACGCAGCGCCTTAGACCGCTCGGCCATCCTGACTGATGCTCAGATGATGTCACTAATTTGAACAGATTACATCAGATTGGTTATTTTACCAAATATTTTGGATTACAGTAGAAAACTATGTATTGTAATTATGGAGTTTATCACTATATATATATACATATATATATAGTGATAAACTCCATAATATATATATATATATATATATATATAGTGATAAACTCCATAATTACAATACATAGTTTTCTACTGTAATCCAAAATATTTGGTAAAATGACCAACTTGATGTAATCTGTTCAAATTAGTGACATTATCTGAGATATATATATATATATATATATATATCCAACAGTGCTCAGGTTATTTTTACATGTAGAAGGTAGAAAGATTTAACCTGTACAGTTTAAAATCATGGAGCAATGATGAGGACTCTAAATCCAGAGATCTAGCTCTAATCTCAGTGAGACCACTACACAACATGACACCTTTTTAAAAGTTTCACACATGATTTTACCATGTATGTTATACAGAACATGTGACATAGAGGGCATACAACAATATATATACTGTATGTGGAAATAACATAATAATATAAAGTGTATGTGGAACTGATGACATCATCCTCAGAGGAATCTGAGGCTGCTGGCATCCTGACCTGCTCAGACTCTCTCTGTGGACCGACTCCAGCTCTCTGACTGATGACTGTGATTATCTGTTCAGCTGTCTCTCTCTCTGTGTGTGTGTGTGTGTTTGTGTTTGTGTGTGCGTGTGCGTGTGCGTGTGCGTGTGTGTGGTTTGGCTGATTTCCAGTAGCCCACACTGTCCATCTGCCAGACTTTACCGTCCTCACACCCTCTCCTATATATACAGTAGATATCTACTGTTGGTGTGTGTGATTTCCCTCCCGCTGGTCACCAAATGTCAGGATTATAAATCCGATGTTAACCAACTGAGAACCTCTGATTTAACAGTTTTAAATTAATCATTCCTTTTGTAAAACGTTACCAAACATACTTAAAGGGTAACTCTGGTATTTTTCAACCCTATTTTCCCTCATGTTTTAGTGTCTAAGTGACTAATGAGGGCAATCAGTGACGGTGAGGAGGAGTTGCCCCGAGCGATTACAGCAGCTGCTGTTCTCCATCAATACTGGACCAATTTCAGAAACTGTTGTCCTCATTAGTCAATTAGACACAAAAACATGGTGGAAATAGAGTCCAGGTTGAAAAGTGCAGAAGTTACCCTTTAAAGCAGGGGTCAGCAACCTTTACTATCTAAAGAGCCATTTTAGGCAAAAAAATCTGTCTGGAGCCGCAAAACATTTGAGCATTGTGATGAAGGTAACACAGTTTATAGTCCAAGTATATAGTATATAAGTCTAATGCAGTGAGGGCCAAAGAGCAACTGTACAACGGAGTATTAGGGGCCACATTGAGGGAAAAAAACCGGAGATTTTCAAAATAAAGTCATATTACGAGATAAAAGTCATAACTTAACAAGAAAAGAAGTTGTAATATTAGGAGAATAAAGTCATATTAGGAGAATAAAGTCATAACTTTACGAGAAGAAAAGTTGTAATGTTACAAGAATAAAGGCATAACTTTACAAGAATTTTTTTTTTTAAATAATAATAAAAAATTACTACTTTATAATACTATGACTTTATTCTCTAAATCTCCGATTTAATTTTTTTCCTCAATGTGGCCCTAATACTCCGTCGTACCGTCGTACCATAGACCTACAACAATGATAAATAAAAATGAAAATATAAACAAAAAACAGTTATTCATTTCCATTTTTAAAAGTCCACAGGGAGCCACTGGAGAGGAGCTAAAGGGACACATGTGGCTCTGGAGCCGCAGGTTGCTGACCCCTGGTCTAAAGGATAGGTTAGTTTAGTTTATATAGATCCCCATTAGCTACAGCTATTCTTCCTGCGTCCACAAAACAGACTTAAATAGTGACCTCCTCTCTTAAATCAAGTCTCACATGCCCTTATGTGTACTGGAACAGTTTAAGGGTGCTGTAATCGTTCTTCTTGTCCCGTACAGAGATCCTTTATTAACACAATTCTGCAGCTTACAAGGAATCAGTGTTCAGGGAAACACAAAGAAGAAATCTGGTGGTGAATTTTGTCCCCCATCATTTAATCCCAGTTTATCATCTCAGCAGGCCGGCTGGGAGGTAGGAACCACCGGCAGATTGTTTCCATCTGACTCCAATTTGGATCTTGGCAAATAAACACGGAGTATTAATGCCATCAGTTTCACCTGAAAGGACGCAGCTGGAATACCAGGAAAGAGTCTAAGACGTTATATAAAAACAGGATCGGGGATAGAGAGGTTTCACGGAAGAGAAAGACTCAATTTGAACGGTATAAAGTTCAAATACTTCTCCAAAATGTTGGCTTTTTACCTTATTTATTTAAAAGTGAAAGAACTTTGAAATATTGATGACGTAGTTCATCAATACATGAAAGATGAATTACAGCAGACATGAGGGAAAAGATTATTTCATGTTGCTGACCTTAATTAGACTGAAAATCACCTCTGGCTCACGCTCTCTTCCTAAACTGATGGTCTGTTTGCTTGTTTTAAAAATAAAGCTGTTGTCTGTCTGATCAATGAAACCAAAAAGAAAAAGAAAGAGCTGACTTTGTTTTGAAATAATTTGTCCGAATACAGAAAGGGCAGGAAACTCTGTTCTGTTTGTGGGCTGTGCACATCTGGACTTCACCACACTGCTGCCATCTCCTGGCAGCACCAACCACCACCACCACCACCACCACACCACCACCACCAGAACCTTTAATACACAGTATAGAGTTTTATTGTTTATATTAAATCAGAAAGATAAGCACTATAACATACGTTACAAACCAAGAACGTTTTATATCTTGGGGAAAATGACATTACAAAAAAAAAAAAAAAGTAGTAACACTAGTGGACAAAAACATTCTTTAAATAACAGAACTGTACATTTTTTAATATGCGACTAAAAAAAAAAAAAAGTAAGACACCGATAAAACTAATGAGACAGAAAAAGGACGACGGGCAGTTAGTACCGAACAGAGCTAAAAGCTAACGGGGGAGGTGATTACGAGCTGCTGGAATATGAAAAATACAACAAAGTAAGGCAGCAGAAGGCAAGACAGCAGGCTGAATAAACAACGGGGAGATTAAAACTGCAAAGTGCCTCCGTCGCTATCAAGAGAGCAGATAAAAATGTATAATAGCTGAAATATATAAACTCTTAGAAATCTCACGATAAACCTCCCGACACCCCTCTCTTCATTTTGTATTTGACAAATAATCTCTTTTTCAGAAAGAACCCACAGTCCTCACAGTGCAGGTACGACATCTTCTGACTGTAGAAAACAACAATAAACACAAACAGCGCCATGCACCGTGTTCACCTGCAGTCACATAATGTTGCTTAACAAATGTTCTCCGACTGTTGCAGGAGCAGAGACGCTCGACTTATAGACTCAGAGAGTCAACACACACTGTGGACACTGGACACATGTAATATTGTGATTTCTGGCTAATTTGACCCCTCCCCCCCCCACATTGTGCACATAAAATCAACACTGCATATAACGTACACCTGTTCAACAGGTCGCACTTAAATTGAAAAAAAAAAAAAAGAATAATTGCATAGCTGAAAGAAGCAAAGTAAATTTGCTCCAAATCCTTTTCAGAAACAATATTAATAATAAAAAATATCTCTTTGATTTTTTATTAAAACAGACACTAGAGGGCAGTCAATGCCCTGAATGAATGGCCGAGTTATTACATAATCAAATGTAAAATATGAGCTCTTTACAAAAACACTCTCAAAGCCTAGAAAATAAAAATGTCAATTATTTCTAAATTAAACGCCGGTCGCTGGTGTTTTGAAATGTGTTTATGTGCAGTGACTATTCATATTTAGTCTCTTAGTAATGGCTTCATTCAACTTCTTTGGGTTATTCAAGGTAAAAAACAAAACACAGGTGTAAAAAATATCAGTCTACACACTGCGAACCAATTAGTGCAAAAAGAGGTTAAGTGCAATGTTACATGATGTCCGATGTCCACATGATTACAGTATGCTCTCTGACTGAGGATGGGGGAGGGTCGCTGTACTGCTATAATAGAACACGAGGACAGGAAGCCGGATGCAAACAGATATTCGAGGCATAATCGATCCACAGTAGCACAGCGCGCATGCCCTTATTCACAACGAGATTTTTAAAGTACAGTAAAAGCGCCATTACAAGTCAGTACAAAATGTAAAATAAAACATACGCAATGAATGTACATACAAGTATTTTCAAAATAAAAACAAGTCAAAAAAAGTTCCTTTTTTTTTTTTTTTTTAAATGGGTTTTTTGACGCCGTCCCAGTGCTGTCAAAGTTCTGCCAGAGGAGGGGGGGGCATCCAACCAAATCACAAGGAAAAATATAGCATTTATTCAATTATTTCTCTTAATTAGAAATTCAAAAATCTATACTCTTAATTAAGTAATATTTACTTATTAAAATCGCATCTTTGTAAACAGTTCGCCCTTTTTGTTTCGAGTTTGACAATACATTCTAATCAGACAGAAATTGACTTTTTTATATATATATCTATATATGTATATTTATATTTATATTTATAGATCTGTGGCAAACAACTCAAAAATAATCTGATACCAAATGTAAAGAAATACATTTAAAACAAAAGCTCTAATCTCTCTAGTCTTCATTTCTACCATGATTGTTCAAGAGCCTGAAGTAGCCACGACGGCACAGCTGGTTTCAACTTCACCTGAAGAAAACTGGGCTGCCAGATGTTCTACCACCGACACACATTACTGCTCCTGGGCTGCCAGATGTTTTACATGTCACTGCTCCTGGGCTGCCAGATGTTTTACCACAGACATGTTACTGCTCCTGGGCTGCCAGATATTCTACCACCGACACACGTTACTGCTCCTGGGCTGCCAGATGCTTTACATGTCACTGCTCCTGGGCTGCCAAATGTTTTACCACAGACACGTTACTGCTCCTGGGCTGCCAGATGTTTTACATGTCACTGCTCCTGGGCTGCCAGATGTTTTACCACAGACATGTTACTGCTCCTGGGCTGCCAGATATTCTACCACCGACACACGTTACTGCTCCTGGGCTGCCAGATGCTTTACATGTCACTGCTCCTGGGCTGCCAAATGTTTTACCACAGACACGTCACTGCTCCTGGGCTGCCAGATGCTTTACATGTCACTGCTCCTGGGCTGCCAAATGTTTTACCACAGACACGTTATTGCTCCTGGGCTGCCAGATGTTTTACCACAGACACGTTATTGCTCCTGGGCTGCCAAATGTTTTACCACAGACACGTCACTGCTCCTGGGCTGCCAGATGCTTTACATGTCACTGCTCCTGGGCTGCCAAATGTTTTACCACAGACACGTTATTGCTCCTGGGCTGCCAGATGTTTTACCACCGACACGTGTCACTGCTCCTGGGCTGCCAGATGTTTTACCACCGACACGTGTCACTGCTCCTGGGCTGCCAGATCTTTTACATGTCACTGCACCTGGGCTGCCAGATGTTCTACCACCGACACATGTCACTGCTCCTGGGCTGCCAGATGTTTTACATGTCGCTGCACCTGGGTTGCCAGATGTTTTACCACTGACACATGTCACTGCTCATGGGTTGCCAGATGTTTTATATGCCACCGCTTCGGGGCTGCCAGATGTTTTACCATTGACTTTTCCCACCGACACATGTCACTGCTCCTTGGCTGCCAGATGTTTTTCCCACCGACACATGTCACTGCTCCTTGGCTGCCAGATGTTTTTCCCACTGACACATGTCACTGCTCCTGGACTGCCAGATGTTTTTCCCACCGATACATGTCACTGCTCCTGGGCTGCCAGATGTTTTACCACTGACACACGTCACTGCTCCAGCTGTGGACAGTGGCTGCACCTCTGGGCTCCCACTCCCTTTATTAGCTGAAGCTGTAAAGAACGTAAATGTGTGTGTTGGCATTCCTGCTGCTCTTCAGCATGGCAATGGGATTGTTGCTATGGTGTGTAACCATGGCGATGAGGTTGCCATGGCTTCAGGGGGGCTGTGAGTCGGTGATGAGAGAGGCAGAGAGAAGTCTTTTTGGTTGGAGGAGGCGGAGGGGTAAGGGGGTCTGGAGGAGCCGATTTAAAACCCAGAACTGCATCGATCCACCTCGTTTAAAATAATGTCTGCAAGATACGAGCCGGAGCATCTGTGAGGGGAAACTTGGCATGTAAACAGTGTTTGTTCACAAGTCTCCTCCTTAAAAAGTGTGTGAGCATGACTGTGTACACGGCGTCTTTCACATTTAATGAGTTTTAGTGGCAGTGGATGCATGCACAGTGGCCCTATAGAGATTTGTTTGCATGCATATTCAGATTTGTACACTCTATACACTGCAAATCCATGTTCTCTTTCCTCCGACGCTCTTCATGTTCAGAGTCTATCACTGCGGAAAGTATCCTCCACCGACGGGTCCGGCAGCACCATGTCGGGATCACTGAGCATGCTCAGACCGTCCAGGCTGAGGGGCTCGATGCGCAGCTCGTCCTCCAACGGGAAACCTCCCTCCGAGTCGAAACACTCCTGCACCGTGGAGAGGGCGCTGCACATGTCCTTAGACAGACTGGTGTCATCTGAGAGAGAGAGAAACAGATGATGGTGGGTGAATGTTTTCCTCCAGTCCGGAAAACACTTCCTGTTGCTCTAGCTAACAGTCTCACTGCCCTCATCATTAGTCATGACACTCTCCTCCATTTAAAGTGGAGTATAACTGTCTTTTCAGCCACGGTTGGACCCAAACATCAGCACTCACAGTCACAACAAAGCTGGAGCTAGGGCTGGGCGATAAGGTCGAAAAATAAAATCTTTCAGCGTCAGTCGCCTCTCACCCTTCACTCACTCAGTCAGTCAGTAAGAGCAACAGATCTGAGTCAGATATACAGCTGCTAGAAAAGGTTCTGTTTGTTCTCTCGTGTTGGAGTAAACCCCCGCTGACGTTGCATATTTACTTGCGGAGCATCCCGTTTCGGCCATCGGGCTTGAGCCTTGGTCAGCCACGTGTGCATTAAAACGGCGGTAGGAGGGGGAACGGCAACATAAACTGTCAAACTCTCCTCAAACTTGTGGTCATAATTTACTTATATTGTACTTGACTTTGCTATTATTGTCTGATGAGGACAACAAACAAAAACTTGAAGGATTTTCCTTTTTCATTGAAACATAACGGCGACAAAATGTGCAATAATTGCATCAAATAAATGACAGCGATGGTCCATAAGAACAAATTTTCTCAATGCTCATATGCAGGCCTATAAACAAATGAATAAATAAGTAAATCGACTGCAGCCTATGACAACATTAGGCCTGTCAACTGATTAAATTACTTAATCATGATTGACTGCAAATTAATCGCATGGAAGTGGGCAAATATGCTGCTTTATGCAAATGTATGTATATATTTATTACTGGAAATCAATTAACAACACAAAACAATGACAGATATTGTCCAGAAACCCTCACAGGTACTGCATTTAGCATAAAACAATATGCTCAAATCATAACATGGCAAACTGCAGCCCAACAGGCAACAACAGCTGTCAGTGTGTCAGTGTGCTGACTTGACTATGACTTGGCCCAAACTGCATGTGATTATCATAAAGTGGGCATGTCTGTAAAGGGGAGACTCGTGGGTACCCATAGAACCCATTTACATTCACTGATCTGGAGGTCAGAGGTCAAGGGACCACTTTGAAAATGGACATGACAGTTTTGCCCTCGCCACAATTTAGCACAAGTTTGAAGCGTTATTTAACCTCCTTCAGGACAAGCTAGTATGACATGGTTGGTACTGATAGATTCTTTAGGTTATGTAGTTTCATATGATACCAGTATCTTCACTCTAGCTTTAAAACTGAGCCCACAATCGCAAGTTGCTTTAATGCATTAAAGAAATTAGTGGTGTTAAAACGGATTTTCGTTAACTTTGACAGATAAATATTGCAATAGTTTCATCAGTAGACCACAGGCTCAATCACCATGCTGTTACCTCATGTTGAGACGGATAGTGACTATTTCAATGAACACTGAACACTGAATTTCTCTTCCCCAGGATGCACCTACGGAGACTTACCAGTGAGTATAATGTTGGGCAGTCCTCCGCTGCAGTTGGAGTACAGCATGTTGGACCTCATGTGCATCGGGTCCTGCAGGCTGCCGTGGCTGCCGCCCAGCCCCGACAGGGCGGCCTGGGAGTAGTAGAGCAAGGAGGGAGAGGAGGACGGGTCGAAGAAAGAACCCCCCGCCGTGGAGCTCATGGCGTTTTCCAACAGGGAGAACTGGTCCAACTAGACGGCAGATGGCGGAGAGAGAAAATAGCAACAAAAATGCAAAGAATCAGTTGAGTTCACATTGGCAGCTCAGTTTTATGTGAGTGTTTTCTCATAACAACCACAGTGAATAGAAAACCTTATTAACACTACAACTGATGGCCATGACACATTCTGTTCAGCTCTGACAAAATATACTGAATTACTGGATACTGTGTGGGACAAATTTCATGAAAATCCATTCAGAAGGTTTAAAAAACATCCTGCTGAAAGCTAACCTTGCAGGGCAGAAATGAACGGATGCCACAGAGACAGTTCTCATGTAAAACTGCAAAACATCCAAATAGTTTTTTGGCTCAATAAATTCTGTTTCTTTAACTTCTTTGTGCAAAATATTAACATCTGTGTAAAAAAGCAGATTCAGCTTTGAGTCAAGGTTCTCGATCACCCCGTCAGGGTTTATGCTGCATTCACGTGTATTGTGTTTTTGTTGTTTGATGTTGTTTGACTTGGTGGCAATCGAATTTCCTCACGGGCATCAATAAAGCAGGCTATATAAAGCTGTCTATCTATGCAGTGTCGGAATAATCGGAAAAATTCGCTATCAACTGGGAAAATTCAACGAGGATGTCACATTCTTGTTCAAATTCTGATCTGTTTCCTTTGCTCTTCGTTTTCACCCAGATACTGGAAACAGCTATCTTGTTGTTTTAACGCTCTGAGCAATAAAATACAACACATCTTCTTTGTAGCGTCCACGTTGTTTCCACATTACGACTTAAAGCTCAGGAACACGCCGAAGTCAGAAGAACGACTTCCCAACTCGGGAAACGGGATCATCTGAGGAGCACGTGAATGCACCATTTGATCTGCAGCAGTGATTATCCCACTACACATTGATTTTGAAATATTTTTTTTCCTATTACAAATATTGCACATTTTTACATCCACATTGCCTGAGTAAGTAAGTAAGTAAGTAAGTAAGTAAGTAAGTAAGTAAGTAAGTAAGTAAGTAAGTAAGTAAGTAAGTAAGAAAACAAAACTTTATTTATGTAGCACCTTTCAAAACAAATTATTAAACGGCTGTGTTGACTACTTGATTCTGATTGGTCGATCACGGCGTTCTGCGGTCTGTAATTTCTTTATAATAGACCGTTGCTTTGTATAGCTAACCGTTGCTATGGGCGCAGTTCTGATGTCGGACTCTGGCGGACCGTTTTTGTGTCAAATTATTGATTTATTAAGTAAGTAGCCGTGTAATAAGCGTCCCTTCAGGGCGATGAGCGAGTGCAGCATCGCCCTGTCAGAGGATTCTTTCACAACAATGACCGGCTCGCTGTACATTATCCCTTACGTGCTTCACACACAGATAAAATATTGAACAATGAGAGAAACCAAAGAATAATTACAATATGAAACAGAACAATGAGAGACAGACCAAACTAAAACGAACAAAAACATATGTGGATGTGGCCTATAAAAATGCTTTCCTATAAAGATAGACTCCGTGAGGACAACAGAGACGATATAAAACAAGTTGTTTTCCCTGTTGCAACGCTATTAACAACCTAACATTACTGAAATGAATTCTAACTGAAGATACTCCCTCCTTTGTGTTTACTGTTGTGTTATTGTGTGTGTGTGTGTGTGTGAACCAGTACCTGATAGGGGTGGGTCTTGGTCTGGCGGTTGGAATACTGTGCCTCCATGAAGGGGTCGTTGAAGATCATGTTGTTGTGCTGTCAGAGAAGAAAAAGAGTCCCAAAACATCACAATGTTGTCAAATCTGGAGAGAAAGCAAACTGCCTGCTCCGGAAACGAAAGTGTGACACGCGAACGGACGGACACGTGGAGTGCTATATACTCCCAACTACGTTGTCGCAGGGGTATGATAATAACTTTTTATAAGCGGTTCAGGTTATGCAATAAGAAAGTTGCAAAGAACGATTACTTTCATTGTTGATTAATCTGTTGATTATCATCTTGGTTTAATCGATTAGTTGTTTGGTCTATTAAATGTCAGAAAATGGTGAAAAATGTCGATCAGTGTTTCTCAAAGCCAAAAATTACGTCCTCAAATGTCTTGTTTTGTCCACAATTCAAAGATATTCAGTTTCATAGAGGAGTGAAAAACCCCAGAAAATATTCACATTTAAGAAGCTGCAATCAGAGAATTTAGACTTTTTTTCTTCTTAAAAAATTACTCAAACTGATTTATCGATTAATCGTTGCAGCTCTAAATGTAACTGTCTCCAACTACCTGGGAATATAAGTCACATTAGAATCATAAAACGTTGCTGTGGCTGAAAGGATTAGTTGATTAATCAATAGACAGAAAATTATTCTTCAATAATAATAATAGTTTAATGAGAGGATTCTTCTCCAATGTGAGGGTTTGCTGGTTCTCTCTGTTTAAGATCATTATAATCTGAATATCTTTATGTTTTAGACTGATGGTCTGACAAAACTAGACTTTCAAAAATGTCACCTTGGACTCTGGTGATGGACATTTTTCATGATTTTATGACATTTTATAGACTAAACAAATAATCAGTTATTCAGGAATAACAATCAACAGATTACTGATAATAAACTTAGATCGTCTAGAACACCTGTTAATGATCAGAACTCAACTTGTTGAATGTGATCTACTAGTTCCATCAAGATTCATGTCTTTATTTTCACAGGTATGACAGACTTATCAAGATTCATGTCTTTATTTTCACAGGTATGACAGACATATATATATATATATAGCTCTAGATAACATTTGCAGAATATTATTGTCTGTTTTTATTGTATTATTATTATAACCTGCCTATTTAACAAATTAACACAGTTTTGCTCAACTAAGTGTTGGTTAATAAACTGACAATGTTGAATCTAGTCCACACTAATGTCTGCCTGCAGGGAGACAAAAGCAAACTATGATCATCAAGAATGCACGTGCGCAGAAAACCACAAATACTGGTGCACAAAACATGATTATGCGTGTGTGTGTGTGTGTCAGCGTGCTGTCCATGCACACACACACACACCCTGACAAAGACGCTGTTCATGGCTCTTACTTGGCTCGTGTTGAAGTCCAGTGGGATGTTCTGAAGGGGGGAAAGCGGCTGCTGTTGTTGCTGTTGCTGTTGCTGCTGGTGCTGCTGCTGTTGCCGTTGTCGGCCCTGGTCCACTGCATGCTGGGGTTGCTGGTAGAGCGGATAGGGTGGGGGCGGCTCTCTTGGCATGTTGCTGGTATCCAAAGCAACTCCCTACACAGGACAGAGGAAGCCAGCAGGAGTCACTAAAGACTACAAGTCCAACGAAGAGTTGAGACTTGATGTTTATTTATTCTGACTGCGGTGTCATTACTCTCTCCATCACATCAGGGATACAAACAATCGCACCAGTGTATTTATTTTGGAATGTCAGGAGTTTTTACTTGGAGGTCAGACTGTATTTTGTATCATTGTACATTTCTGATTGTTGCAAAAGTTTTTTTTTTATTTTAACTCTAGTTTTAGTATTTTTGACAGCAGTAGTTCTTAGTTTACACTCTACGATGACACTGGAGACGCCCCAACAAATCAACAAAAGTTTAAAGCGCCGAACTTACACCAAACGACTTTTCAAGCGATTTCACTGTCGCAGACATATTTCCAATGACGGAATAAAATACGAGCGCCCTCCCGTGATCTCGATCGTTTAGTGTACGGTGGTCATAAAACTCAGTCCAAGCTGTCTTAAAGCTTCAGTAGGCAGTATATATTTTTGGCATCATTGGGCAAAAATTCGATAATAAGCTTTCAGCATATTGTAATTCAAGTGTTCTGAGAGATAACTAGACTTCTGCTCCTCCTCATGGCTCTGTTTTCAGGCTTTAGAACATCTAGCCCGTGACGGGAGACTTTGACCAATCACAGGTAATTTCATTGAGAGAGCGTTCCTATTGGCTTTGCTCCGGTCATGTGACCAGAATTTGGCGTTCCTTCACCAGATTTCACAATGGCGGCTGCGTCACAAACGTTCTCATTTTACAGCTAAACCGTGCACTACAAGATGATTCTGAAAACATCAGAGGAGAGAAATAGGCATTAACGTAACATAATATTGATTCACATTTGATCAGCGCTGCCTAGTTTGACCGTTTGGTCGGAGTTTGCGAGTGATTGACAGCCGGCTCTCATAGACGGCAGCTGGACAGCAGACCTCAGATCAGCTCTTACTGCTTGTTTTCTTCCGGTCTGTGAAATCTTGCAGATGCCGTTAGGAGCACCGGAGGACACAGAGGAACATGATTTCTTTCAGGTTACCTATCTCATGTACTACCGTCACGATATAGTGAATGTGAAGGTGTGTGTACCTGTGTGATGGGGGACAGCGAGGGGGACATGGTGGGAGACAGCTGCTTGGCCAGACCTCTGCGCTGCTCGGAGCCAGGAGACAAGGTAAGGGGGCTGATGGGAGCGGGCCGTCGCCGGGGGGAGCTGCTGGACAGACGCAGGGACGAGTTGATGGAGGGATTGCTGAGCGACGACTGCAACTGGCAGTTGTTGAGGGACGCCTGGATCGAGGGATTGCTCAGAGAGGAGGAGAGACCTGCAGGGACGGTAAAGATATCAAGACATTAATCAGACAGATTGAAAAAGGTATCGGAGTGTCAATGTGCATTAGAGTGAATCTAATAATCTAGAGCAGATACGGGCCCTTGGAAACCGAGGAGAACATGTGGAAGTTATGATGTGGTATGTACTCTATTTTCCAGCGTGCTCTCCAGTCACCGACCCCAAAACACTACACTTTATTGTGCGACTGCGGAGGGAGAGAAAGATGCAGAGCAGAGAGAAGGAAAATGAGAAGACAAGAGGGAATCTGAAGGGAAAAGAAAAGAGCTGATTGTTGCGAGCCAAAACGAGGGTCAGAGTTCCTCTTTCACTCTGGTGCTCGGCCTAGCTGAGCTGTGTTCAACGTGGGAGCCCAACCACACATAGACTCACTAAATACAGAGAGAGGAAAGACTGAGAGGGAGCAGCGGCGGGTGTGATCAGATCAGTGAGGAAGTTGGAGACAGAGAGATCATTCAATGAGCTGTCCGTAATGTACGGTCGGCTGGCAGAGGCCGAAACCTGGAACCTGCTCAAAGCTCTGCAGCAGTGCTTCCCAACTTTAAACTCAAACACCTTCACAATATTAAACCTACAAAGACTTCCACTGGCATGCAGGATTTTTTTAAAGTAAATTCAGAAAACGCACTGAACAACAATGAAGACTATGATTAGAGTTGCGTTGCTAAGCAACAGCCCAAATCCTGCAAGAAGACAAATTCTTGTAAGTGACAGTTCCAAAGCAGAGACAGACATTCCTCAAACAAAACATGCTTTTTATTAATTTCCAGTATGCCAAAAAAAGAGGCAAAGAAACAACGCCAAATTTGGATAAAATGTTGGACGGAGAGATGAAAGCAACAACTCTGCAAAGAGGGCTGGAGGAGAGAGAACTTCATATGAGCATCAGGTTTGACTGCACTGAAACCTGATGAACTCACAGCACAGGAAGCAGCTTTCCTTTTAAAGTGGCAACAAACAACTTTTCAACTTCCCCACTAGTGTTTCCAAGCGGTATTATTTTTGCCGCCGCTGTCGCAAAGACAACAGGATCGCTTTCCATTTTCCTTGTACCCAGTGGCAGAATATTGCATAGTGAAAGCGAAGCTTATAGGGAACCAATCTAAACTCAGACGGTGTCATTATTCTGTATAACAGGCAGCAACCTCTGGTGAGGCCAATGCTGAAGTGCCTTAAACCTGCATTCTTTCTAACAGCCAGCAGGGGGCGACTCCTCTGGTTGTACAGAAGTCTGATTGTATAGAAGTCTATGAGAAAATGATCCTACTTCTCACTTGATTTATTACCTCAGTAAACATTGTAAACATGAGTTTATGGTCTCAATCTCTAGTTTCAAGTCTTCTTCAATGCAGCATGTTGTTCATTTAGTAAATTATGGTCCCATTTAGAGTCAAATAGACCATAAAGCAGGAGATGCAGCTCAAACTGCATTGTGTCGCAAGCATCTCTTCCACCAGGACACGACATTTGGTGTAGCTCTATTACCATCTGGGTGGAAACAGCAGGGCTTCTACATGCTGTGCAGTGCCAGTAACAGGTTGAGATAAGGAAAAGGAAAAAAAAAAAAAAAAGTATGGAAATTTGCCATAAAGTATTCAGCGTTTGGTTTTACTTAGCTCCACCCTCGTGTCAATTCTGGTTCCAAAAAAACAACATGGCAATGGCCAAAATGCCGAACTCGAGGCTTCAATACGGCAGTCCACAAACCAATAGGTGACGTCACGGTGACTATGTAGACACGGTGGTCTATGTTCTGTAGTCATTACATTGTGCAATCAACATTTCCTTCATAATGATAAGTTAAAGCAAAAACAAAATGTCTATTGCCACTTTAATCTTTGCTTTTCTTCCTGTGAATATTAAAAAACAAACACAAAGCTGTGCTCCACCCACCCTGCGAGTTGCCGATGCCGAGGTGCATCATGGCGGCCGGCAGGTTCCCGGTGCTGCTGCCCCCGCTGAGGTTGGGGTACCCTCCGTTGTCCTCGGGGTCCAGCGGGGTGGAGAGCGGCGAGGCAAAGTGCAGGTTGCTGAGGTCGGGCAGGGAGCCGCCGGTATTTAACATACCCTGGTAGTGGGACAGGCCGGGGTTCTGCTCCGGAGACGGGAATATACTGCAGCGAACGCACATAGAAAACAACACTGATGCTCACTTTTGAATTCATGTAAATATTGTGCATAATTAACATGTAGGGTCATTAAATGTGCTGCCATTGCCATTTTACAGATTGACAAAGACGTTTTCTTTGACTCCCATCCACTTGTTCGAGCCTCTTCTTTTTTTTCCACCCACTCTCCATTTCCTCCATTATTTCTCTAATTTCCATGGCTGCTCATATGCTGCTAATGCAGCAACAGTGACTCATTGTTGTCTGTCCCCACACACACACACACACACACACACACACACACACACACACACACAGCACAGAACAATGGACAAATGCTTGCCTCCACAAACACACAAATAGTGTCTGTCAGAAAAAGAGAGACAGCATGAAATAAAAAAGAGGCCCAGGCAGCTTGGTGCTGGCTGCTTTGGTCTTTCTTATTTATCTTACAGAGAATCTTAAATCTCTTTAGAAGACTGTTCTGTTTCCTGTATGATAATATGAACTCTAAATTATGCCTGACCATCTACTGGCAACGTGGTACAGGATGAGCTAATGAGTTGCTCCATCCGTTCCCTTCTAAATCACGCTATGACACCAGAGGTGTTTTTCAGAGGGAAAACAATGCCTGTGGAATCTGATTGTAATAACCGTGTTCCTCTTATTTCAAAAGGGTTCGAGGTGTAAAGAGGAACACAGACATCCTGTTTGACGAGGTGGGAATGTGAAGCATTTCATATCTGTTGACCAGCTACAGCAGCTACTGCACTTTAACAATGCGTTTTGTGTAACATCACACTAATGATGATCTGGGCACAGCAGGATAAAAAGAAAAAAAGTTAAAATAAACGTTGACTTACTTGATTCCAGGCACTTCACATGATTTAGGCCTTGATGCCAGAGACTGGACCTGAAACAGAAACAACATAATTAGAACCAGATAACAACACTCCCAACACTGAATATTAATCTTCAGAATATGATTTCCAGGTTGATAGACTACTGTAAGTTGTTATTCAGCCTTCCGGCACAAAAACGTATTATGGCATTTGGACGGATTTAATTACTAAAAATCATCAAACAATTTTTTTTTTTAAATTTGAACACCATCACCGTTCGATCAGTTAAAGTTAGAATACCTTTATAGGAGTATCCCATAAGACATGTACCTTTTTTTTAAGCAATTTGAAATTGTTTATTTTAATTTATTTGTTTGCATTTCAGAGAAATGTTTTCTTTAAAACCCAGAATGTAATATGAAACTTAAATGCACTAAATGGGTAAAGGTAGAGGAAAAAGTTGGACCAGTGTCGGGCTGCAGCTATCAATTGTTTAAGTAATTGAGTATTATACAGATTATTACATCAATTAATCGAGTAATCGGATAAGAAATACAGTTGTTTTGTTATTAAACAAATGGACACTTTCTCTGGCCAAAATGTAGCGTAACTTTGGAGCGTTGTTTAACTTCCTTCGCAACAAGCTAGTATGGCATGGTTGGTACCGATGGATTCATTAGGTTTTCTAGTTTCATATGATGCCAGTATCTTCACTCTAGCTTTAAAACGTCTTTAAATCTGAGCCTACAACCTCCGAAAGATCAATTGCGATAATGTATTACAGAAATTAGCGCCGTTCTGTCCCAACGTCTTTGGCGGAGATGGCCTCGTCTGACTCATAAACTAGGGGTGCACCGATACCGATACCAGTATCGGGTACCGGGTACCGGGTACCGGGTCTGATACTGTGCTCATGTACTCGTACTCGCAAAACGCTTACAAATTGTGGCGCCAAAAGGTGCAGTGAAAAATCTTTGGTGCACCTAAATGAAAAAGTTAGGCGCACCAGTGCAACCAATGCAAAAAGTTAGCTTGGAGTCCTGCACACATTGATGTAGGAAGTACTAAACGAGCAGCAGCCTCACCTTCTTGGCCTCCCACAGCTGCTTGGGAAGAGGCTTACTGACACCTATTAGGTTCTCCTCGTTGGTCAGGCTGGGAAAGGAGAAGACTGCAGAGAAGAAAGTGCACTTGAATGAAACACGTGTTTACAGACAAACTTATGTAGATTATTCCTCGATTACTGGAGGAATGTGCAACTCACCATTTCCGGAGCCGTCCACCTCCGTCTCATTTACACTGGCTGCATTCCAGCCTCCACGAGAAACAAACAAACAAACAAAGGAGGGAGGGGGAGGGATGATCGATGGAGACATGAAGATGGGGGACATTAGAAGATATTAAGCAGCTGTTTGGCACAATAATCAGTCGCTCTGACAGGAATACACGCTGCAATTACCGTGTAGTAATAAACACAACAGCTGGGCATCATGTTAACAGTCAGAGAGATGATGAGAGCAGGGAGAGAGAGGCTGGCTGGGGGAATCATAGACTGATGAGGAGTGAAGAGAGGGCCATTGTTTTTGTCGTGCCACAAAGAGCCTCTTTCTCTTCCTCCTCACTGGTGAGCTGACGCCAGAAACACATGCCTTTGTCTTTCCCTCCTTTTAACTTGTGTCTATTCCGTGTCTCTAAACACTCTGGTGTTTCGCCACATCACTTCCAGAGCACTCTGTTACTTATTAGGAAAATATTCTCTGTTTCTCTTGATGTCTCCTCATCACTCAGACTCCAAACTCAGCTCCTCTTTTAAATTTTGAACCGCTGCCTACCCATTCCTTCTCTGAGGCCGAGAGGCAGCTTTTCTGGTGATGGAGCAGATGGGACAATGAGGCGATACAACAGTCTGGCATCATTACATTTCCCCTCTTCAAAGGTGTCAACTCGTCGTTGCTCGCAGAGGCGCTACTGGGACGGAAACAGGGACGACTGGGATGGAAAACGTCTGGCTCGTGTCGCTCGGATCGCTTACACTGTGCGATGCACTCAGTATGGGTGTTGTAAATACTCAGGATTAAGAGAAAAAGTCGCTGTCTATTCCTAGAGCGGCGCAGTAATCAGATGCCTTTCAGCTGCAGAGGTAACGTTAGGTTTCTAGTGACTGATGCCAGGCCTGGACTGGGACAAAATAAAAACAAACTGTACTGGCATTTTGGCCCAGACCGGTCCACCACCCATCTTCGCACTCCCCCATGTATACCAACCGTGCCACTCCCTAAAAACACAAAAGCCGTGTAATGAGTTAAGAGGAAATCAAAGAAGATTTAGCTAGGAAACATAATAAATACCTTCAAAAATAGGTGTTGCAAAATTGTCTACTCCACTGTGATGAACAGGGCTTTCCACAAGGATGTGGAGTAGTACGTTGCTTTTTCACCGCATAATATTCATGTTCAAAAACAACAGTTCAAAAAAATATATTGATGTGTGAAAAAAACAAAACAACAAACACCCCCCGGTGTGTACAGGCCTTTAAACTGGAATATTTAATGGTTTTCTTAAGTCTAATTTTAAAACGCCACCGAGGTCTCTGAGAACTTGTGATGGATCAAGACAATAATCTGTAGATTACATTAACCAGCTTTTTTGACAGCAAAAGCCTAATTGTGGTTCCTCTGGCACATTCTAATGCCTCTATTCCATCATATACACTGATTGCACATTTTAATGAGTTTGCCTGCCTGATTGTAAACATGAAGTGATTCTAAAGCAGAAGTAAGCTTCGTTTTAGCCCACACAGTCTGTAAATATTTAAAACTACGCCTATTTCTGACTGATCAGTACTTTTATAATTAAAGGCACAGTTGGCAAAGATTTTATAAAAAATGTTTTTGTTATATTAGTTGAAATTCTCACTATATCCCAACAGCAATCAATAAATCAAATGCTTTGACAAAAAATAAGACACAATGTGGTATCTGTGGCTGTCGCAGGACTGTTATAAACCCATTTAATCATTTCATTCAGCCCGAATGTAATGATTGGACGGGCTACAAGCCTACCTACATGTCTACCTGCGTGCACTCTGCCTGTGCACTTATTATGCGTCACCAGAGTCTTCCACAAGCTGCAAACTTGTCAGATGTGAATACTAACAATAGCCAAGTTCATTGTTTCTGTTCATAATGATGATTTTGGGGGAGTGGCTTGAACGTACAGACTGTCAGTGTTGCTGACTTGGTGACTTTCTCTCAAGATTTAGCGACTTTTGGAGCTAGTGCTGCTACTTTCATTGGAAAAGAGTTGGCAACACTAGACTCTGTTTTTGGGTTGGATAATTTAAAAAAAATATAGTGTACTCTTGTTAGTTTCTCAAGATGGCCCACCCTACATTTAAGAATCATTAGACCTTAATTATTATTTATCTACTGACACCTTCACTGTAAGGTTTATCAAGACATGTCACAATTATAATTTATGTAAATGAAGATAATTCATTAAAAAGGTACTATATGTAACATTTTACATGTATTAATCACTTCATATTGCCAATGTGTGAACGGATTGTAACGTAACTTAAAAACCTTCCTCGACTTTCTCGGTTGCCTAGCAACAGCCTGTGGACTCATTTCCATGTAAAGGACTCGGGGACTGTTTTGCCGAGAAAATCCCAAAGAACGTTAGCTGATGAAGTAATTTGCAAACTAACTACAAGCTAGTTAGTATCATGGAGCCAATGGTCCAAATAAAATATAGGAACATTACAGAACAATATGTAATGGATAACTCCCGACGAGGGGTCCGTTATCAATTAATTATTGGACGATGAGGTGGGGTGTCAGGAAGCTGACTGCAGTTCACTTAACGGCCGCAGGTGTCATTAATAACAAGGATTCTCTGAAAGTTACATAGAGTACCTTTAAGCCCATAAACGTCTGTGTAGCGGATATGGAAAATGCAGCGCTTTCAGTTTTAATGCTTACTGCGCAATCACCGGTGTTTTCCGCAGTAACGAGGATGTCTCCTGTCTGTGCAGTCAATACAATTCTCAGTGTGTTTTGTCATCACTTATTTTTGCTGATATTTTAACACTTATTTTAAGATGACTCTCCGCTCTCTACTCAACAGGATACAACCTCTCAGCTGAGCGCTCACACATTCATATAGAGAGCATGTGGGGGCGGGATGATACAGACAGATAAGCACATTCATCTCTCATCATCACCAGCCGAGTGTCAATTTAGAAAAAACAATGAGCCGATCTATCGGTTTTATGGGACAAAAAAACAAAAGGACAATTGTTGATGCTGCTCCTTTTCCATTGACAACATTTGGCAGAAAAGAGATGACACCAGAAAGAAGACTGTAGCTGAACTCGTCCGCTCTAAGTGTTTCCACCCCGGCAGTGTGACTCATAGCTGTAATTCCTGGTTAGATGCTTCTTTAATCAGCCGGGGCTTAACACCACTCGAAACCCGCTGAAACCTTTAGAGGTGTCAACGAGGCCCTGGGGGCTTTGCAGCTCTCTGCGCTCCTGCGATGGCAGCTAGTGAGGCGACGAGGCCGCGCTGCTCGTTGCCCAACATGAACCAGTTTTGGTGTCATAGTTAGAGGAACGGATACGCAGCCTGTACGGCTATGTGTAGTATGTGCTGCTGGTGGACTTTAACACAGCAAGCTATGCCAGAGGACCGTACTGTATGTGATCCAGTTCACCTCTGGTGAAATATAATCATCTCCCAACATAAACAGTTTAACTAGACTGGCTTGGTTCTGGTGCTGGCAGCTCTGCACTGAAGGAGGCTCGGTACATTAGTCACACATAGTGTTAAGGCCCTGACACACCAAGCCGTCGAACAGTTTGGCGCCGTCGGTGAGTGTCTGTTGGCCTGTTTTTTTGCAGTGTGTCCCACACCGTCGGCTCTAGTCTGCCCATGTTGGAGTTTTTTTCGGCCAATTTAACTTGTCTTCTAAGACAAAGGCGACGCAACAGTCGGCCTTCATCACTGCTAGTTCTTTGATGTTGGTTTGGTGTGTCTGGGCCTTTACTCTAGCTTTAGTCGACGACAACTCAAAATGTTTTAGTCCAGTTTTAAATCGACAAAAAGTCAAAATGTTTCTTACTCATCAGATTATATTGAACATTTCATTCAAGCCAGTTATTTTAGTCAAACTTTCACATAAGATTTTATCTTATCATTTTCTGATGAAAACCACAGGTTGTACGATTAACCAGCTTTGCTGCTCAGAGTCGGGTGCGGTTCAGTCGCACCCAGGGGTCCGTTATGAGAGACCATCCGAACTAACCAACATACAAAAATATGTGTTAATCAACCACCCGACCCGACCGCAAATCGCCAACTGACTGACTGAGGCCTGAGACAAGAAGGACAGAGACGGACTGAGCGTCGCCACCGCAGCGCACGGTAATATGACGAAAATATGGAGAGATTTTGGTAAAGTTTTTATGTTTTTAAACTACATTTTAGTCTCTTCTGTTTTTGTCAACAATATTACATGTTTAATATCGTCACCGTTAGTGTTAAATGGCGTCGGTGCCGTCTCATCTGGGAAAAAGGGTAGTTTTTCTAAATGAAATAATAACACAGCCGGGGACGTTACGGTTACGTGGCATGTGCTGCAACCATTCAGCTATCAAGGCGCTCCAAATCTACATTTAATTAATCCTACATTTAATTAATTGATCAACAGATCAAGCTATTTTTCAAGCAAAAATTCACTGGATCCAGCTGCTTAAACGGGAATATTTAAAGGTTTTTTTGTTAGTTTTGTGTGATAGAGGACAGGGGTATAACGAACATGGAGTAATGATAAACATCAGCTATTTTTGTAAACCACACGCACGCACGCACGCACGCACGCACGCACGCACGCACGCACGCACGCACGCACGCACGCACGCACGCAAAACATTTCCAAGTGGGTCTAAGGTGAGCCATTTAAAGCACAACAGACAGCGTGGTGAAATCCAAAACATCTACACCGGAGTGATTCTGTTTGTATGTGAAACTCACACTTGGCTCAGATCTGAAGGCAATATCCTGTTTAAAGTTGTTGGCTAAACACAGTGAGGAGTACTCTGCTGCAGGAGCACTTCTCTCATCCACTCCACACTTCATCAGCAGCGCTGAGATCAGACCAACGTGACAAACACCGTCAGAAACACACTGGACGCTCAGATGGAAACAGCAACAAGAAGAAGAATGAACTCTTTGACTTAGGAGTAAAATCTTTTTTTTCCTTCTTTGGACCAAATACAATTCAACTACAAAAGGTATAAACAGAACATCTAAAACCAACAAAGGCCTGACGGGGGATTTGTGTAACTGAGCTTTTAATCTGGCTTACGAGGCTGAAAAGCAGCTGGCTGGATGGACTGTGTTCTCTGTTAATAAATGACCAGCAGAACAGAAACACAAACATCATAAACTAGCATGATTACTACGACATGGAGGCAGTACGGGAGCAGAGCTGCCTGCATGCTGCATGTGACTGTGTAGTTTAAAAACATGCAGACTGTGCTGCGATGACACAAAGCTGCTCTTCTTCTACAAAGTATGAAGCACTGGGTGAGTGTTGAGGTGATGTCTCAACACACATAGAGCATCTTAATTAGACTCTCTAGGCTGTTTCCTGCATTCGTTAGTAGATCCTGTCAACTCTGCTCCACATCATCATTCACACTCACTCCATGAAACAACACAGGTTTATTAAATCAGGTCAGCAGCACATGCTGCACTTCACTTCAAATAAAGCCCCAAACAGAAATTAATATATTCATTTTAGGGGCTGTCAACGATTAAAATATTTAATTGCGATTAATCGCATGATATTCCATAGTTAATTATAAATAATCTCAAATTAATCGCACATTTTTTATCTGTTCAAAATGGACCTCAAAGGAAGATTTGTCAAGTATTTAATACTCTTATCAACATGGGAGTGGGCTGCTTTATGCAAATGTAAGTATACATTTATAATATAAATATGTGGAAACAAGATTAGAAGTTCCACACAGAAACGTTTTGCTACACGACTTTAGCAACATGTGCGGAGGTTAGCACAAAAAGCCGATTGGCAAGCAAGTCAGTCACACTGTGGCGAGCGCGAATGAAACGCCGGTTGCAGTCAGCTACAACGGAGAGAGAGTTGTGTATAAGACGAGGACGGCGCGTTGGAGTTGCTCCACCGTTGTAGGAGATGTGAATGCTAACACATATTCAACGGCATCACCCAGATGTACCAAACCGGCACCCAACTCCTCATCCCTGCTGCTTTCCAAGCAGCGTTTAGAAGCAACAGGGATAAACGATAAAACACTTACTGAAGCAGTTGGCATATAACCAACGTGGAACTACAGTAACTGTAACTCTCCTCCCAATGCACAAGCTTTCTTTTTTATTGTTATATTTATTTTGTATCGTCAGTTTCATAGCACGAGAGATGCTTTTCAGTTTTATAATCTATTGTTGCCTTTTGAGAAAGTGTTTGTTCATGTTCCTACAGTGTAATGGCCCAGACACACCAACCGTCTTTGACACTTTCACTACTCTGTTCAAAATAAATGAAAAGAAACGTATCCTTGTGCATTTGGGTTTGTTTCTCTCCGCTGTACCAAACTTACACCGAACCATGCCTTCTAAACCGGGATATGAACCGAACCGTGACTTCTGAGTACCGTTACACCCTCTCTCTACTCTTTCTCCAGGCTTCTGAGAGCTTGTTGAGATGGAGGTCTGATGATGCAAGATTAGTAGATTAGCCATTGAGAGTGATTATATAAGGGATAATGTACAGCGAGCCAGACATTGTTGTGAAAGAATCCCCGACAGGGCGATGCTGCTGGTCTCTCATCGCACTGAAGGGGTTTCTTTCACAACAAAGACCGTTAGCTGTACATTATCCCGCTTATTACACGGCTACTTACTGAAGAAATCAATATTTTGACACAAAAATGGTCTTTCAGAGTCCGACATCAGAGCTGCGCCCATAGCAACGGTCTGTTATAAAGAAATTACAGACCACAGAACGCCGTAATTGACCAATCAGAATCGAGTATTCGGTTCTCTGTTCCCATCACTAGCGTTTCCCCTGCCTGCTAAAGTGGCGGATGGCCTGATGATTTTACCCGCCACTGCCGACAATTTACCCACATTTGGCAGGTGGCGGGTGCTAATTTCAGACCCTGGACACATTAAAACAAGAACATCTCTTGCAAGACATGGATGGAAGCAGACACACACATAAAGAAAGTGTTATCTTTGAAGCGGAGGATCTTGTGTACTGGTTGTGTGTGTTACTCTCACCATTGCGCTGGGGGGCACACCGACCCATCTGCTGGTTCATGCCAAAGGGGTCCTGAGGGTTTGGGTTCATAGCGCTTGTATGGAGAGCCGAGTCTGAGTTGGTTCTGTGTAGGACGAAGAGGAGGAGGAGGAGGAAGAGGAAAATTATGCAAAGCGTTCCAGCACCTTGGACAGAGGCAGAGGATTTCTCAGGGCTGTAACGTCAGTGAGTCATTCTGCTTCCTGCTCTGCCTCCACACAAGCTGCATCCATTTACAGGCTCACACTGACCTTACGCATAAACATCCTCACAGCACTGGACTAAATATTTATCAGGCTCAGACGAAAACACATTTAGGCTCAGTGATGAAATAATGATAATACGCTTGTTATCTCTAATTATACTGATACAGGGAGATACAGGGAAACGGACAGCTCTGCAATATTTATAAAACTTCTCACCATGAAATGTATAGATTGCAATTTCATTCAATATTAAATAAATGATAATAAATAAATAAATACATTCATAAATAATACATTAATAAATTAATTAATATCACATAAATAAATAAATGCATTATAAATAATACATAAATAAATAAATAAATAAATAAATAAGGGTATGAAATAAATCCTGAAATAAATAAATGAGGCAATAAATATATTAAGAAATAAATATAAATACACATTTATTTATTTCAAGGGACTTTTATTTCATAATTTCACATTTATTTATTTCAGTCCACTGAAATATATATTTATACATTTATTTCCTCATTTATTTATTTCAGGGGATTTTTATTTCTAATGCCACATTGATTTAATTTCAGTCCCCTGAAATTTATATTCATTTTTATATTTATTTACTCAATTATTTATTTCAGTCCCCTGAAATTTATATTTATTTATTGCCACATTTATTTATTTCAGTCCACTGAAATATATATTTATACATTTATTTCCTCATTTATTTATTTCAGGGGACTTTTATTTCTAATGCCACATTGATTTATATATTTCAGTCCCCTGAAATTTATATTTATTTATATATTTTTTACTCATTAATTTATTTCAGGAGACTTTTATTTCTAATGCCACATTTATTTATTTATTTATTTCAGTCCCCTGAAATTTATATTTATTTATTGCCCCATTTATTAATTTCAGGGGAATTTTATTTCTCTTGCCACATTTATTTATTTCAGTCCCCTGAATTTATATTATTATTTAATATTTATTGTCTCAATTATTTATTTCAGAATTTATTTCATAGCCATATTTATTTATTTAACATTGAATGAAATGGCATTCCATAGAAATGAAGATCAACTCCCTTGAATAAAGTCCGTCAAAATGTTTTATCAGGATTAAATTTCAATTGGCAGCTATAAAAGTTAGTGTAAATCATGGTTGTATAATATATTTCTAATATGAGCTGTAAATTTACCCAAGTTTGCCTTTCACTTGTACACACACACAAATTCATGGGCCAACCCACACGAACGCTGCCAGCTTCCTCTAGTGCTCTCTATTGAGCCTCAATGGCGTCTTTCATGACTCATTCCTACTTTCATTCCTGGTCGTTGAAGCAAATTATAGTAATCACACTTAAGTTTGATCCATCCAAATTTGATGCCTTTAGAGCTGCCATCTTTGGTTTTATTTAATTATGGCAAACAGCGTAGAGAGAAAAAAAATCACTCCAATAGTGACTCGAGATCAGACTTTAAAGAGAGTTTAAAATACATTTTTGTTTGGTTGTCTGAGCAGATATAAAGATAACTGATGTATGACACGTAAACAGGAAATATGTAAATTAACATGTACATTAAGATCATCAGAGTGATCTCCAGCCACATTGTCTAAACAGCTTACATGTTTTTAAAAATTGTAATTTAAATTCAAAACATGGTAAGTAACACAGTATCTGAGGAAAATTCAATATTCCAATGATGGAAAACTCATTGTATATGATGGAATAAATTTGCCATATTTTACATTAAAAAGCAAGGTCACAAATAAGGTCGCCATTTCAATACACTGAAGCAACCATTAATATATACACTACGTACACATTTATAATATGAGTTTTTACAGCCTAAATCAGTCATCTTTAAAGAATACAGATGTTTCGAGAAATGTATTCATTTGCTGTCTTAAACTGAGTTCTAAAGCCTAAATTATACTTTGTGCATCCTCGAGGGTCAACTGTGGTCTGCATGACGTCAATTTCATCATCAGAGGGTGTACACGTAGGTGCTGTGCGGACGCTCACATACGGGCAACTTATTGTGACCTGCCACTACGCTACGAGTGGTAGCGTAGCGATCTACTCCGCATGTGGGGAACGCGTCCTCCAAGTGGACAGTATAAACCATGGATGTATTAAGAGAACTGGATACAGCGTTGGAAGCTCCTATGAAAGTTGCTCAGTGGAGCATGAAGCCTAAATGGCTCGACTTCCGTCTGGAAAAGTACCCGGATCTTGGGCACATGGAACATGCGCAGTAGTGTCCGCTCAGGTCACATGACTCGGTCACGGGGTCACGGGGTCACGCCGTCATCACGGCTTGCGCTCCAGCCTCGGTCTGGGTCTCATTCACATGAACGGACAACTTTAAAAATATTTTTTTTAAAATAAGGGCTATTCAAGTGTTCGTACTGAGAAGTTGATTCACCACAAAAAAGATTATCCGCTGAGTTACAGACGTGTCTTTCCCAATGTAAGTCTATGGGGAAAAGTATTTTTGGGCACAATGGCATCACGTTACAGACACAGAAGTTGTAGTACCGCCTTTTGGCCACTACGAAATCGGGATCGACGACCGGCGCTCTTCCTGGGGGCTTGGTATAAACAGAACTACTACACTTCCGTGGTGTCTGCTGCTGTCTGTGTACGCATCTGTTCGGGAGTATAATCAAGGCTTAAAGGCTCGGACATACTTTCTGCTTTCGGGCTGCTGCAGACTTGTACCTTGGACCACTTGGACACACATGCGGTTCCATTCATACTACAATTGAGGGTCCACGTTGGTCTCGTGTTCCACGCATTTGCATTTCGCGATCCACACTCCATTCCAGTTGATGGCGGTAATGCACCATAACGTCTTTTGCCAAACAACTGCCATAAAAAAAAATCAAGATGAAGAAGAAGCATGCACATTAGTAAAGAAAATGGCGAATCCACGAGAGCAAGAACAGCTCCCTGTGTTTGTTGTTTTTGGCTGAACAACAATAAAAAAAGAAAAGAGAAAATAAAATGTGCGACTGCTTGACGAGAACAGGCTATAGGTGCATACGCCACCAACTGGACAGGAGTGTGGAACAAGAGATTAAATGGAGCATGAGCGCTCGGCGCAATTGCTATGCGTACAGTCTATCCGGTCACAAATTTTGGGCTGCAAGCGTACATCCACATAGGGGTCCGTGCAGGTCCAACCCTTGCAGACATGGGCGGGTGACGACATTTACGCCACGCGATGAAAGTGGACCCTCGTTGGTCTCAAACAAAACCCAGCTGACTCTTGGATGTACTGGCGCCTAGCAGCAGCATACAGTTTTATGCAAATCTGGGATAAACATGTCAAAGAGATAACTCAGTATTGAACCCAGAGGGGTAAAAAAAGACAGCAAAAAAGCACATTTCCCAAAATTTTGAAGTACTGGATTTAGCTTTGAAAACTTGAACTCACTCGATCAGTTTGAAAAACAAAACTTTACAAAGACAACACTTGGAGAAGGATGTAAAAAGGCTGAAAGTGAGAAAATGTGAATAAGGAGCCTTGATGTTAGAGTGCGAAGGAGCCGTGAGTCCTGAAGCTGGGTTAGTAAAAAAGGAACTATTGATTAATGTTTCAGGAGAAGAAAAAAAAAGTCATAATTCAACCATAACAGTCAGTAAGATGAGATTTGAGGCCTTCTATCTCAGCGCTTCAAAAGGAAGAAAGGAGAGGATTATTGAGATGTTACAAATCAGGCGGAGATTTACAAAGGATTGAAACCAGGACGCAATGTAGCCGAGAGATTGCAAAAGACAAAGAACAGAATTGTTGTCCTCTGTGTGAGCGAGGGATAAAGAGGTAAAGATAGGCTGAGGGAAAGAGAGAGAGAGAGAGAGAGAGAGAGAGAGAGAAAGAGCGAGGGGTCAAGGGTCACCTGTTGAGTTGTGATATTAATCTAAACCCAGGCCGTTTGTCCTCAGTCCATGGCTGTTGTTCCCTTCAAAGAGAGACAGAGGGAAAAAGATGACAGGAATTTACTGGATGAAAGTAGAGACCCCTGGCTGCTGCCTTCAAGTTTGTGAAGAGGAGAAAATATATTGGTTAAAAAAAAAGTATGATGAGTGTTGGCGCATGTGTGGAAGGAAGGAAGAACCCTGGAAAATACTCAGATACAGCACAATACCGTTGTACATTTGAGGGGAAAATGGAAAGATGGAATAAATTAAAAGCAGAGTGAAGACTCCAACGCCAGGTTTATAAACCTGCAGCTGAGGGTCGAACGTGGAGAGAAAGAGAAACACAACCAGCTCTCTGGGTAACGTCTGCCCAGAGAAACAAACGACACAAACACTTGATGTGAAGGGTCATCGTCAAAGCCTGAAACGATGGAGTGGGAAACAGCGACTAAGTGGATTTTTCTGAAGCGTTCAGCAAAAAGGGGTCTTGACTCTTTCTTAGGCTGAAAGTACACAGAAACAACCACTGCTGTCTGGTACAACTAGTCCTCTAAAAATACAACTGGTCCACAAAATAACTCAAATTCCTTTTAGTGCTACACCGCCTTTCTTTTCAACCAAGCCGGTGCTTTCTGTACGTTCTCGTTATGCTTGTTTACCAGAATATATCTGCAGCTTCTACATGGTGGCTTCATTTCTTTTGGTTATGATAACATTGTACTCAAAACAACTGCAGAGATCTGGGGACACAGTGACATCTCTAGAATGAAGACAGACGGGGGGGAAGAGGCTCCTTGTTAGACTCCTTGATCCGTGATCCGTGTTTCAAGACGGGTCGGGTGGGTTGCAGACATCGCCGCAGACCCCTGGCGCCTTTTACGTGGGCCGAGCCCCGCCCTGGGGGCACGACGCGGTTGGGGCGCACTGAGGACAGACCGCCCCGGTCGACAGTCCGCCCCAGATAAGGTCCCATGGGGTCCACTGGAAGGGGCGGAACGTCGCCTCTCTATTGGGAACTATTGAAAAAAAGACGCTGGCGATCAGAAAAAACTCTATGTGGACGCTCAGCCTACCGCTGCCTTTATTACAATATAGGGCAGCAATCAGACCACCTAGATGGAGGAAAAAAGCCCTCAGAGAATCATCACACTGCATCTCCGTTAAGATCTCTCCTCTGCAGGGCCTTTCTTCTACAGAGCCGTCTCCAGGGAGCTCGGTCTGAGATTTCATCCCGAGAGAGGCTGGTACGGGAATAGCAGGCCAAAGATGGGTGAATGGAAGAGGAGGAGGAGGGCGTGGGACTGGACCGAGGCTCTGACCCTGAAAACAGATGGTCTCCGAAGGGACGCATACTGAGCTGCACTCAGGTCTGGTGCCAGAGGACTCCAGGAACCAGTCCCATTTAAGAAACTGCCTTACCAGCGTACAGTAATATTCTTTGACGCGCCACATTTCCGAACAAGCACTATACTTTGAGTAAACTCTGGAGGACAGATGGTGGATATAAAAAAAGTCGTGGCTTGACACAGTACAGATGGACAAAGTTGGGAAATCACTACTTCTTTTCTTGAAGAAGAAAAAAAAGCCGCCTCACAAAATCCAGAGGGATGATAAAATCTGTTGGCTGGACTGCTGATCATGGCGCGGTTAAAGGCTATGTGAACTGCTCTGTTCCCCTGCATGCCTGCCGACCCCTTAGCACTGCTCTACTGCCTCTTAAGTTATGATCTGAGAGAGGCTGGGAAGCTTGGCATGAGTCATCTTAATACAAACACGCAGCAGTAAAAATACAATGTAATTGGTGCCTTTGCTTACTGCACATCTCTCTCTCTCTGCCCCCTTGTTCTCAGAGGTTTGCTCTCTGCCAGTCGTCAGCGCTGGAGAGGCTGGCTGGACAGCAGATAGCTGATCACTGTACTGTTGTGGTAATTAAAGCACTGAAACAGTTAAAAGAGCTCCGTGGCTCTTCTCCAGAGCTGACTGGCTGTAATGTAGTGCAGATGTGGTTGGCGTTGTAAACACTCCACCGCCCCACTCTCCCCCTGAGACGGACAAGCAGGGAATCTGCCTCTCACTACTGCAACAACACAACAAGAGCCTGAAGACCGTTTCCATGGATGGATGTTAAAGTCAAGATGAAACGGCATTTCAAGAGTATCTAGCTTCCGTATCGTGACATATTTCCAAGTGAAACGGGAAACGCAGGCGGTTGATTGGACACAATATACATGGAGCATATTGGCAGCCTTCATCTCGTGACAATGGCTGGTGGATAATGTGAAGTTACTGCTAACGTTATAACAACAGTGGAGCTGTCACAGATACCACTTTCCTCAAAGTGAATGAATTCGAGCCAGCGGGCCCGTAACCACGGTATTTAGGGAAGACAACAACGTTTGAGGTGGCGAACACCCAAAGTCACACCGATGTACTATAGTGTTGTTAGCTAGTTAACCAAAGAAAGATCTTAGCTGTCACGACCGCCTATAGCTACAAGTGCTGCTTAAAATTACAGATCGATTGACGGGTGGATGTCATGATATTATTGGTTGAAATTGGCTGGTACTAGCTTAAGTAAGCATGTGTCATATTGTGTCTTCCAGGAACAAAAAATTATTGGATTTTGATATAAAAATACAAAGAAAGTACTTTTATTTGGTATTTATTGTTAAATAGGTGCACAATATGACCGAGGATGTGATTTAAATGGGTTAAAAGGGCATTTTTCCACAAAAAAAAAATTCGAAAATTCTGCACCTTTTATGTGGATCCAAAATGTAGTCGATTGAAACAAATTCCTCAGTGCTGCTTTATTGACACAGAAAGCTGAGTTTGTAGCTGCAAAATCTGTAGTTCTGCCTGCATCCAGCGCCGTCAATTGACGTAACAGTGACGTAGTTGGAGGAGAGAAAGAACTACAGGCTGCTATTTAAGCTTGGATGTCTAGTCTTCTCTTCTGGGTAGACACGGGGCGCCGTGCTCTAGATGTTGCTCAAAAACAGAACTTCCTAAACCTGTTGTAAGGTCTATTATGTAAATAAAGTAACTTCCTTGTTCTCTTTGCTTGTACTGCAAACTGCAAAACATTGCATCCCAAAATATGAGTTCAGAGGATGTTATGGACAACAGGGCTCAGCTAC
This sequence comes from Sebastes fasciatus, assembly GCF_043250625.1. NCBI lineage: Eukaryota > Metazoa > Chordata > Actinopteri > Perciformes > Sebastidae > Sebastes > Sebastes fasciatus. The sequence goes on along the minus strand of NC_133796.1, from coordinate 4,307,707 downwards.
AAGGATCGCCTGCTTGCCTAGGGCAAGTAAAATGCCATGTCGGGCTAGTAAATCCAGCAACTCCCATTGTTTTTTTCCGGAAGGTTGGGTGGTGTTAGAGGATGTGGGTGAAACTGCAGATGCATTTACTTAAATAAAGAATAAACAGCACAATTAACTTTTGTCTTTGTTGTAAAGGGGCAAGTAAAAATGTACTTCGGGCAAGTAGATTTCTGACCCACAAGTAAAAAAAACAGTAACGTTGAACCCTGGACGAGGATACATTTTACAGTGTTTTGGCTGACTCAGATATTAAGACGTATTTGTTCGAGTCCGAGTATACGGCTGAAGAAATGCAGCGAAGAGAGGCAGAGGCCGCATTAGCTGTACAAGAGGACATGACTGGCGGGGACTAATCAAAGGCATCAGAAGCTTGCACGCATGCAATGCATCCTGGTACATTTAGGCACTGCTGGCACGGCTCCACTGAGCAGGAGAAATCATCTTTCTCAGTCAATATAGCAGCACTGAGGAATTTACTGCTTCTATTGACTACATTTACCATCACCAGTAATTGAGACATCCATATAAAAGGTGGTCAGGAAAAAAAATGTTTCTCTCTTCTAAAAGGAGCGTAACAAAAGAGAGTTTACTTCAATGGAGACTTCCCGGCAGGCTATTGGAAGAAGAGCCTCCCTAATCTGGCTAGACTTCAGTCCAGACTCTGATTTCCCATTTGCCCTCTAACAGCGTGTGATGTCTCAGAGAGTCTACGAGTAAAAAACACAACACTGATTGTGCAAAAGCAAGCGTACGTGCTGTTCATTCATTTTACCCGCACACAGCTTACTACAGGACACTGTTGTGAAATATTTCTGTTGAAATGACATTAATCATGATCAAATTTGTGACATTGCAAGGTTTCAATGGAAATATGACCCTGTCAAGTGATGCAATTTTTATTCCAAGAAGTTGATAAAATGTTACATGACGAATCAGTGATTAGTGCAACTGAAAACTAGATATCTAAATTGTGGAGTTCGTGTAGACCACAGGGGTTCAAGCAGGACATCTGGGAATTATGTAACTATCGTACTACCAAAAGACTCGGTCAAAACCGAGCGTATATGTCTGGACCGTGTATGAATTTGTTACACAAATAGTCAGTGGTCAAGTCTGTAATGTTAAATCCAGCCGTATATGTATCTCTTTGACTCATACTCAAGCAGTGACGTACCCAGTTGTTGAACACACCTGATTGGTCCCTGGTTTTCTGCTTGCCGTTTCAAACAGGAAAGAACATGGCGGTCTGCTCGTAAACTTTCTGTTATTCCGTCTAAACGATCCACCAAAAATCTACTTCTGAAAACATTTTAAGCGAGAAATAGGCGATGATGCCGCTGCTGAATCTGGTTTCATTTTACAACTAGATCGCCCGGTTTGACAGCTTAGTCCAAGTTTCGTGAGTCGGACACGTCGCGCTGGACGGGCTCATTTGCATAACGGACTGTTCCCGCCTTTTTAATTTTGAAAGAGCATCGGCCAATGAGGAAACTCCAACACCCGGCCGACCAATCGTGTAACTTCATCACTGTCAGTGACTCATTGACAACCTTTTGCGTTTGTAGGTCTGGCCCTCTGTGGTCCAGCCAAATAGTTGATACAAACATTATGCTAAAATTGCTTGAGAATATGCACCGACATCCGAGAATAATGGTGCAGTCACTCATCGTCAGTCATCATGCCGTGTATTGCACGGCATGATTGTGTAATACCATTGTCCAATTCTTTAGGGGAAATCCTGGATCGTATTTCTATGTAACCTTTCACTTCAAATGTTTTACGATACTTTATACGATAGTACCGGTTGTTAGAAATGTGAGATTGTTGTTTTGTCCGTAAGCGCTTTCTGTTGTGATTTTCAGGAGACGATGTCTGCTGCATGCATCTTAAATTACACTTCAATTAAGACAAGTTGTATCCTACTTCTTCTTCTGTTGAGCATTAATCTCCACCTTCTGTATCCATTTCTACTTTCTCACATGCTGAGTGAAACCCAGAGTCTGTAAATCAACTATGAATCATACAAGTGTAATTCACTCATGACATCCTGCCAGATCCCCAAATTTCCGGAGGGGTTTACTGGACAGGTTTTTTTTTTGGTTTTTTTACATAGCAGGAGCACTGAGAGCTACTAGAAATCTACTTATCTTATCTTCTCACTTATCTGTCTTCTACTAGAAAGAAAAAGAAACGAGTAACAGAGAGCACCCAGCTAAGCATGCAAGAAAGCTAAGCATGCAAGAAAGATCAAATCAGAACGTTGTTTTAATAGTGAGCTGGTTACTAAACAATACATAACAGGGCCGTCAACGAATATTCTAAATTTGAATATATATTCAAATAGTAAAAAAACACAACAGATATTTGAATATGAAAATTGAATGTGAAAAAAAGCAGCACTACCGAGGCTGTCTACCCCGCACGTACTGAATGCACCGCATGACGCCAGTCGCACAACACCACTTTCATTAATTAAAAATGAAATGCAACATTAGGTCAAGCCGAACAAGGAATAATTCAACAATAACTGTAATGATGGAGAGAATTCTGCCGCAGGGAACGACACCGTGTCCTAATGCCGGGATCACACTACACGATATTTTTGTCTTTGATGATGGTCTCCATGTCAGATCTAACGATCACAGCACCATATCTCTTGCAGTGTCTTGGTCAGGTGACTGGCAAGACTACACGTATGACCACGACCAATCATGGCACGTCGTATTCCAAGATCATGCGCGAGTTCAAACGTCACGGGGAGGCGGTTGAAGCAACTGTCAATCATGGCGACAGAAGCGTTGTGTGTGATGAAGTGCTTCTGCTTTTTCTCGCCAACATTTGTCTATTTTGACTCTGTCATGGTACTCCCTCGACGAAACGTCAAATAGGCAGCGGTACAGTTGCCACAACTCAATGAATTTTTCGTCAGTTTCGTTGTCCCACCTGACAGCAGCAAACTTGGCATCCCTCCTCCTTTTCTCCACGTTTGTTAATTACCAAGTGACCTGACTGCGACTGCCCGCTGGAGAGAGCACCTGATTGGTCAACGCAAAGGAACACGTCGTTGGAGATGTCACACTAGGCGTGTCAAGATGAAAAATTCTGACAGGCTAGACTTTTCCTGGGGGTGTCTTAGGGCGTCCCAGACGTGGCGTCGGTTGTCGTGTACTATGACACACTACACAAGATAAGAGGATCGATTTTCGCACACGACACTCATTTATCGTTCCTGATCCCCTAGGACGGCCGTGTTGGGCTATAAATCGGGCTGAAATTGTGTAGTCTGAACCGGGCATAACAGCAAGGGCTACCTTACGTCCGGTAAAAAAAACACGTTATCAGCTGTGTGCAGAAAACACACGTTTTGATATTGTGATATTTACTGGAAATGACTTAGCCAACAGTTACGGATGATCTCCTGGGGATCCTGTGTGATTAATCACGATTAACTATTTTAATAGATTGACAGCCGTAGTTCAAACCTGTGTTTTTAGAATGAATATTCAAACATAATTTTTGGCCAATTTTGACAGCTAAAAAGCAATCCAAAACGCAATGAAACTAAAACTTGTGTAAAATTCTCTCATGGTAAGACAGGTGGTCATTCAGCAGCTCTCCAAGCTTTCAGGCTCTTGTCTGTTCGGACATCCAGTACTAAAGGGGAAACTTGTATATCTCTGCCTTTGACAGCGAAGTGGGCCAAAACCCACTGCTGAGGGGGAAGTTTATCCCTGTTACACACTGTGACTACAATCTGCTGCAGGTTGGCGCAGGAGGAGAAGCTTGGCCTGCAGAGACTTGACAGAGCTGATGCCAATCACATTTACAGGGAATAAAGTGAGAGATAAATGCTGCGCCGTCTCACAAGGTTACATGGGAAATATTATTTTCACGACTCCAAAAGCAGTGAGATTTTGATTGTAGCTGATAAATCACAAACAGGCGAGGACTGTTATGTCCACAGAGACCACGTATGGCGCACAATGGGAAATAATTTTGTCCTGAATTGCAGTGATCCATCACTTTACAGCATATAACAAACAGGCTTACGCTACAGAAAGAGGTTCACTTCATGAGTATGAATGAAGGGTCTACTAGCCAAGCCTTCATGTACCTCCACGACAGAAAATGTAATTATTTAATAAAAATGGCTGTCACAAGTTTCGATGACAGCATGCAGCGCCGCACAAATTAAACACGAGAGTCTGCATTCATTGCTTCGTGCCACATGGCTCTCCCAGAAAACACACCCACTCTGAGAAACACTGACGTCTGGTTGCTCCGCCGAGGACGTTTGTCAGCCAACCTGTTTTGTGCTGTCAACAATGACGAGAGGGCGTGGGCCTCCTTATTCACTTCTACAGTACAAGCTGTTACAGTACGCTCAACACGGAGCCTTGGCAAATGTCTGCGCCGTGGAAGAAGAAGACGAGGCACGGTGATTGGCAGCCAGCCAAGCTTGCATACAAAACCACAAGAGTGTGGAGACGGAGCGAGAGTGAAGGAGAGTGAGTGGGGGAGGAGCTTGGCTGAGCTTTTTATCACAGGGCCATAATTCACTCTCTTGTAAACACTGTCTACCAATACACCGCCTGCTCTACGTAGGCTCAACCAGAGCTGGAATAAAGGGATTTTGCAGCACACATCAAGGCCAACCAGAGTGGCGTTGTTTCCCAGCAGGCACTGATATTGGATTTCTGCTAAACTGGAAATTCTGTACCACGGGGCATTGGTGCTGCTGTGACAACATACAATCCCTAAACAGCAGGACGATCTGCTGTCGGGCATGACCTTTAAAGCAAAAGGCTATCTGTCAAACACCTTTAGGTAGACGCAGCCGTCCCACGGCTAACACAGCATTTGTGCACAAACAATGAAGGTCAACAGCTCCGCCCCGTCCACCCTGCTGCTCTGCTCGTCCACTGATTATATACATTTCTGATTTGATCGAGATGGCTGGTTCCTGGATGTAGAGAGACAACACTGGTAGGCTTTATACAGAGATACAGGAAACAGGGTGGTGAGAGGAAACAGTTCCTGTTGTTAAATTATCTAGTTAGAGGAAGAAGAGAAGACAACAAGCATTTAGTCAGCAGCTCAACAGATGTGTTACTCACCTTCTCCAGTTGTTGTCCAGAGGTGGGGACAGGTACACGGCTCCATACGGAGAGCTCTCTATGTAGGATTTAGTTAAGGAAGTTATTTGCACAAATACAGAAACATCACTGTGATATTATATATATAATATAACATCAAGTACAAACAAATTTCAGATTGACAGCAGGTGGCAACCTCTGGGTCTGAAAAGTGAAGCCAAAGCTGAAGTGCCTTAAACCTGCATTTTCTCCAACAGCCAGCAGGGGGCGACTCCTCTAGTTGTAGAAAGAAGTCTGATTGTACAGAAGTCTATGAGAAAATGAGCCTACTTCTCACTTGATTTATTACCTGAGTAAACATTTTAAACATGAGTTTATGGTCTCAATCGCTAGTTTCAAGTCTTCTTCAATACAGCATGATGTTCATTTAGTAAATTATGATGTCATTTAGAGTCAAATACGGGATGCTTTAGGGCGGGGCTACCTTTTGATTGACAGGTCGCTACCATGGCGTTGTCCAGAACGGACAAACCAAACACCGCCTCTAGTGAGAGACGGGAAGAGATGTGTTTTTGGATATCAGTGGGCAAAACCGCTGTCTTCATTTCCAAAACAATGTATCCGAGGTCTAATTCATTCAAAGGAAACTTTACAGATTTTCAACAGACTCTGCATCACTGCAACGCGGCAGTACATGCAGTGAACGTCCACCGGATGATGATGCGAAATAACTTGTTTTTTTGCCAATGGGTGAGCATAGAGGCTCCGGGCGCCATTCATCTACGTATCAATCTAAACTCTAAGCCCGCCCGCTTTTTAGCGGCCAAATGCAAATGACTTGATTTAAAGCCCTCCTGCAACTGTACACTGATCAAATATTCCGTTTCAAAGTGAGATATGTCACAGCACAGCACTTAGAAAGGCTCTAACTTCCGTTTCATGGGGACTTTATTAAGAATGAAACAAGGATGTGTTCTAAACTCAACTGCTTGTCATGTAATCTTGGAGGATTAGAGTCTGACATGTTCGAAGAGAAAAGAAAACATTCATGTTGTAAACTCGTTCTCATCAAAGCCCTACAGCGGTGAAAGACAAGTGTGAACAATGGAGCTGCCTTTTTCAAATACTTAACGAAACAATGACGGCATTATTTGAGTTACTACTGAAGGCAGAGGCAGAGTTCCTGGCTTTGTGTGAGGAAGGGCAGGACTTCAGTCGGGTGGTGTTTTGTCTTGCCGACACTAGTCTCTTCTTTTAGAGTTTTGAGCGTGGAGCTCGTCTCCTCTCTGGGTAGCCGTTTGGGGAGGGGCGTTGAAAATGTTGACCGATCAACAAAAACAAATTACAGCAGACATTTGGTGCCACACAAGGACAACCTCTGTTCTAACACAGCATCTGTTAAGGCCTTGAACAAATTATTATCAGCAGTGAGTGAGACAGATTTACAGACTGGAGCCCTGCTATCACCCCTCACAGTAAACAAGGGATAAGCCCCCTTTTTCAAATATACACAAACACAACTAAGTGGAAAAGGGACACTATTGTGGATTTGCAGAGGAGGAACTATCCAGTCAAACTGGTTCTCTGACTGGTTCATGTGCTCTTACTTGACACCATTCAACAACTATAGTAGTGGGGTCAACTCTAAACTGTAGATGGCGTGCTTAAGTTGTGTGTACAAACTACACAAGTAGTGACTGTAAAATTTTAAATATAATTCAAAGATCACCCTCTATTTCTTTAACCAATCAGAGCCATGAAACTACTTCAAAACACATCCATTTTCGAAATATGGCACTGTGATTTGACACACATTTTTATTTTCAAGATGTTGCGCTGCTTCCTGTCATCATCATTTAAACCGCTCTGCACAGCAGATGATGGTCTAGACTGCAGCTGCCAGACTGAACTGATTCTCAGTGGATGAAGGACCGGCTCTGTGGAACAGGAGAACTACGGACCTGCCAAGAACTTTATGTTTTTTTCACTTTGTGTTTTTTCCAACATGAGAAAATGTTTCAAATGTTAAATGTTGTCTAAAAACAAGCAGCCGTTATAGCTCCAGTAGCTCTTCTATTGGTTGACACAACACGGGCCAGCCTTCGCTGCCCACGTGCATCAATGAGCCTCGAGTCCGACTCTGTCGCCGGTTCACCGGTTTTCCTTCCTTGGATCACTTTTGGTCGGTCCTGACCACTGCAGACCGGGAACATCCCACAAGAGCTTCAGTGTTGGAGATGCTCTGACCCAGTCGTCTAGCCATCACAATGTGGCCCTTGTCAAAGTCGCTCACATCCTTACGCTGGCCCATTTTTTTCTGCTTCCAACACAAAGTTCAAAATGTTCACTTGCTGTCTGAGATATCCCCCCCACTGCCAGGTGCCATTGTAACAACATAATCAATGTCATTCACTTCACCTTTCAGTGGTCTTAATGTTGTGGCTGATCGGTGTAGGTGTGCAAGCTACTGCTGACATTTACCCTGATGAAGTGTCGGTCGCAACGCCCATAGTCTTAAAAAAAGATAAATGTAGGCAAATACATATTCTATACAGCAAATAAACTTTCATGAGTGTCAGTTTTTTCTGTCTGGAACAGAAAAAGGTGACAGACTATCCACCTTCCCACATGACATAGAGACCTGACCTCTTCAGGTCTGTGTTGGTCTTGTTTTCTGTGTCAATCTCTACCATGACCTCTGACCTCTTCTGTAACACACATGCCTGCTCAAACAAATGCACATCATGTTTTTCCTCAAACATGTAAACGGATTTAAGATCTGACTTGAGAGCTCATCATTCCCTCTGCTGAGATTTTAAGACTGACAAATAAAAATGCACCGCGAAGGAGATGCTGAGACGTCCCCTCAGACACGCAGTCCTCTCTGTCTATTTTGGCACCACGGGGTGACCTTTCCACCATTTTGCCCAGACCATCTATACACGTACATGTACAGAGCGCATATGTGTGGAACCAACACCACCCACCAAACACAAAAGGACCAACTGCTTCTTTTTCTTTTTGATACTAACAAGAGCAGACTTTTATAGGAGTGCCTCCACCCACGCTGTGTACATTACAGCACGTTACAACACGTAGTCACAATAAACAGGAACATTTAAAACAACCCACGGAGCTTGCTTATATTGTCTAAATTAAATCAAGTTGAAGTGCTGATCAATCAGGAACCCTTTGAAACAGCATGTTTAGAGCTATGCTACACTGGTTGAACTTTTGGCAATATAAACAGTCAAACATCCCACTCAATGTAGGTCAGCCCAATCTATTGTACACATCAACCCTGCCCACACATGTACGGCCCCGTACAAACTGTAGAAACAAGCTAGTTTCATCAATGATGTCATACTTTACGGACAATGAAGGAAAAACAAATGCATTAATGGAATGTTTTCCTCAAAATACCACATTAAATCATAATAACCATTACGTTACACATCTGTTCCGATTGTTCTCCACAGAGATACACGCTGGTATGACATCACATGCTGGGACGCGGGACCAGCTCGTCTCCAGCTATCACACACACACACACACACACACACACACACACACACACACACACACACACACACACACACACACACACACACACACACACACACACACACACACACACACACACACACACACACACACACACACACACACACACACACACACACACACACACACACACACCATAGTGACAGGTCACTGAATCATCTCTGTAATACAGAGATCTGCTTATTAAAACGCTACGAGGTGGGGGCGTGCTGATGGATCAGTGGGCTGAGGGGTGTTTCATGTAAATTGGACATATTGGGTGTGAATCCAGAACAGGAAATTAAATCCATGTCCTGTGTCTAATAAAAAATAACAATATATTATTCATAAAGAACCTTTTTTAAACAATATAGACAAAATGTTTTACAGAATAAAATGACTAATGAAGTAATAATATTGAGGTAGGAGATCATACATGTACTGTTTAAGGATCATTTATAAGAACCACTTTTGTATGGCCATGTATAGAGTCATAATAGGGACTGTACATACTGTAGTGGTCTCATTGAGAATAATAACGGACACTTGACCTCGATCTTCCTGCACTTCTGTGATGATTTCTTAAGTGCTTAAATCAACTTCTTAAAAGGGAAGCTTCAGTATTTTTCAACCTGGACCCTGTTTCCCCATGTTTTTGTGTCTAAAGGCGTTTTCGGACCGGAGGAACGTTTTCATAGCTCTAAGAACTTAGTTCCAAAAACCCCTTTTCATTGTGTCCAGATCACAAGAACTAGGAAAAGATCTTAGTTCCTAGAACGCCGTTTTGAGGGACTTTTTTTAGCTCCTATTTCAGAGTAGGTACTCTCCCAGCACAAGAGGAACCGTGAGTGATGTAAGTGACGTAAGTGCACCAGCACCACCATTTTTAAAAAAACCTGTTAGCCGTGTAAACAACAGACAACATAAAACATAGACAACAGCTCGTAACAAAATAAATGGAAGAAAACATGGACAAATGCACCAATAGTGAAGTCCAGAAGTTAACTTGTTCATGAGCACACACCCACTGAGACAAAGGCTAACCCAGTAGCACAAAGGCTAACCCAGTAGCACAAAGGCTAACCCAGTAGCACAAAGACTAACCCAGTAGCACAAAGACTAACCCAGTAGCACAAAGGCTAACCCAGTAGCACAAAGGCTAACCCAGTAGCACAAAGGCTAACCCAGTAGCACAAAGACTAACCCAGTAGCACAAAGGCTAACCTAGAGCCGAAGAACGATAGCCGATTCAAACTGAAATCGCAAAAGGTACTTTCGTGACGGCTATTTTGCTTGAGTTTATATGATTGTGGCATATAACAGAGTTTTATTCTTATATTACAGAAAAAGCTAGGAAAGCTTGTGAAGCATAGCGAACTAGCCAAACAACAAACTCTGCCCGTTTCCACCATGAATGTGTTCCACTATTCCACCGTTGTCTTCCAGCAACACGTCACCTCGCCAGATTTCACAACGAGACTTCTCTTTGAGCGAGACTCTTTCCATAATGTTGTCAGACACTTATAATAACAATCAGAGCCGGTCATGGCAAAAACAAGCACTTTTAGTGGACGTAAATGACGCTGCCAGCTTGCCCCAATAGGATTACATTACAACCCGTGAGCAGATGCCATCTGAAGCGCTCTCCCTCAATACTGGACCAATTCCAGAAATTGTTGTCCCTATTAGTCAGTTGGACACAAAACATGAGAAAATAGGTTGAAAAGGTTGAAAAATATAGAAGTTACCCTTTAAGTGCCAAATGTGGAAGTAGTGCTTTCATTTTACTTTTCAGGATTATTTCCAAGTTACACAAGGCAATTCATTATTCTATAATTTAATAATTGCTGATAATAAGTTTTTGTGTCTCTATTCTGTAATACATGAGATACCTACTCATCCAGATGAATTGTGACACACGCCGCACATGTGATAGCGGACTGGTGACAACATTCACGGTGATTAGCTGTGCATTGTAAAATGGGACCAGTTTATAATATAACAGCTTTTAAAAAATGTACAAAGCCTGAATTATATAAACCATGAAAATTGTGATCAAAAAATAGCAGGAAAAAAAAAAAGACACATTTTTCTGCACTTTTCTGCACTCACTCCAACACTCGGAGGAGACTCGGTGGGAAATGTATTTTAAAGGGTGTCGCTGAGAGCTAAAGTGCAAACACTCCCGCTTATGTTCCTCCCTCTGTGTGTTATCACCATCATAACAATTAGACCCCTTCTGCAGCTTTCTCATAAAAAAATCACATCTTCTGCTACACTTGTACACACCCCAAGAGTGCATTCACACCCCAAGAGTGCATTCACAGAGTATGCTGAGGATCTCCTACTGTCAATGTCCATTAGGCAGAAGTAAAGCGCACCGTCTCTGCGTCACTTTTCAAATTAGCATAATGACTAATTCCGTTCCCGAGGCTACAAAACAGCTGCCTACACTGGTGTAGTGTCGTCACGCTCGAAACCACAGCACGAAGACAAACCGCCATTAAAAAGAAGAAAACAACAATAAAGACCAACCACCCGGAAGCCGCAACACCCACTTCCAGATCGCTGATTGCCCTTTGAGGTCTCCTACTGTCAATGATTTTAGGCTTGGAAGGATATCTGCCGTCCGTGCTTGTCGATGGGTCGGCGGTGGGGAGAGTTGATGCGGTTGCGGTCCCTGTTCACCCTCTCGACCAGCCCATGGTGGCGGGTCCCTCTGACAGAGTCCAATCCTGACGGAAAGCCACCCTATAAAAAGAGACATCAGACATTTAAGACACTTAAGACTGCAGTTTCCCCTAGGTTGGCAGGGAGGGAGGGAGAAAGGGCATTTATCAAATGTCATTTTAATCAAACTTCAGTTATGCTCCAATTTTGTTAATTTAGCTGAAACAAAAACATAATTTGTATTCATGTAAAACCTCAGGCTTTTATAAACTGTTTTACCACATTGTATTGAAACACTCCCTGACAATTATACGGTCATGTGATGACGTTTAAAATGTGTTCGCCGCTCTTCAAACACAAAGGACTGCTTTACACTACAGGCACAAATATAGTGTTTAGAAATGACAAACCGTAGTGCATAGAGTCATGACTGTGTAAAGATGTACAATAAACAATACTTTCATCAAAATGTCAGCTTTGAATGCAACATTAGTGCATCATATAGCAATGAAATGAATGTAAATGTTTTAGAGCTGCGACGATTAATCGATTAGTTGTCAACAATTAAATTAAATCAACAACTATTTTGATAATTGGCTTGGATTGGATTCCAGCTTCTTACATGTGAATATTTTCTGGTTTCTTTCCTCCTTTATGACAGTAAACTGAATATCTTTGAGTTGTGAACAAAACAAGACATTTGAGGACGTCGTCTTGGGCTTTTGAAACACTGATCAACATTTTTCACCAGAAAATAATCAACAATGAAAATAATAGTTAGTTGCAGCCCTAAAATATTTGATACTCAAACAGTCATTTCAAAAGAGCATCGCTTCAACCAGTCAGAGTGAATAAATATGAGTTTGCAGAGGAAAGAACTACATACATTTCTTGCCTTTTATTGTGTACATTGAAATGAAAAAATCTTGATGAATTGAGGTAAATCGGTGCCGCGTTTAACAACAGCAAAACTATATCAAAACATTCGTTTACAAACTCTCACACAACTCGTGGAGTATATTCCAAGTCTCATTTATCAAGTCGTATGCTCACTATTTCCCAAACACATGCATCTTCACTAAAACCTGAATATTTAAAACACATCGGACTCTTTTTATGCAGAAGTGTTTTAAAGGTCCCATATTGTGCTAATTTTCAGGTTCACAATTTGGCTCCATGTTTACTTCCTGTCTGCTGATGTAATTCACATACACTGCAACTGGAAATAAACTGGGACACATTTAGAACGTTTACGTTTAAAACTGTGAAATGGTCTAAATATTGTATATTTGTGACATCACAAATGGACAGAAATCCTGACGGCTTGTTTCAGCGGCACAGTTTCTTAATACAGGCTGTGTGTATCTCTCTGTGGATTGAGCTTTTCGATACTTTCACAGTATTTATCCAGCACTTAAACCTGCTATATAATATAAAAGACATTGAAAATCTCACTTTTTACAATATGGGACCTTTGAATAGTAACGTTTTAGTGAAGATGCATGTGTTTGGGAAGTAGTGAACATACGACCAGATAAATGAGACTTGGATTATACTGCACTAGTTGTGTGAGAGTTTGTAAACGGATTTGTTTTGATATAGTTTTCCTTTTGTCAACCGTGGCCCCTATTTACTTCAATTCATCAAGACGTTTCTCTGTTTTTTGAGTCTTTGTTCACCGTGGAGGCATGAGAGAAAAACAAAGTTTTCTTCAAGAATTCGAGGTAACACGGGGTGAGTAATTGATATACAAATGGTTATTTTTGTGGTTGAATCACTCCTTTAAAAGGATCAGTGTGTAGGATTTGGTGGCTTCTAGTGGTGTGGTTGCAGATTGCAACCAACTGAGTACCCCTCCTCTCACTCCTCCCTTTCCAAGACTGCAGTAACGTGAGCCATCAAGTGCAAAACCGTTCACTTCCTTACCGTAATAACACTATTTTAAGAGCAACAGAAGTCAGATGACTCATTCTAAGCTAACAAAAACCCAGAGATTCTTTGTTTCAAGTAATTATACACTAAAGAAAACATAGTTATTAATATATACTTAATATTATATTCCCTTTCTGCTAATAGATCCACCAAAATGTTACACACTGTTCCTTTAAAGCCTCAGTCATTTATCGCCCTGTTTTTACCAGCTATCAGAGACCACACAGTTCAAAGACAAAAACCTCAGAGTTTGAATATATGATCCACATTTGATTGTTGATCATGTGCGCATTCACTGCACACAAACTGCAGATTGGAGATTTAGTGAGCTTCGTGAGCTCTACATTAAGCATGCTGCATTCATTTAATTAAATTCGGGCTAACAAATGGTTATCATCAAGTGGGATCTAGAAGCCATTTAGTTTGTGGAGTTTTGCTCCCAGAAGAGACGGTGAATGGACTCCATGAGTGAAAGTTTTTCTCCCTCCTCCATGTGGGGATTGATTTCTGGACGTGACCACGCCGTTGCAATTACTGCTCCAACTCAAAGGGCCATTATTTCAAGTAACAAGGGCACGTTTCACCTGGACGCTGTGTATCCCAGTAGAGCCCACTCCTCGGAGAGCTGACACAGATACAGATACGGCGAGTGCTGCAGAGAAGCGCTGCTTTGCTTGAACGAATACCGAGAACTACTGCACTGATCTTTTATTCCATCTTTTTTACCGTCTGCAGCTGAATTATTTAACGCTCTCAGGAGAAGCTTGTCTGCACTTCAGCATTTTCGTAATTTGCCGGTGGTTCTCAATGTGGGCGCCTTGAGGACGGGCTACGGCGAGCGCCGCAAGATTTATCATAATCGTTGTGCATTTATTTATGTGTTTTTAATAATTTTTCACCACATTTTCTAAAAAATATAACTTTTAATGTTATAATAAAACATTTAACATATTAGTGTATTTAATTGTTTTCATTGTTTATTTCAATATTTATCTGTAAACCTGTTGGTTGTCATTCTGAGGGATTGAAAATGTATGGAGGACGGAACCTGCCAAAATTAAAAATAAATAAATGAATAAATGACTCGATAAATAAATAAATATGTCTTTAAATGTACCAAAAATAATATTAAAAATAAATGTAGCCATTAATGAAATGATGAAATGTGCCATAAATGTATATTTCTGTTTAAATTTGCTTCTTTATTTATTTATTTATCTTTGTATTAATTTATTTATTTACTTACTCTTCTGTTTAATTTTCGCTTTTACTTATTTATGTAATTATTTTTTTAATTAATTAATTAATTTCTGCATTTATTTTTTAGCTATTCATTTATTTTTGCATACATTTTCTATTTATTCAAATGCATGTATTTATGCATTAATTTATTTATTTCTGAATGATTTCCCTTTGCATTTCACCCCTTTTTTATTTCCCCAAACTTATTTATGTATTTATTTTCTTTATGCATCTCTGCCTCATTATGCAAATGAAGGGGCTGTGCATTGAAAATGTTACTTAGGTAAAAGTATGGAAGTGTAATCAGGAAAATGTACTTAAAGTATTAAAAGTACTCAATGCAGAAAAATCCTCAAATGAAAAACGATTGAAACAAAAAAAATAGCTCTGTTAATCAACTAATTGATTAATTGGCTAATCATTTCAGCTGTACGTGTAGGCCTTTATATTGTTGGGTAGTTTTTTGTGTGCAAAAATCTTAATTTGTAAAGTAACTAAAGCTGTCAGATAAATGTAGTGGAGCAGAAAGTAGAAAGTGGCATGAAAAGACTCAAGTAAAGTACTTGAGTAAATGTACTTAGTCACATTCCCTCACTAATAATATAACAATAATTAAAAAAATTAACAATATGTGATTAATAATGTTGGGTTGGGTGGCTCAGGGGGCCATGACAAAAAAATTCCTTTCCTTAGAACTGAGGGTTATTGTGCTCAGACCTTGGAAAACCTCTGACTGAGAACAAGACCTTGAATTCGGTAGATCCCAAGGGAAGCACGGTTTTAAAGAAAATATTCACGTTTAGTTTCACATCAAACATCCGTTTGTTTAAAAGAGAACATTTGAGTACATTCACACAAAATAAACTCCACTGATTTACAGCACCGGTACATCGACTGTATAAGGCTGTGTTCAGAGTGACACTGTGTGAAAAAAATGCCGCCTCCTCATTTATTCGAATCGCACTGCTGTGTTGGCACAGCTGGAGTGCCGATGCAGAGGGCTCAGTCAAAAAAGAAAAAATAGCAGGAGAGGGC
Organism: Sebastes fasciatus; assembly: GCF_043250625.1. Lineage (NCBI taxonomy): Eukaryota > Metazoa > Chordata > Actinopteri > Perciformes > Sebastidae > Sebastes > Sebastes fasciatus. The sequence goes on along the minus strand of NC_133796.1, from coordinate 4,292,147 downwards.
CACCCCACAAAAAAGAAAAGTTGAACCTTGTTCAACTTTTGCTGCAACACAATGGGACATCATGGATGCAAAGCGCACATTCCTGGGCAGCCTCTTGTCTGTTTTTAACACACTGAACACCTCGTAACAAACGCAAGATGACTGTTATTGTGTGGTCAGACCTTAGTGGCGGCATGATTGCATATAAAGTCAATGGAAAGACATAAATTCAACCGGGGCAGCACGAACTGACGCAAAGACAGATCCATGTCAGCTGAAAATGATTCAACTTAGGGCTGCAATTAATGATTATTTCCATTATCAATTAATCTGCTGATTATTGTCTAGATGAATCGATTAATTGTCAGGTCAAACTGTTGTGAAAAATGTCCATCCCAGTTTCTTAAAGTCCAAGAAGATGTCTTTAAATGTCTTGTTTTGTCAGTCCAAAACCCAAAGATATTCATTTTAACGTGATATAAAACAGACTAAAGCAGGAAATCTCCATATATGAGAGGCTGAAAACAGCATTTGTGCATGGAAAATTACTTTAATGATTAATCGATTATCAAAATAGTTGTGATTATTTTTCTGTCGACTAATCGTTGCCGCTCTAATTCAACTTGAGTGAAAAATTTGTGTGCTTTCTGTCTGAACACACCTTAAGAAACAATTTACACTGGATGGACAAAATACATCACATATGGTGTTCAACATAGAGTCTTAATTCACTGCAATAACCCTGGAATAAATACTACTGATGATAAACCTAAAGGGTTGGTTTCCCAGACAGAGATTGTGCAATGTCCTGGACTAAAACTAAATTCTATTGAAGTGAATTTGGAACTTAATATTTACTGAAATTATAAACTGTCTAGGACTAGGCAAGCAGTCCATAATGTTTAGTTTAGCTGACTGTAAAAGAGAAATGTTGATGCATTTTGAAATCCTAGTATGCGGTGTGGGGCTGTATTTTTTGACCATGATGAGATCTCACCTGGAATTCGATGCTGGTGTTGCCGATCTGATTGACGTTGGGAAGAGAGCCGTAGTACTGCGCCCGCGTTTGAGTCAAACGAAGCTGCTGGACCTTCTGAAACTGCACCTGTCAGTCAAAAAAAAATAAACCCATACATCAGCGCTGTGTCTGAAATCAGACTACCATTTTCAACTGTCTATGTATGCCTCTTCAACGCAGCAAACTGGATGTACAGAATTCAAAAAAGTCAGTCTAACTGTCAACATTACAAATACTATACATTTAAGCCTGAATGCCAAACAACCAAATGAATCAAATGCTCTGCTGTAATATACAAAAGCATCCAAAATAATTGATAAACACTGCAGCAATATTTGTAATTTAAGGGACACAAAACAAGGGAACACATTCTAGGAAATGGGCAGCTTGGCCTCCAGGCTTGGCCATTCCACCAGCCAGGAGATGACACAACGATTACCTGGCACAAAACAGAAGTCGGCTTGTTCTGCCGCCACGGTACGATAAACAGAGCCAATCATCTGCTGTTATCAGGAAAAAGGCAAATCAGAGGGGAATTTCTTCTTTAGACTGCCAAAAGGGCAAAATTTGAATCTCAAAGACTGACCTAATTTGATTTTATCAATAGATTTACAACGAATGGACAGAGCTCTTTCATTGTGAATATGACAAGATATTAAGATTGGGCTAAAGTGGGAGTAAAAACCATAGACTGTATAAAATATGGACGTAGTCACCGTGACGTCCCCCACAGGTTTCTGAAGACCCATTGTGACGCTCAAAGTGGGCGGCTCCGGCCGTCGCCATCTTGGCAGTGATGACACAGCCTAACTCCCGAATGGGCAAAGAGGTGGATCATCGATGGAGCTGAGTCGGCCCCTAGCTAGCAGCTAGCGACCTGGTACGACACCCAGCTGTCACTAAAAGCGGCCACGCCCTCAATAGTGCCAAACTTTAAGCCTTAATATGATTTAAACAGGTGAGTTATATAAAAATTTGCTATAAAGACCGAGACTATTTTTGTATTAGGCTGTAAACATGTTTATTTCTGCTGTATGGTTGGTCATTTTAACATAGAGGTGTCTATGGAGATTGACTCACTTTAGGAGCCAGACTCAGATGTTGGCCTCAATTCTCAGCACCGGAGTTTGACGCTGGTCAATATCTTATCCTTTGGTACATTTGTCAGTTTATGCATAGCATTGTACTACAGCCACGTTCTGTTAATTTATTCAGCGGTGAGTGCATTTATTTTGTTTACTAGGGCTGTGTATTGGCATAATATGTAAGGGATAATGTACAGCGAGCCTGGTCACAACAATGACCCGTTAGCTGTACATTATCTCGCTTATTACACAGCTACTTACTGAAGAAATCAATATTTTTACACAAAAGCGGTCCGCCAGAGTCCGACATCAGAACTGCGCCCATAGCAACGGTCTGTTATACATAGCAACGGTCTGTTATGCATAGCAACGGTCTGTTATAAAGACATTACAGACCGTAGAACGCCGTGATTGACCAATCAGAATCAAGTATTCAACACAGCCGTGTAATAAACTGCAATACTGTAAACAAGGCGATATATATATATATATATATATATATATTCAGATTTTTTCAAATCTAATTTTTGGAAAACTGTCATAGTATAAAGAACACACCAGAAATACACCATTTTAGAATAGGCAGAATAACACATTTGTACTTCATGCAAAAAATGCATGTCGAATCGAATAGCGTCCGATTTTTAAGAGGTTAATCAAAAATCAATACAGTGTTTTGGAGAATCGATACAGTATCACAATACATAATATCGTAATGTGTATCGATATTTTCTTAGACCCCTATTGTTTACCTTCATCTAATTTTTTTACTTAATTTCAATAAGCGCTGTCCCCTCTTAGTCGACTAATCAGACGTTTTGGTGTTAGACGACTAAGATTTCTTTCGTCGTTTTTTTATGCTTTTTCGATGCTGGATGTCTTATTTCCAAAAAACTTATCAGCACATCTCTGGTAAGCACCAGATTTAAAGTGGTGCTTTTGTGTGATTCTTTGTAGAGAAAGTCGGGTTTCACAGATCTGTCGATTAGTTGACAAAATCATATGACTGTTAGTCGAATAAGAATTTCTTTGGTCAAGGGCTACCCTAATTTCATCAGCATTCATGGGCATCTAAGGCCAGTAGACAGAAGCAAAAAAACAGTTGCAATAGTTACAACATCAGTTACAACAACAAAAACTATAGTTTCTTGTCCTGAAAAAAAGCAAAAACAAACCTGACAGTCATGCTGTGGGTACTTTCCCTTTCTCTGCACTTTAGAGCCCAAGATGAGATACTAATAAAAATGTAGTCTTTGCAAAAACTTCGAAGACACTGCGTCTATAATTCTGAGATAACCTTGAAAGCTGCACCCAAACTGATTCAGAGGACGCACATTTCAAATGTAGCAGGGACAACAAAATGTTAATTTATATCTCTGAATGACCAATGAATGTCAGATTACAACTTTCCCTACCGCCCTAAACAGAGGGACATATTTCAGACTGTGATTAATTTTTATGTCCTACCAACAGTCAATTTTCCATCTAGGACAAATGAAAATATATATTAAAAAAAAAACACAAATCCCCATTTAAACCTCTTACTCCAGTGTTGGTGTCAGCTCTTACATAACATTAAACATGAAGACTTTACACATTTATGGTTCACAGGGATGCCAGCTTGCAGCAGCTGAGTGAAGGCTTGAGTCTGTTTGTGCTCTCGAGTACTTCAGAGCCCCTCGGGGGGGGGGGGTTACATTCAGTCTTTGGTCACTAGTGTAAACGTTGAAGCAGCTACTTCTAATTCCAGCTGTTTGCTGGCAGTGTGTCCTGACCAGCCTCGGCCTCGCTGACTGGGCTTTTCTGTCTCACAGGGTCAATGACAGTTCATACCTTATAGCAAACTTCATTCAAGGTCGCCTCAAAACCACATCCTCCCCCGACTGTGGCCATTCAGGACTCACAGAAAGAGCACATTGAAAACCAATGGCATGAGGATAATGTGAAAAGGACCTTTTTTATCCTCCCGGGGTTATTCACTATTTTTACTACTTGGAATGTGTAGTGCATATGTTTGAAATTGTCATGTAAATTTTTATAACTGCATGCCCCAAAAGAAAAGTCTGTTAGAAATTTCTGGTCTGAAAGGAGAAATTCACCTACTTTTAAACATTATAAAAGACTTGGATATCAACAGGTTTTTTGGATATGGACAAATATCACAACAACGACTTTTTCAAGGAGGTGGTTGAAGGAATGAAAGAGGGAGGCTGTGTTCGCCACCGGTTACGTTAATCGGAGTATGCACCGCTGATGTAAACAGAAAGATTCTAAAGATATTGTCTTTTTCAGAATAAGGGCAAAAAACATAATATTTTGTGCATGTAAACGTATTCACTTATTCAGAATATCTAGAGGCACTCAGTAAAAGACAACTGGAGACCTGAAGAAGCATCTCGAATGAGTGGTGACCAAATATTTTCAAGAGTTAAATACCAAACTCTGTTGCTCTCACATAGTAATTGCACATCTGACCTATGATTAGTACAGTTAACAACACTAACTAGAATGGCACTCAGAGACCGCAGACCTCCGCCCAAGCATGACTTTAAAAACAGATCAAAGCTCACAGCTGGCGGTACCGTGAGGTGGGCGGCTTATTATTAACACGTGTTTCCGAGTAAAGTATCGGCGGATGCCTCTCTCATTCAGCAGCCTTGTTATGTCTGTATAACGTTGTCTGTCATCCCGTCATCTACCACTTTTTTCTGTCTCACCGCGGACGGCCAGCAGCTCCCACACACGTATCTCTCTGCTCTCAGAAGAAGGCGTGGTCATGCGTCAACGCATCATCAGTTACACTACACGTTTTATACCCTGTGGTCTTAAAGCTCAGGCTGATCGGAATCCTTAAAAATATTCCTGAATCCAGATCATGATCCGGATTGCCACCAAAATCTAATAGATTGCTTATTGTGCTACATCTCACCCCTCCAAGAACTTTAATTCAAATCCATGGCGGACTTTTGGAGTAATCCTGCTAACGGACAAACAAACAAACCAACAAACCAATGCCGGTGAAAACATAACCTCCTTCCTAGGCCTTTCGGCTTTGGCGGAAGAAAACAAACTATAATTTTGGCATTAATATTCATCTATCTATCATTATAAACATCAGTATCATCATCATCTCCTTCTTAAAACAACAGGCCATATTATTTTTCTAATAATAATATAGCTTCTTGATTTTAGGGCTGCAATTGAGGATTATTTTTTATCTCGACCAAAAGAAATTCTTAGTTGAATAACACTTCTACGATTTTGCGACTAACCGATTAAATCTTGTTTTCGAAAGATGTGCTCAGAAGGTTCTTGGAAATAAGTCATTCAGCATGAAAAAAAGAAACGACTTATCAACTAAAAAACTCTTAGTTGACTAAAACGACCGATGAGTCAACTAATCAACTAAGGATGGCAGCCCTATTTTTTTTTTATTATCAATTAATCTGCCAATTATTTTGTGTTTTGTGATGTCTTATTTTGTCCAACCATCAGTCCAAACCCCCAAAAGAGATTAAATTTACAATTATATATGACAAAGAAAGGAAACAATTAATAAATTATCCAAATATTATTTTTTTTATGTAAAAAAAATTGATATTGTGCTACTTGATTTTTATGCTTAATGTTTTGTGCAGTCAAAGAAAAATAAATCACGTTTTATTTTAGGATTTTTCTGTTATACTGTAAAGCAGAGCTAAAACGATTACTCAATAAACGGACTAGTTGATGAACAAAAATGATGATCAATTAATTTGTTTATTGTCATTTATCCAAAAAAACTCTAAACATCCTCTGGTTCCAACCTCTTTAATGAGAACTTTTCTCTGTTTTATATCACTGGAACTGTAACATCTTTGAGTTTTGGACAAAACAAGACACCTGAAGATGTCACCTTGGACTCTATACTTGTAAATGGACAGTTTCCACTATTTGTTTAATTGATTAATCAAAAAATATATATCAGATTGTCAATATTGATAGTAATTGTTAGTTGCTGCCCTATCGTAAAGCACAGTTTTTTCACATTACATGTAGGGCTAGGCAATATATCGATATTATATCAATATTGTGATACAAGACTAGATATTGTCTTAGATTTCAGATATCGTAATATCGCATATGTGTCTTTTCCTGGTTTTAAAGGCTGCATCAGAGTAAAGTGATGTAATTTCTGAAATTACCAGACTGTTCTATTGTTTATTTTATTTTTTACTAACTTGGTCATTATATCCACATTACTGATGATTATTTGGCAAAAATCTAATTTTGTAAATATTTTAGTGAAAGCACCAACAGTCAAATCTACAATATCGTCGAAATATCAATATTGAGGTTAAATATATTGTGATATTCCATTTTCTCCATATCGCCTGGCCCTACTGTAAGTACATGCCACTGAAAAGCAATTCTAAATAGGTGAGACTGTCTGAAATACTATTTTTTTTTGCAGAATATCACAATAAATTGGAAACCTGGAATCATTTAAGCTGTGATTTAAGGTCCCATATTGTAAAAAGTTCTATTTTTTCATGTCTTTTATATTATAAAGCAGGTTTAAGTGATCTATAAATACTGTGAAAGTATCAAAACACTCAATCCATGGAGAAATACACACAGCCCGTATTCAGAAAAACTGTGTGTTTGAAACAAGTCGTTAGGAGTTCTGTCCATTTGTGATGTCACAAATATACAATATTTAGACAATTTCACAGTTTTAAAACGTAAACATACTAAGTGTCCCAGTTTATCTCCTGTTGCAGTGTATGTGAATGGCATCAGCTGATGTGGTATGTAAACATGGACCCAAACTGTTTCCTAGCAATGCACTTCCGTTGAAACGCGCTAAAACGGAGCGTTTCAGACAGAGCGTGAATACAGGTATATTCAGACAGACTATATGAGAAAAATAATGAGGTTTTTTTTAACATTAAAGCATGTAAACATGTTCTAGTAGAAACCCAAAATACAAACATGAACCTGAAAATGAGCATGATATGTCCCCTTTAAGACACCTAAATATGACACAATAAAACATCTGTTGTGTGCCATTGTGCCTCAACATTTGGACAAGTTGTATAGGAGCACTGCTTAATACAAATATGAGTGTTTAAGCCTAATATGCCCAAATTATGAACCATCCTCTAACGCTGGTCCTGCTCTTTCTTTTCTGTGCAGAGTTTGCACACAATGCCCAGGATGCAGGGTGGTTTAACCCCGTGGGGAATTCATTAAATATAATAGAATAACAAAGGTGCAAACACAGCAGGGGTCTGAAAGACATGCGTATATTGTATCTTAGGAGTGCTTCCTTTGGGTATTCATAACCAGGGGAACTTCAGGGTGGTGCAGGAGCAGCAGAGGATTACTACTTTCTCCCATTTCAATACTGATTGCAATTAAACAAAACAGGTTCTATGTTTTGTCGTTTAGGTTCACTGTTTTTCTCGTTAGACTGACCAGCTATAATAGGGTTTGCCACTGTATCTTAGGAGTGCTTCCTTTGGGTATTTATAACCAGGGGAACTTCAGGGTGGTGGTGCAGGAGCAGCAGAGGAGCTATACTTTCTCCCATTTCCTGTTTCAATACTGGTTGCAATTGAACAAAACATGTTCTATGTTTGGTCGTTTAGGCTCATTGTTTTTCTCGTTAGACTGACCAGCTACAATAGGGTTTGCCACTGTTGAATGAGTGCATGAAGAGAAACAAGAAGTACTGGTTGAATACCAGAAATCTCTGCAGACAATCAACAGGCTGAAGCTCATTCCAGATGAGCTGCTGAGGCTGCTGCTTGTGTGCAAAGAGGGAGAGCTTTTGTGTTGTTGATCACAATGCTACAAATAAATGCACATTAGCTAAAAAAATTAAGTGTATTCATAACCAGGGGAACTTCAAGGTGGTGGTGGTGCAGGAGCAGCAGAGGAGCTATACTTTCTCCCATTTCCTGTATCAATACTGGTTGCAATTAAACAAAACAGGTTCAATGTTTTGTCGTTAGACTGACCAGCTATAATAGGGTTTGCCACTGCTGAATGAGTTGCATGAAGAGAAACAAGAAGTACTGGTTGAATACCAGAAATCTCTGCAGACAATCAACAGGCTGAAGCTCATTCCAGATGAGCTGCAAAGAGGCTGCTGCTGTGTGCAAAGAGGGAGAGCTTTTGTGTTGTTGATCACAATGCTACAAATAAATGACAAATAGTGTATTTACCCTTGAAACAGTGAGGTCTGTCATGAGCTGCTCAAAGGCCCGCGTCTCCTCTGCTTGCTTCTGGTTGTGCAGCGCGATCTTCTCGCTGAACTTCCTCGGGTTGGAGCCACCTGTGCCCGGGGAGCCGGACATCGTGCCGGGCCGCAGAGTCACAACTTCAGCTCTACTTGTTGGTGTTTTTGGGGTGGTAAAAAAAAGTAAAAAGTGGTAGATGGTGCTCCAAGTTTATAGTCCAAAGTCTTTAAATGAACCCATCACACTTTTAACACCCACAGCACACATTACTAGTTGGCCAAAGTTTGTTTTTAAGAGTCTGCTGCTGGCTGGCTGCAGTATAAGTGTTAGCCGTAGCTAAGCTAACGAAGCTAATGTAGCTAAGCTAACGCAGCCAAGCTAACGTAGCTAAGCTAACGTAGCTAAGGTAGCTAACGCAGCTAAGCTAGCGTTATTAAAAAGTTGACTTCTTAGTAAATAAAGCTTTTTTGCGAATTATTATTATTATTGTTTTACAATTTTAACTCTAATAACTTTCAAAAAAACGTGCTTGATTAAAAAGAAGTTAATATAACTTTAATATTTACATTATTTCCAGCGAACCACTCTTTTGAATGTAACGTTAGCATAACGCTAGCCTGCTAGTTAGCTTCCAATGCTAATGCTAATATAACGCTGTGTTAAGTGAACGGGGCTAACAGCTAGCACGCTAAGCTAAGCTAACGCAGCTAAGCTAACGTTTAAAGCCGTTATTAAAAAGTTGACTTCTTCTTAGTAAATTATATGTTTACTATTTAAGTCTAATAACTTTCAAAAACGACTAACGAGTTGATTAAAAGGAGTTAATAGTAAAATATAACTTTAATATTGACATTATTTCATATTTCCAGAGAACCACTTGTTTGAATGTAACGTTAGCATCACGTTAGCTTAGCCGTCAATGCTAGTTAGCTTTCAATGCTAATGCTAACATAACGCCGAACGGGGCTAACAGCTAGCCGAGTTAGCTAAGCTGCTGTCAGAGCCATCTCAAGTCAACAATGTTTATGACACTTGTTGACCAAACATCTAACTAACAGACATGTATTATTATTATTATTAGAAGCAGATTTTAAGCGCTAATGTTTAGGAGAAAGTTGTTAGCATCGGTAGCAAACGTTAGTTGGTAAATTTGTGTTTCAACAAGTGTCCGCTGCTCGACTTTAAAAACAACAAACAAAATGAGTTTATGTTCTCAACACAAACTGGAGAAACATCCAAAACTCGTGAAGCAGGAGTATAATCCACAATGTGACAGTTGAAGTTGCTCTTCTTCTTCTTCTTCTTCTTCTTCAGTCTCTGGTTGAGTGTTAATCCACCGACAGACAGCAGAGAGATTCAGACTAACTCCGACCAGACGAGTCCTCCGCTGCTGCTGGAGATAAACAAAGTAACTAACTAACTAACAACGCAGAGAGATCATAAAGCTCCGTCGCTGGTGAACTACTCTTCTTGTGTCCGCTGGTGTTTATTCTCCGTCGCTTTGCTTTGACAGGCAGAGCGAGTAACCGCAACTCAGATCCGCTGCTGCTTGTTATCCTCCGATACTACTGCGAGAAAAACATTAGCTCGTTAAACAGCAGCAGTTCTGATGGAGACCACAGGCAGGAGACAGAGATACATCACTATCCTGTCTCTCTCTATGGGATTACTACTGATATACTACATTATACTGTCTGTCTCTCTCTATAGGGGATTACTACTGATATACTACATTATACTGTCTGTCTCTCTCTCTATAGGGGATTACTACTGATATACTACATTATACTGTCTGTCTCTCTCTCTATAGGGGATTACTACTGATATACTACATTATACTGTCTGTCTCTCTCTATAGGGGATTACTACTGATATACTACATTATACTGTCTGTCTCTCTCTATGGGATTACTACTGATATACTACATTATACTGTCTGTCTCTCTCTATGGGATTACTACTGATATACTACATTATACTGTCTGTCTCTCTCTATAGGGGATTACTACTGATATACTACATTATACTGTCTGTCTCTCTCTCTATAGGGGATTACTACTGATATACTACATTATACTGTCTGTCTCTCTCTATAGGGGATTACTACTGATATACTACATTATACTGTCTGTCTCTCTCTATGGGGGATTACTACTGATATACTACATTATACTGTCTGTCTCTCTCTCTATAGGGGATTACTACTGATATACTACTGATATACTGTAAATCTAATATTATCAGTACTCAGGTCCTCTACTCACACCACTGGATTCACCTGTTATATTGATGTTTTTCTTCCTTCCTTCAACAATATTATTCTTTTAATTGTTCTTTATATTTTTTCTACATTCTTTCTAATATTATTTTATATTGTGTATTCTATAGATATATTTCTCTCTTGTTGTCTCTATCTATCTATCTATCTATCTATCTATCTATCTATCTATCTATCTATCTATCTACATTCCTACCTACCTACCTACCTACCTACCTACCTAGCTAGCTACCTACCCACCCACCTATTTACCTACCTATTTACCCACCTATTTACCTACCTACCCACCCACCTATTTACCTACTTACATACCCACTCACCTATTTACCTACTTACATACCCACTCACCTATTTATCTACTTACCTACCTACCTATTTACCCACCCACCTATTTACCTACCAATCCACCAACCTACCTACCCACCCACCTATTTACCTACCTACCTACCTACCTACCTACCTTTTTACCTACCTACCCACCCACCTATTTACCTACCTACCCACCCACCTATTTACCTACCTACCTACCTACCTACCTATTTACCTACCTACCCACCCACCTTTTTACCTACCTACCCACCCACCTATTTACCTACCTACCCACCCACCTATTTACCTACTTACATACCCACTCACCTATTTATCTACTTACCTACCTACCTATTTACCCACCCACCTATTTACCTACCAATCCACCAACCTACCTACCCACCCACCTATTTACCTACCTACCTACCTACCTACCTATTTACCTACCTACCCACCCACCTATTAACCTACCTACCTACCTACCTACCTATTTACCTACCTACCCACCCACCTTTTTACCTACCTACCCACCCACCTATTTACCTACCTACCTACCTACCTACCTATTTACCTACCTACCCACCCACCTTTTTACCTACCTACCCACCCACCTATTTACCTACCTACCCACCCACCTATTTACCTACTTACATACCCACTCACCTATTTATCTACTTACCTACCTACCTATTTACCCACCCACCTATTTACCTACCAATCCACCAACCTACCTACCCACCCACCTATTTACCTACCTACCTACCTACCTACCTACCTATTTACCTACCTACCCACCCACCTATTTACCTACCTACCTACCTACCTACCTATTTACCTACCTACCCACCCACCTTTTTACCTACCTACCCACCCACCTATTTACCTACCTACCCACCCACCTATTTACCTACCTACCCACCCACCTATTTACCTACCTACCTACCTACCTACCTATTTACCTACCTACCCACCCACCTTTTTACCTACCTACCCACCCACCTATTTACCTACCTACCCACCCACCTATTTACCTACTTACATACCCACTCACCTATTTATCTACTTACCTACCTACCTATTTACCCACCCACCTATTTACCTACCAATCCACCAACCTACCTACCCACCCACCTATTAACCTACCTACCTACCTACCTATCTATCTATCTATCTACCTAATAGCTATCTATAATACTATAACATGTAGGAGCATTTTAATATTGTAGTTCATCAATGTGGAGCCAATTACATACTGTGTATACTACGAGGTAGGTTAGTACTGCATCATATCATGTAAGTAAGTATCTTAAGTATCTAATAACTGTGTCAAACAAATGTAGTGGAGTAAAAGTACAATATTTGCCCCTGAAATGTAGTGGAGATAAAGTATAAGATGGAGAAATACTCAATTAAAGTACAAGTATGTCAAAATTGTACTTACGTAAAGTACTTGAGTACATGTACTTAGTTATATTCAACCAGTGAATATTATCAATATCTTTGGGAAGTTAATACTAGGAGGTGGACGCAGTAATAGATTTCAATAGATGTTCAAATCACAGAGTCCCTGCCAGCTCTGGTGTGTTTTTTTTTCCCCCAATAAAATAATAAATAAATTAAAAAAAATAAAATAAATACATAAAATTTAGTAAAATATCATGATCTAATATAAACATAAGAAGAACTCACTCCATGCACTACTATGAAATAAATACGTTTTGTAGTTCTGTAGTGGCAGTGTGGCTTGCATGTGTCAGCTTTATTTCTGAAGCAACTTAATATCAGATAAGTTTTTATGGAAGTACATTTTCAACGCAGGACTTTTACTTGTAACAGAGTATTTTGACAGTGTGGTATTCGATACTGATGCATTTAGCAGTATGTTGTACTGTAGCTGGTCGAGCTGATTTGAACTACTTTCTGTATCTATAAACATGCATCATATTTACAAAGCAACCGTGTGTTTTGTACGTAAAATCTTCTGTAAATATAACGGTCAAATAAATTTAGTACAGTAAAAGTACAATATTTGCCTCTGAAATGTTGTGCAGAGTAGAAGCATAAGATAGAAATACTCAAGTAAAGTACAAGTACCTCAAAATTGTACTTAAGTACAGTACTTGAGTTAATGTACTTTCAGCATTGCCTGCAAAACAACGTCTGTCAGATGAAGGAAGACACGTTGCATCTGTAGAGCTTTATTCTAAAACAGGTCAAATACATTTAATGGACTGTGAATGAGAAACAACAGAGTCAACATCTGGTCAAACTTTTACATGAGACAGAAAATCAACATCTGGATCGATGGAATCTCAAGAAAACAAGTCAAACTCTGACGTAATAAACTGGATGGTGTAGAGTGACATCTACTGGACCCACAACAGGTCCAGCTACTGTAATACTGCACATCCTCAAGCTCACTGCCATCATCTGTTTTTAGGGTTTGACACATCAGCTACAGCGTAATGTGGACTAACAACATATAAAATATAAATAAGGTCAAATTATTTTCCAACAAGACATCATAAAAATCTGTATTCAATGTCCATCTGACACGTCTAGATCCTCCTCCTACGTTTTACAGGCCAACAGGCTGATTCTGGAGTGTCACAATAATCTGTGTTTCAGTTATACGAGATAAACGGCCCACGACAAAGATAAAGAAAGTCATTTCCAGTAAGTCGATGATTGAGCACATCTGCACGGTGCAGGAGCGCCACGTCACATCCTGCTTATGAATGTCAGAGGGCTGTAGTCACGATCGGCTCGGTCCGGTCCAAAGCAAACCAACATCCTGACTCCGTAGCCAGATTAGTGCCAGCACACACACTGGACGTGGTGTAATGTGAATTTGTCATGCAACAAATTAGAAGTTAATTATATATAAAAAAAACCATCAAGTTTGGAGTTTTAACAGCTCAATATGAGCATGCATTTTTTTTTGCAATTCTTGTCAAATACCACGTCTGATGCCGCTTTCTCTTTGCATAGATATCAGAATATTTGTGTCTTAAAGGAGACATATCATGCTCATTTTCAGGTTGTATTTTGGGTTTCTACTAGAACATGTTTACGCTTTAATGTTCAAAAAACACATTATTTTTCTGTCTGAATATTACTTTATTCACCCTCTGTCTTGAAACGCTCCGTTTTTAGCACCTGCCTCTTTAAGACCCCCTCCTGGATAAGCCCAGTCTGCTCTGATTGGCTACTGAGAAAAATGTGCACCTTTGCAAAGGGTGCATTTTCAAATCACATACTTTTTCTTTTTACTTTTAGTACATACTGCAGCTGCCCCTACAAAGTACGTATGCATACAATTGGGACATAATACTTCGTCAAAACATTGCACCTTGAACTTTGACCCTCTTGACGGTCGTCCGTCGGACAGTTTGAGATATGGGTGAGCGTCTGTCGGCCTAGTTTTTGCGGTGTGTCCCGCACCGTTGGCTCTAGGGTCTGAGTTTTTTCAGCCGATTCAGCATGTTGAATGAGTAAAAGCCAAGAGGAAGAACACAGAAGGCTCATTTGTCATCTTCATCTCATCTGATCTTTTCACTGTCACAGCGACGTGTGAGAGTGGTGTGAAAATGGTCGGTAAAAACGCCGCTTTGTTTCACGTACGTATCATAACAACAGCTTGTATATCCGCCGTTCTCGGTCTTCCTGTTTCCCCTTTTTGAATGATGAACACAGACTACCGCCGCTGTTATCTTTGCGGTGCGTTCAAATGCAACTTGTCGGCCAAGACAAAGGCGACTTGAGGCGACGCAACAATTGGCCTTCATCGCCGCTAGTTCTTGGTGTGTCTGGGCCTTTGGCGCCTGTCTCTTTAAGATTCCTCTCCCGAAAAAGCCCAGTTTGCTCTGATTGGCTTGCGAGAAAAATATAGTGCACCTTTTCAAAAGTACGCTGCTTTCCTAATCTCATACTTTTTCTTTTTACTTTGAGTACGTACTGAAGCTGCCTTGTTGCATGCAGTTTGCACACAATTGGGACATACTACTTTGTTATAACATTGCACCTTGAACGTTAACACTCTTGCTCATATATCCACTGCGCAGAGGATTGTGGGTCAGAATAGCCAGAAATGCATGCTGGCTTCCATACTGCAAAATGCGACCGGATGCAGTAGGACATCCTGGTATTTTTGGCACACTACATTTGACATACTACTACTATTGGGACATACTAAATCGTTTCCTGGCATACTAAGTAGTATGTTAGTATGGGTATTGGAACGCACAGAAACAAACGTAGTTTGTGAAATGAGTTTTTCATGATATATCTCCTTTAAGGATGAGTTGAAGTGGTTCAAATCCAGATCAAGAGAGTCAGGAGAGAGTTGATATTCAGTGTTACAAAAGTGTCTTTTACAGTGTTTTCAAAATAAAATATGCTGAAGAAGGAGGTTGTTTTTCATTTCCCCCCACAACTCTTTTAGGTTTGTTTTTTTCCAATTTGCCTCGAGCAGCAACAGAACATCAAACATGGAAAATGGCCCAGAGGAGACGGAGTTTTTGAGCCTTCAGATCAGGACTTGAAATGCCGTCTCATGTCCTACAGCCCTGCTGAAAAGTACGCCAGCACTTTGGTTTTGGCGGAGATTTTTGTTTTTTTATCAGTCAGGTGAGCAGATAAACTAACAGCTAAGAAAGACACAAAATCTCTTTACATAAAACATACATTTGTTTTTATAATAAATCAAGGCCCATGCACAAGATATTCATAATATTTAAAGCAAAACATACAAATGTTAAACCTCTGACCTAGCCACAGTTACAGACAGTAAGAAAGAGACTCCAGCAGGATCGAGTCGCACAATGGACTGCTCCATTAAAGCACATATGGTGATCCACATGATAATAAAAAAAATAATGCACATAAATTTGCATAGGCACATAGGAGAAGTGCAGTAGGGAATGTGAAGGGAAGCCAGGGTGGTTCAGGTCAGGGCTTTCTGCGACCCTCAGAGTGGGTTTTGTGGTTTGAATCAGTGTCTGTAGCCCTTTTTATCCTTTTCTTTTTTTTCTATTTCCCGTAGAATTTCTTGTTGAGCAGGAAAATGAGCAGGTTGACGTTGACGGTGGCTTTGTCGAAGAGCTTCATCACCGCCACGCCTTCATACTGAAGCTGGAGGAGATCCTGACAAACAAACACAGACACAATAAATCAATCACAGCTCTCTACTGTCAGCCTGCTTTACTGTAGGAACAAATAAAGATGTGAAAAAGAAACAATACCTGATATTCTAACTGTAACGTATCCAAGTGCACGCCCATGAACTTGGCCTTCACCTCAAAAACTCCGACAGTCTCTGATGGAGAAATCTCAAAAATAGCATTCTTGAACCTGTGAAGAGAGAAACAGGAAGGAAGACGTATTACGAAACTGATCAACAACAGCCCGCTGGTTCATGAATTGTCATGAATTTAACTAAAACTGCTGAAAAAAATAAATAGTTTTTATTGAATGACAATGACAGAGATGAAGTTAAAGGGCAAGTCCATTCTTATTATTATCTTACGTACGTATGTTTTAGCATCAAAATTCTATTTTCTCTTCAAGCCCTTCTAAAAAAAATTTCCCACGTGACCTGAAGTAGGTTTCTGCATGATGACGCTGCTACATGTACATTATATATATATCCTTATAGTCAGTGTATTAACGTTACATACAGTAACTTAGACGGAGATCAGCATGCTGCCAGTTTGGAGAAGCAGACAGGAGTACCGGCAGGAAACTAAGCTGTATGTACTGCTGTGGACGCCACGTTAGTTCAGATCCGAAAGTCACACAATAAGACAGACAAACTAACCGATCGATGCAGCGGTGGACCAGCAACTCCCGTGTTCTGAGAGGTAAAATTACTGGTTTCTCCAATGGACTCTGGTCTGGTGGTTTTGAAGACAGCAATATAACGGCTTCACTTCCCTATCTGAAAGGGCTGTCTGATGCCGAGGTAAAGACAGACAGCCCTTTCTGATGGGGAACTGAAGCCGTTATATCGCTCTCTTCAAAGCCACCAGACTCTCAGAACACGGGACATACACACAACCCCACTTCGAAAAATCTGAACTAACCTTTTCAGTTATTTCCAACTAACGTTGACTCAGCTAGTGCCAGCGTTCACATTATTCATAACCTTATTGATTAGCTTACTGTGATAAACGACGTCACTGCTGTGTGCTAACGGCTGAGTGGGCGTTTCCATTTGAGAGAAATGAAACAGAACGCAGATGGACCCGCCCTTTAAATATGTCACGTTTTGATATTTAACACTGAATGAAATAAGAGCGTTGGAGCAGCATAACAGGCTGAATCTCATTACAACAGCCAGTATAGATAAAGTTTAAAACAAAGATTAAAAACTATAGAAAGACATATATATGTATCCATATGTATTATGGAAAAGGTCTTTTATAAAATCAATAAGAATGAAAAGTTGTTATCAATAGAAAGTCGTTGCAGCAGTAGTAGACCTACTTCTATAAGGAAACCTTGTTTATACTGTGTTTTTGTTTTGTTTGTTTGTTTATGTATGCTCTGTGTTATCTGTAGGTGGAAGATAAAAAAAATTTAAAATTAAGTCAAGATGTTTAAATAATAGAAAGGAAAGGAACGATATGTATTGATACAATAAAGTATAAAAAGATATCTAAAGTATTCATGATGTTATCTAAAATATACTAACCAAAATGGCGATTAAGAGCCATTGATCTTCCTAGAAAATACACATTGTTAACCAGCATTTGGCACCGTGACTTTGTCTTTTTGCGTTTAAAGGAAGCAGAACTCACTGGTTGGGCTGCAGGTCCTCTATCGAGATCAGGACGCCCTTCTCATGGAGGCGAGACGCGGTGTATTTCTGTGAAACCTGTTTACTCTTCTTGGCCTTGTTGGACACCCTGAGAAGAGAGAAAGACAAGTGTACAGTACAACATGATACCATGAATGGTTCTTTAAGTGTGTTCAACATGTTTGGAAAATCAGAGGACAGAAGGTCAAATGTATTTGACACTAAGGAAAATGAACAAACGTGTATGTATGTATTCTGGCCTTCATCCTGTATTTATCTTTTGCTTTGTGATAAATATACTGTCAACTAGTCTGTTTCATATGAATGTGATCTGATGACACAGAATAATTCCACTTGTGACTAACAAACAGCTAATATAGAAGGGAGGAGGACTTCTGCTCTGGTGGTTTAGATCCTGGTCTTTGGTTCCCACAGTACTGGTTTTCTGTTTAACCAGCAGCAGCTGTGTTTCATTGCGTTCTGCACTCCGGGATTAAACGGGCCCGTTTAGAAGTCCAAAATCAGAACCAGCAGGAGTCTGAGGAGGACTGTGACCCGCTGCCGGTTACAAGTGACCCACTTATGATTTTTGGCACAATTTAGAAATGTGAATGCTGCATGAAATTTTTCTTCTCTTTCTGGTGTCTCCGAACTAGAAGAGAGGCGGGAAAGCTGGAGTAGAGCTACAACTCAGACTACAGATTATGTACTCAGATTATGGAACAATCTGCCTGAAGATCTAAGAGCTGCTGGAAGTGTTGAAATCTTAAAAACTTACCTATTCAGCCAGGTTTTGGATTAACAATGGTTTATAGACATTATTTTACACTATTTTATTCACTCACTTTGTTGTATATAAATTGTAATTTTATTATTGATTTTTATTGTTATTTTATTAATCACCTATTTTTATTTAAATTGTCAAATAGAATTCTATTTTATTGTTATTTTATTAATCACTTATCTCATTGAATCAAGTTGTAAAGTTTTATTCCATTTTATTGTTATTTTATTAATCACTTATTTTATTGAATTACGTTGTCAAATTTTATTTCATTTGACTGTTATATCTAACAAATTATTTAAATTGTAAAATGTTCCATTTTCTTGTTAATTTATTAATCACTTATTTTTATTTAAATTGTATCCTATTTTATTTTAATTTTACTAAACACTTATTTTATTGTATTTAAGTTGTAACATTTTATTTTATTGTTATTTTATTAATCACTTATTTTATTATATTTAAATTGTAACATTTTATTTTATTGTTATTTTATTAATCACTTATTTTATTATATTTAAATTGTAACATTTTATTTTATTGTTATTTTATCAATCACTTATTTTATTGTATTTAAGTTGTAAAATGTAATTTAATTTTATTCTTATTTTATTAAATATTTATTTTACTGTATTTAAGTTGTAAAATTGTATCCTATTTTATTGTTATTTTAATAAACACTTATTTTATTGTATTTAAGTTGTAAAATTATATTCTATTTTATTGTTGATTTATTAATTACTCACTTTATTGTTTCAAGTTTTACATTGTTAATCTATTTTCTTGATTTAGATTTTATTTCACCCTGTTTTTCTACTATTACTGTTATTATAGCTCATACATCTATTTAATTACATTTTAATACTTTTTATTTTCTCGCTTGCATTTGTCTCAAACTGTTAAATTGTTGAATTCTTTTTTTTGTTTTCTGTATTGTTTTCACACTTGTTCTGTCTTATTTTCACACTTGTTCTGACTTATTGTAAACAATTACCCCGGCCTCAGCTAACCCTCCAGCTCGACATTCCTTGCTTGTATGTGCACAATACAGGCGGCAGTGTAACTTTGCTAATAGGAATCCTATATGACTTTGATGAGATGCGAACAGGCAGCCATAAATGAATAAAACCAGATCTATAATTTGGAGCACTACAGGTCTACATGTCTCAGCGGTGATCGTTGTGAGAGGAGAAAGAGAGAACCACAAATAGGAAACGTGTTAAATAAAATGAAAGGTCACTCACTTGCCCTTCCTGGCCAGGTTGTCCATGCATGTCTTGATATACTGATTGTAGGAATCAATCTGAACATTGTAAAAATTGGTCTTTGAGTTGAGGGCGGCGTTGGTCTGCTGAAGTCTCACCAGCTCCGCTTTCCTACGCTGACGATACCGCCTCTGATTTCTGATGTCCTGTAACACATATACATCACCTTTAAGTAAACCACTGATTGTGTTAAATGTCGAGAGATGACCTGTTTGTTTGTTGCTATAGTTACCTTGGCTATGTCGTTGATGAGGTCCTGATAGCGGTTCTCCGGGTGGACCTTCCCCAGCTCGGCCAGCCTCTGCAGGTTGCTCTTGATCTTGTCCTTCTTGCCCTGCAGCGTCAGGCTGTCGTCCACCACCGGCTTCACCGCCTTCATCTTCTCTGGAGTCTTGGCGTCTCTGATGGCCCTCCTCTGCATCGCGCGCTGGTAATCTGCTTCCTGTCATCCAGGAAAACAAGACGGATTATAGTCAACGTTAAACAATGTTTCTATAGAAACAACTCTATATATTTAAAATTCAGGCAATTCAATATTTCACTTCTGTTAGCGAGATCATACGTCTTGTTTACTAAATGTTACAACGCCAAACGGCATGCTGGGTACAGCTCGCTCTCCGTTGCTCGCTACAATATTAACTGTTACACGCTGAACAGCATGCTGGGTACAGCTCGCTCTCCGTCGCTCGCTACAATATTAACTGTCATATGCAGAGCGGCATGCTGGGTACAGCTCGCTCTCCGTCGCTCGCTACAATATTAACTGTTACACGCTGAACCTGTTTGAAGAGGAACTAGTGCAGCCTCTTCCTGTTTTGTGCCATAAAGCAATCCAGTAGTTTCCTATAGACAAAGCTAGAGGCTAACTAAAGTCTTGTAGTGAGGGTCTGGTTTGATTCGCATAAACATCTGTAAATGTATTTAAATCGTGGGTCCATAACATCAGCAGTAGTTGCTTTGTTGGCCCTAAATCTGATTTCTGACCTGATCTGTTCCTCCTGTTGAGTCCAGGATTTCAGTCAGAGTCTCTCCAGGCTGGAACCGGATCACATCCACAATCAGCCTCTTGGTGCTGAAAGGAAACATTGAAGTTATTTTCTAAAACAACCGTATATATGAATCTACTTTATTAGCCATGAATCTCCAGTTATGAACTCACTTGAGCAGCAGAGTCCGGGCGTCCATCTCAGTGTTGGCCTCACCGGGGACGTCAAACTTGTTAGTGAGTGTGAGCGACACCTCGGTCTTCCCCATCAGCTCTTTGTTGGGGTCGTCTGGAGGAAGAGGATTCTCACCTGGACAAGACAAGAGAGCTGATCAGACCGAGCGACAGTGTGCTCACAGGATCAGAGGATAATATACTAGGTGGTTTCTGTTAATAATTGCTTTAATCTCATCTGTAAACTGAGAATTAGTTTAATTCTTGAAGCTATTTTTTTGCTGGACTGGAACCAGACTGTCAAAGAAAGCCTCACCGATGAGGGACTCCACGGTGGGAACCTCTCCCAGGTCCTCCAGCAGCTCGTGGATGGGGTCGTTGTGCTCTGGAGCGATGGCGTCCTGGTGGTCCAGCAGCAGCTAACAGGATAAAAGAACACAGTCAGCGTGTTAGTCAGACTGTAGAGGACAAAACCTCTCAAAAACATCTGGAAATTAACAATTTCAGGGAGAGTGAGGGGGTCTAAACTGACTGTGTGAGTGTTGATCATCTCTCCGATGGAGATGTAGATGACAGGTTTGGTGACGGTGACCAAGTCGGAGTACTGATCCACGTTGAACTTATCTTCCAGTGAGGGAACGTCGCACGCTGCCAGAAAGAAACGCCTGCAATGGAAGAAGGAAGGAAAGTCAGATGAGGAAAAAAGGGCTTCAAACAATAAAATCAACACTTCATGTTTGTATAAGGATCAGACATCAGACCTGAACTTCTGGTAGGAGTTGCTGAGATATTCATTGATGGGGTTGAGATGGGCGTTGTCTCCCAGGAACATCTTGTTGGAGGCGGCGTGCTGCAGCATCTTGGCGACGGAGCCCAGGTTTCGCCGCTGCTCGGTGGTCAGCTGGCCACCCGCCGACACCTCGATGATGTCGAAGGCGTCGGGCGCAACGATGGCCGGGTTCATGTAGCGGTAATACAGGAGGTTCCCCACAATCTGAAAAGTAAAAGTCAAATCAGTTAGTTGAGAAAGTGATTTCTCTTGCTTTATGAGCCCTTTTTTGGGATGAAACATGTTACCATAATAGTATATAAAAGCTCTTAAAATCTGAAAACTGAGCAAACATATATGACTTACACAATTAATCAAACTGTTAAAGTTACTATGAGGAACTTTCATTTAGTGTCGATTCTGGTGGTCAAAAGCGGTAGTGTTTCCGAGCACCAGAGTCCCTTTAGAAAACCTCTCATTCTACTGCAGCAGGGTCTGACAGTCTGCCCCGCTCAGTCCTGGTTCTGGTTCTCCCGTGCCTCCCTTCTCTCCAGCAGGGCCCAACAATACGGTCTGGGCCTCCAGCAGCGAGGTGAAGCTCTGCTCCTGGCCGGAGGAGGAGCCGCTGCTGCTGTGGACAGAGCTCTCCACCTCCTGCCGGATGCAAAGCTGGATGCGGGTCTGTCCGCGGTGGGCTGGTCGCTGCCGGAGGCCCCGCTGGAGTCTGAGCTGAAGGAGTTTCTGGTGAACCTGCATGATTGACTGATTTTACTTGGAATCCGACCCGGTGACATTGAGACTGTCTCATAACCAGTTGAAAGCTCCTCATAGTAACTTTAAGTTATAATCAAAAGGTGCTGTGTGACATACAAGAAGCAGACATTACCCTACTGTACAATTATGTTGCAAAAAAAGAGCTGCAAATTACATCTATGTTGGCATCTTTCTATTTTAGGACTGTTTAGATGAATTATTAGTGAAATGATGAGTTGAGTTTTAAGGGTTTAGTAGGTGCTTGTGCAAAAAGAGGAAAAGCTCTTGACCATGCTTCCTCAGCTTGTGCAGGAAGAGGAGGAGAGAAGAAGAAGAAGAAGGACACCCACAGGCTGCAGCTGGTCGGCAAGGCGGGAAGAGCAGAGCAACAGCAGGAGAAGAGAAAAAAAGGGAAAGAAATGTGTAAGAAACAGGGAGGAGAGAGAGGCCAGGCAGAAGATGAGAAAACCACTGTCAAAGAAGAAAAGAGGAGCTATGGATTAAAGGGTCAGTTCACCCAGTTTTAAACAGAACTTTCTATCTCAGTATGACTGTAAACTATCTGTATGTAGAAGGATGTGGTGCTCAAAGTTTATGGCTGACAAATCCATCTGTAAACATCATTTTTTTTGTTTGAAATGCCACAAATCAAGTGCAATTCATCTCAATCGTATTGGGGCTGTAGCATAAAAGTCACAGTCTCATATTTTCCACATCAAACTGAAATGATCCACATGGCTAGATGCTACTGTGAACTGACCCTAGACCATTGAGTGACAAACATTAGAGGTAAACTTTGCAGATTCTCAACCAGCTTTGTATCATTACGATGTGGGTAGTATAAGCAAACGAATAATGTTTAACTTCCCTCGACTGTAGGGCTGTTGCTCGAACAACAACAACTCCACGGAGAGAGAGGGGGGGGGGTATAGTGTAATGCTGGAATCAGATTTATTTATATGAGTGCGGAGGAATTAACAGCGTATGGAGGAGGAATAGGCCGCTACCGCAGAGAGTCAAGCACAGCCAGCTGGTGAGGACAGCGCCTCAATGGGCCCAGTGCATTCTGGTAGTTGTAGGTTTTTCTACCTTTTGAACTAAAGGGAATATCACAGCCCATTTTCTCTGTTTTCTCTAATCATGTAGCACCAATTTCATCACGCATAGAAAGCCCAGTTTTATGAAAAGACCATCTATCCAGAGGTGAAATACTTCTTTAAAAGAAAAGAAAAATGAAAGAAGCAAACCTTGAGCAGCTCGTCCTCTGTAGCATCTGGGAACTTCTCATGAAGGGTGTCCTTCAGCACCTTGGAGACGAAACGCATCCCATATCTGACAGATAAAACCCACAGAAACACAGTGAGACAGGCAGGAGAACATAATACTATACTGCTGGTTTGAATCAGCTGACTTGTGTCTGTTAAAATGTAGACAGTGATGCTGTGAGAGAGGAACGTACGGGATTTTATCCACCGAGACGATAATGGCAGACAGGAATTTGTCCGTGATGGTCTTCATGTTCTTGATGGAGGCTTCCAGTCTGGTCCTCACCTCATCGTGGGCCATGGCCTGCTCCGGAGTCACGTCGTACGGCAGCTTACTGTTGAGGACAGGACACAAAGACTTCCATCAGTGTTGATCACAACCTCTGAAGCCTTTTTGGCTTTACTACACATGCTGTCATCACTGCAATGAAAACCTTCTGTAAGCAAAATATTCTGTAATTTGCGAGTATTAAACAAAAAAATCTGCCAATAGGGTATGCAATAATGACTCGATAAGATTTCTTGAAACTAGCATAAAAATCAGGTCACTACAAAACACTATCTGCTCTTAAAACTACAGTAGTACTGAGAGTTGATATAAACAAAGAAACTCCTTAAATTCAACATAAAGTGCCTGAATCAGATTTCTGCTGATTTTAAATCTTGATATAAGATTATAAACGTATGCAGACTAATTTGCAATACTGCTTTTTCCTCACGTGTATGATAATACAATGTAATATAAAACACTAATTTGTATTATTTCTGTTTTTATAATTTACTTATTTATTTTTTTAAACATCTTCTTAACACCTTAAAGGCTAAATAACGCTCCAAACTTAGACTAAACTTTGGCGAGGAAAAACTGGCATGGCCATTTTCAAAGGGGTCCCTTGACCTCTGACCTCCAGATATGTGAATGTAAATGGGTTCTATGGGTACCCACGAGTCTCCCCTTTACAGACATGCCCACTTTATGATAATCACATGCAGTTTGGGGCAAGTCATAGTCAAGTCAGCACACTGACACACTGACAGCTGTTGTTGCCTGTTGGGCTGCAGTTTGCCATGTTATGATTTGAGCATATTTTCTATGCTAAATGCAGTACCTGTGAGGGTTTCTGGACAATATCTGTCATTGTTTTGTGTTATTAATTAATTTACAATAATAAAGATATACATATGTTTGTATAAAGCAGCATATTTGTCCACTCCCATGTTGATAAGAGTATTAGATACTTGACAAATCTCCCTTTAAGGTACATTTTGAACAGATAAAAATGTGTGATTAATCGCGATTAATCATGGACAATCATACGATTAATCATGATTAAATATTAGCCCTAATATATATAGATATATTTAGTGAAGACTGTGTCTATGACCAATTCAACAAACTAAAAAGGGAAAAATAATTGTGTTTATGTCTTATTTTTTCTTGAAGTAAGCACCCCAACTACTTCTATAATAGTTTGTGATATACAGTGTGATAATGATGTAATCTGTTTGTAAACATATATGAAACATGTTAAATGAACTAATGCAAACGGTGCTTGACGAGAGTATTTACCATTGACAAGAAAAAGTTGAACATTGAATCCTCCTAAAATAATTTATATGACTTTTTTGCTTTGCTGTTTTTGCAGTGATGCTGCAGTATGTTTTTTTCATTGCCATTCTGTTGCTAGGGCAACAGCTTTGGTCCAAGTTTACTTCCTGTCAGCTCCTACATTAACAAACATTGCAACAGGAAATACAAAGGGGCCTATTTTAGAATGTCAAGTTTGAAAAGGTCTATAAATGATGGAAACTTTAGACATTTAGCCACCCTGCTGTCACGTAGAAGTCTTCAGCTACAAGACGACCTGATCTCCAGCTCACCTGGCCTCTCCGGTCTGCGTCTCCATCTGGTTGACCCAGCTCTTATAGATGTCCACCGGGTCGGTCTTGATGTTTAGCGACTTGTCATCCATGATCTCCTTGACGACCGGAGCCAGGATCTGCCGCAGCGCGTTCTGTCCCCGCGCACCTCGGTGGAAGCTCACCACCATCTTGATGATCGTCGGGTTTCCTGTGACGATCTCCTTCATCTGGTCCACTTTGGACCTGCGGGACAGTTGTTGACACATTTTAGCCTCGACTGATTTAAAACCTCTGGTCATGAATTATTGTTATTGACTGTGTTTCTGATCCTCACTTGATCTCCTCCTGCAGGGCAGTTTTGAAGAGCTTGGTCAGCAGGTACTCCTCCCTCTGGTTGGAGGCGTAGTTATACAGGGTGAAGATCACAGAGTCCATGAACTTGGTGGATTTATTCTGTGGCATCTGGAAGATCAGCTTGGCCAGATACGTGGGGTTGGTCTAAAAGGAAGCAGTTGAATATTATTAGAGCGATATCGTAGCTGTGATTCTGTCGTTGAGGACTTAGAGACAGAGCGATCAAAGACGTTACCTGTAGCAGGTAAAAGAGGTGCTGGTAGGCCTCCAGTTTGACCCTCTTCTCCTTGCTGAGGGCCTTCAGGCCTCCCCTCTGCTTGTTCATCATCATCATGTCGGACAGCTGGCCCTTGTTCTTCTTGGTCAGCTTCTTGCTGTGGGACACCACCTCCTGCAGCGTGATCTTGTTCTTCACCAGCAGGCCGATCTTGATGTCCATCAGGTTCAGGTCGTTCTCCAGCTGCTGGTTGGAGCGGATGTTGGTGACCACCTCCTCGCGCATCCGCATCAGCTCCAGCTCCTCCTGGAAGTCCTGGTCGCTGTGGTCCAGCAGGTGGACGAACTTCCTCACCACCGCCATCGGAGGATCCTCGGCGCTGACTGCGTGAGGAAGGAAGGACATTTAGAGAGTCCACCAAAGCTGAAGAGACCTAACATATCGCTAGAGAAACAGTCTGGGATCATACTCACTCAGCGTCTTGTAGTCGTCTCTGGCCTTGTTGGCTCTAATGAACGCCTGAATCTTCACCACCTCCTTGATCTGCAGGAGAAAACATCAATCACTTAGCTGATCAATAGTCGTTATTATAAACAGCACCGCAGGAATCCACTGAGAGTCGGAGTGGAAATGACTTCACACATGTCAGAGTGTTAAATGATCCGTCTGTCAGACCCCACAGGACACAGACTAAATGTCAGCGGATGTATCAGGGGAAATTTAAAGCTTTTATTAGATAATGCTGCAATCTGTCTACTTTAAACCCTAATGTTTGAGACAGGCGATTTACAATCCACTGTCTTGGTTCTTTCAAATTATCCAAAACCCGACAATCAGAGAGAATTCCTCATGGTCCCAATCACCCGAACAGAGCTGCATGGTAAATCTTACTTAAATGTACCCTCTCTACACATGTTTGAAAAAACTTTAAAAACAGTTTTCTATTATTTTTACCCAGACTAT
Source organism: Sebastes fasciatus (assembly GCF_043250625.1). NCBI lineage: Eukaryota > Metazoa > Chordata > Actinopteri > Perciformes > Sebastidae > Sebastes > Sebastes fasciatus. The sequence goes on along the minus strand of NC_133796.1, from coordinate 4,265,060 downwards.
GAATCAGCCTTAATTAAAATAAGGCTCAGAGACTTTCTGGCTTTGAAAATGTACCATACCGCTCCTTTTCACTCGTATCCCATGGCTTGTATATCCATTTGTATTGCCTGTGAATGTTTTAACAATGCATTTTGAAATATAAAAAAGTGACGTTCTTTGCTTTGATTCTTTTAGCCTCTGATTCATCTGTGTTTTGTGTTCGTTGTTGTGTTTTGGTATGTTTTTTTTGTGATGTTATCTGAATCTTGAGCAGGACTCCCTAGCAGAAGAGGGATTATATCTCAATGACTTTTCTGGTTGAATAAAGGATCAAATAAAACCTATATTTTCAGCTAATTTTAAATTACAAAGTTTTAGGCTTTGAATACTCACGTGATCTCTGAAGTACTGTAGACGATCCTTGTACTTCTTACGAGCTTGGTGCATCCGAACCACGGACTGGATCTGAGAAAGACAAAAACAAATCCTTTAATCTTAACTGCTTTTGTAGCACTGATTGCAATTTTCTTGGCCGATTTTCTTTCTTTGTAAGATCTATAACTGACAGCACATATGCACAAACATTTTTGGAACTCTTCTGTCATGGAAATTCAATTTGATGTTCATAATAAAACAGTCAGTTGTTCCAAACCTTTTTAAGGTTGTTCCTCCACGGCTTATTTTGGACTTGCAGGTGTTACAAATTGAGCTTAACGTCTTCTTCACTAACGCTGAAGAACTTCCACACCGACAACACGATGTGGCCGATCGATTGGTGCATCTCAAATAATAATAATATTCAGATTACAGACATTGCGTGATCATTTTACCTTGACGGCCTCGTCACTGTGGTCTTTCAGATACTGCTTACGGTCTTTGAACTTCTTCCTCTGTTTGTGGCCCTTCCAGTGAGCCTGAGGAAAGAAAGATTGAGACTCAGTATAATAATAATAAAGTCCTGACAGCAGACAGAAGTCTGTATGATATACAGGTGTATCTCACCTGTATGCAGGTAACAGCTGGGTCTTGGGACGTCAGGAAGCTCATCCGCTCCTTTTGGCCGTTTCTCACCAGGTAGCCACGGCAACGAGCTTGCAGCTTGGCAATTAGAGACTCGTTGGCCAGCCACAGCTGCTCCCGATTGTAGGCTGTGGTTACCCCGGAAACCACCGACTGACGGGGAAGCATAAAACAAGCAGTTTAGCGCTGCGTTAAAAAAAGTTACGGCCTGGCAATGCGCTGCTCGGGGACCGGCACCGGGACCTACCTGGATGTCCTCCTTGTTGAGCTGCGTGTTGTTCTGCAGGAAGCTCTCCGGCTCCACCCAGGTGCCCTCCTTTCCATTCAGGTTATAATAGTAGTTGTGTCCTCCCTTCACCCAGTGTTTCACCCACTCACTGCCGTTATCACCTGGACAGACAGCATTACAAGTGAACAAGATGGAAGCACGACTTGGGCCAATAAGTAGCAAGAAGCATCATCCCTCCATTTAAAGGTTATTTCAGTAAGTTCACTTCTAAACAAAGTACTGCTGTGGACGGGGGCAGCAGCAAAATGTATTTTAGACACCTAAAAAAATCAGTTTATGTGTACGCTACAGTTAGAATATTTTCACTGCTTAACCTTGACTGAAGCCGTTAGCTATGCCCTCTTCAAAGCCACCAGACTCCATTCACAAAAACAGTCATTTTACCTCTCAGAACGCAGGAGTTGCTGGTCTACCGCTGCCTCGATCGGTTAGTTAGTTTGTGTTATTGTGTCACTTTAGTGTTTTAAAGGGTTAGTTGGGATTCATCAAAGTCACAATAACATATACAGTATATATATGTTTTTTTAAAAATATTTTTTAATATTTGTTTTTGGTATTATCATTTTTTTAATTTTATTTATTTAAATTTCTAATGCTGATGTTGTTTTCTCTTGTGTACTTATTTTGTTTGTTTATTAATTCAAAATTGGTTTATAAACTTTTGTAATTACAAACTGTAAATTGCATAAAATAACCTTGAAAAAAAAGGGGAAAAAATAAAGTATATATATTTATATATAAATTCATATATATAAAAAAAGATTGTTTTTTTTTAGGTGTCTAAAATCTGTTTTCTGCTGCCCCCGTCCACAGCAGTACATTGGCTTTGCTCCCGTTCACCTGTCTGTTTCTCCAAACTCCATCTACTGTAGGTAATACACTGACTATGGAGAAGTATCTCATTAAACCCCACTTCAAATAATCCAAACTATCCCTTTAAAATCACTGGAAACCACTGAAAGGATGCTTCACTCCTCCACATTTCATCAGAATTGTAGATTATCGACAGACGTGACGACATTAACTACCAAATTGTGACAAAATAGATTAATCTCTAAATGTTCTCCTCACCTTCTGCCTTTTTCCCGTCCTTGATCTTGGACAGGTCACCCTGGTAGGTCTGGCCACACTCAGAGGTGACCCCATACAGTCCTGCTCCGGGGTTACGCAGAGCAGCCAGAGTCTGAGCCGGTTCGCCGCTGTCCACCGCCTCGTTCACGGCCTGGATGGACTGAGAGACTGCGGATACAAACGCAAAACATTCTGCTCTTCACACTGTCCGAACATCAAGGACTAATTAATACAAATAGGCTTAGTAAAATGAATTGAGAGTCTTACACTGTAAGGCCTCCTGTGTGTCCTGGTTTGCCTTCAGAACGGCGTCCTGGATCTCATCCAGCCACAGCACAGCAGACGGGTCCTGGGTCTCCTGAGAGGACACCAGAAAATATGTTTAGAAACTAACAGCGAGCATCTCTCCTTTAATTCATCAAGGCTGTATTGGAAATGGAAAGTCTGTGACTCTGCCCGTCTTTATTTTCTCCTCTAAATGCTAGAACCTCAAACCAAAGTTCATGCAAAATCATAAAAGACACACTAAGAGCTACTAGAGTGAGAATACGACTCCAGATGTCATTCTAACATCTGTATAAGACTTGAATAAAGCTATAAAAAACCTTCTTTTCTCAGGTGAAAATGTAGAAGATGTCTGCGGGTTGTGTATGGTTGTTGTCAGCAGTGACAACGTACTAATATATATTAATAAAATACAACATATCAGACTTTGTTATGGATAGAAGTTATATTATTATTAAAGTTATTTTCCATTTCTATCATTGTCTCTGGTGTTTTCACACAACCAACATTTATCAAGATGAAGACAGGCGTTACTTTCCCTGCTGCTGGCTAAAATAAAAATGTGTTTTATCTTTTTAATTTGATCTATTTATTTCAAACATGTAAGAAAAAAACAAAACAAAAACTAACAAATAAAACAGTAAACATATTGCAAGCTCTCAATATACAAATTCTCATGAACAATATAAATAAATATTACATGTCTGAAAAGGAGCCATTAGAAGTGTAGACTTAAATGACCCCACCTCTTCTCCATAATTCAAAACAATTATCCCAATATTTATCATAAACTCAACTCACAAACAACGACCCCAGTGCTACTGTGCACAACCTAAATATCCACCCACCGCCAACCAGACATAACTTAAACAACTTAAACCATTGCCTCACATTCACCCCATCAACCCCTCCTCATCCCATTTTTTAATAGCTAAATATTCAACACGAGCAGCACATCAGAGGACTCAGATAACTGGTTCATTAGCAGCCTTTCTGTACTTATAATATAGAGAATGAAACAGCCATCCTGGCATGCAGACTCATTTTAATTCTATTTTATGAAATCAACAGGAACAGGTTTCACTAATTCTCCCTGCCAGTTCTTATATAAAAACTTACTTAAAAACGTATTTGTCAGGAGTGGAACAACGAAGTCCTGAACTTTATCGTTTAAAGTGTGTTAACTCAGCTGTGGTTAAATGTGTGTCTACTATTTCATCACGGCCGCGCCCAGTATTCACATTACAACATCTCTACGGTTGCATTATATTATTCTGGTCTGTGTTCCTGCTACAGAGGGTGTTGATGTCTCCGTCTCTCTGATGGATTTCTACATTTGTGATTGAGAAATCCTTGCTCTTTGACTATTTCTTATTTAACCAGGAAGTCCCCTGGGATAGAAATCTCTTTTCTGAGGGAGACCTGGCCGAGACAGCACACCAGTTACAGTTTAAATAGAAATAAAACACAACAAACAAGAAATATGATCTGCAAAAACACAAGGAAGTAGGGCTGTGCTCAACCAAGGAAATTCACTCATGCAATTTTGTCGACTAATCGATTAGTTGATTTAATCAAAAGATCTGTGAAACTGAGTTTCTCCACAAAGAATCACACAAAAGCACCACTTTAAATCTGGTGTTTACCAGAGATGTTTTATGTCACTTGATTCCATTTGCTCAGCATACAGACTAAACTAAGACCTCAATACTGAAGTCAACACTGTATTATTATGAACTGTAGTTCTACCAAACTGCATCCAGATGGAGCACTCAGTCTGTGTATACCACGAGGCAGCTGTTTGCTGCTGCTCTCTAGAGCTGGAGGTAAAACAGGCGGCTCATTTGGTTTCGGCCTCCCCTCTCCGTGTGTCCCGCCCCTTCATGTTGTGCTTCAGGGCGGACTAGAGGAGGTGTGTGTTAGTATGTGGGTGTGTGTGTGAAAGAGGTGGGCGGGTACGACTGATACCCGATCTTGGAGGAAGATTTGAAAGAGGAGGGGCGCTGGCTGCTAACATCTGCAGCAGCATGCAGCAGGACGCAAATGAGCTCCGTCTTTATAGTAAACTGTACCTGGGCGAGCCCTGATTAGTGTTTGTATTGTTGCACTTGGAGGCGTAATTGTTATTTACGTGTGTGTGAGTCTCTGCATGGCGGGAGACAGGGTGTGGTGCCAGAGAGGGCGGGGGACAGGAGGAGGAGGAGGAGGACTTGGGCGTAGCTTCATCACACGTTATGAGCACATCATGGAAATAGAGGAAGTGAAAGCTGAGGGGGTTGGGTAGAATTCATCTTTCTAAACTTTTCTTCTGAGGGAACCATGAGCTCATTCATGTGTCTATACAGGCACATCGACGTGGGAAGCTTGTAAACACACACATACAGAACAAAGAACACGACTAGAAACGTCCCAGCTGTGATTGTTGCAGTTCACAAAGTGAGGCGATAAGCATCTGAAGAGGCCGACTTCACTGTAGTAGACTATATTGGGCTTGTTAGTCAGAGTCTGGGCAGGACTTCCTGCTGTTAATCTAGGCACAGCCCTCAGCCCACAGTCTGTGTCTCTGACTAACTGTTCTAATACTGCAGAGTTAATGAGGCGACACCAAGAAGCCAGCTACAGATTGAACCGCAGGCTCCCCTGTCCTCACGTCACCTGGAAACACACTAATATGGGTCTTTCTCCTCCTCCATCTACGTGTGTGATGACTAACATCAAGTTGGGCTCGTTGGATTCACCAGAAACCCTCACAGGTACTGCATTTAGTATAAAACAATATGCTCCAATCATAACATAGCAAACTGCAGCCCAACAGGCAACAACAGCTGTCAGTGTGTCAGTGTGCTGACTTGACTATGACTTGCCCCAAACTGCATGTGATTATCATAAAGTGGGCATGTCTGTAAAGGGGAGACTCGTGGGTACCCATAGAACCCATTTACATTCACTGATCTGGAGGTCAGAGGTCATAGTTTGGAGCGTTATTTAGCCTCCTTTGCGACAAGCTAGTATGACATGGTTGGTACCAATGGATTCCTTAGGTTTTATAGTTTCATAGGATATCTATACGCTCACTCTAGGTCTCAGGACTGCACTATTTACTTCTGCTTTTACTTTTACTTGCGTGATTTCCCCCTTGTATATACTGTATACTAGGGCTGTCAAAGTTAATGCGATAACGCGTTAACGTAAATTAGTTTTAACACCACTAATTTCTTTAATGTTTAAGTGAAGTGTATTAAAGTGAAGATACTGGTATCATATGAAACTAAACAACATAATGAATCCATTGGTACCAACCATGTCATACTAGCTTGTCGGGCAGGAGGTTAAATAACGCTACAAACTTGCGATAAATTTTGGCAAAGAAAAACTGGCATGGTCATTTTCAAAAGGTGTCCCTTGACCTCTGACCTCAAGATATGTGAATGAAAATGGGTTCTCTGGGTACCCACGAGTCTCCCCTTTACAGACATGCCCACTTTATGATAATCACATGCAGTTTGGGGCAAGTCATAGTCAAGTCAGCACACTGACACACTGACAGCTGTTGTTGTCTGTTGGGCTGCAGTTTGCCATGTCATGATTTGAGCATATTGTTTTATGCTAAATGCAGTACCTGTGAGGGTTTATGGACAAAGCAGCATATTTGCCCAATCCCATGTTGATAAGAGTATTAAATCTCCCTTTAAGGTACATTTTGAACAGATAAGAAATGTGGGATTAAATATTTGAATCGACTGACAGCCCTAACATGAGCATATTTTATGAACATTGCTGAAGAAACCTGAGACCAAATATATTCATTGCCACTGACTGATTTGCTAGAATTGATAATTAACAAATAAAGAACCTTGAACCTCTCTCCGCTGGGGAATATCTCGTCGGCGCTGACCCTTTGAAAGCCAACAGGAAGCTCACGCTATTAACTACTTCCTCTGTCTTCAGCTAATCGCCTCCAACAGCCACATGCACCAATCAACAACCAGAGGCTGGAGTGTGTGTGTGTGTGTGTGTGTGTGTGTGTGTGTGTCTGGCCCATTTAATATAGTGGTCAGCTTTCTGCCCTTTTATGGAAGCAAACGACTGAGGCCCGGCTTGTTATTTCCTATGCCTGTGAAATCAGCAGGAAAATACTTTGCTTTTTTTCCCTCTCCTGTTTTTTCGCTTGTAATTTTTTTTTTTTCTGAGTCCCGTTATAAAAGTGTGACGAGTTCCCACATGATGAATTGGAGGGTTTGACTGGTGGCTGTTGACATTTGAAACAGTGTGGGCAGTGGCCAAGTATTTAGGAGTCTAAGCTTGATAAGATTCTTCCTTTATCTGTGTTTACTCAGGATAAAAACAGACTCCGTACTAAAATGGACACACTGAGAATTACTCTATTTACAGAGTTTGTTCTTAAGACATCGAGGAGAGCGAACATTTAACTCTCCGAGTCGAGGGATTTCACCTCCTCTGCACCTTTGTGCTCCGTCGTAAAACCAAACCCAGCTCCTCTGCTTCTCCTACGACAAACCCAAACATGGTTGACTTCCTGTGACCTCACATGCAAATGTGCTGCACAGACACACATTCATCAGCTCGCCTCACTTCAAGTAAAGAAGATAACACAGTCAAATGAGTCAGAGAGAGCAGAGGAAAGACTGTTCGATGTGTCTGGACGCAGACCAGGTCTCTGGAACCAAAGAGTGGTAATGAAAACAGAAGAAAACCTCAGAGAGCTGAAGAGACAGAGGGAGTAAAGAGGCAGACAGACGTACGACAGGAAGTGAGCGGGGGAAAGATGATCACACCATGACATCAGCAGTCTGGTTGTGTCATGTGGGGCTCAGAGGCCTGAGTCACATGGAGCCATCTGCAAGCACGATGGGTCGGGGATCCCATTGAATTACAACCTCACATCACAATAACACATCTGTGCAGCATTTTAACACATAAACTACTGTATCTTTGACTTGTACATTTTGAGAAGCATCCAGCCATTCATTCAGCCACCAACACCAGACCGCTGCTCGGTTCAAAATACACAGAATATCCATAGAATATATATAGAATATGATTGTAATCAGCATCATGATATCAAAAAACGCTTTTTCAGTATCAATATATATAAAATTATAGCAAATGTTTAACTTGGAAGGAAAAAGCAGCCAGTCCTCCTACTTGATAGTGATAATGTTGTGTGTCCCCAAGTAGGAGTATCGGCATAGGAGTGTTTCCGAGCACCAGAGTCCCTTTAGAAAACCCCTAATTTTACTGCATTGCTCTGATACCTTGCTGAATTTCGGAGGCAGGAGCAGAAGAGCAGAAATCGGAGCTCTTATCCAGCAGCTTACTGCCTGAACTAAATCAAATATTGAACCTCTAACAGCTGCACATTTTTGGTGCCTGACATCTTGTTTAAAGTTAATGTGAGAAACTTTTTTTTATGAAACAGTTTCAGTTTAATTCTGATGCCTCTACATGACCTACATCAGTAAACAAGCCCATCAGAGAGAAGTTAAGCTGTTTCTATATAGTTATTCTTAATGCTCGTCATCGTCAGATTCTGCATGAAACCAGAGGAAGTCATGCAGGTTCACCAGAAACCGCAGACAGACCCAGACCCGGCTTCACTGCAGCCTTCCGGTGTCGCCCCATTGTATGCAACCAGACTGGTGACGAAATTCGCTCCTAGTCATTGTCTATGGGAGGCGACTGATTCGCTGCACAAAGCATGCTGGGATACCTGCAATGCAGACCATCATCAACCTGCAGCAACGCCTACAAACAGCTATGTACAACCAGGAAATGCTAAAAGGAGACTAATGATCGTAGTTGATAATCTATCCATGTAAATAGTTTTTTGTTGTAGGTTCAGAGCAGAAACGATGAACTGCAATTCATCCAGAATCCACTTCTTGAACAGCTTTTTTCCCCCTCATTCGTTAATGTCATAATCATCCATCTGACAGAAAACGGTTTGTACTGATGCTTTTCCGTAAATAAAACACCCTTGTGTGGAGCTAGTAGAAAAGGAGACGAGGGGGGATTGTTGGATGGACAAGTGACCGGTGGTGCAGGGAAGACAAGCTTATGCAAATTGGTCACATACAGTATAGTGGGGCTGCACTGTTCGACCTGCAGTCGGAGCTCCGGAGGGAGGTGGAGAGCAGCAGCAGCCACCACCATGCAGCTGTAGGCTTTATTGCTGGGCCCGCTGGAGGGAAGGGAGGCACGGGAGAACCAGAACCAGGACTGAGCGGGGCAGACTGTCAGAGACCCTGCTGCAGTAAAATGAGAGGTTTTCTAAAGGGACTCTGGTACTCGGAAACACTACCGCTTTTGTCCACAGGAGCCGCCAAAATCGACACCAAAAAAAAAGTTCCTCGTAGTAGCTTTAAATTGGAATAAAAAAGGTGGCAATACTCCTAGTTGGGGACACACAGACATTATCAATACAAGGTAATTAATTACTATTCCTAATGTGAAATACTGATTGTAATTCAGCTGCATTGCCCCGATACCTTGCTGGACTCTGTGCAGTATTTAGGAAGTCGGAGCAGAAATCTGAGCTCTCATCCAGCAGCTTACTGCCTGAACTAAACCAAATATTGAACCTCTAACAGCTGCACATTTTTTGGCAACTCACATCTAGTTGGAAACGGGCCTCTTTTCACCCGTACAATAACTGGATTCATTAGAATCCTTAAAATACACGTATAAGTATGATATACCCAGTCTTACTGTATACAGCCATGACAGCGTTCAACTGTATGAGCTGCAGTAAAAAGCGTTTCTAAAGTCGGTAACTGTAGCCAGGCGGTGTTTGCATGACGTGTTTGCATAATGCTCACCTGAATACTAGACAAACACATGAAAAAGCAAATCACAAAGGGAGGGACCGGGGCACCGGTCGACACGCTATCCAGAGTAAACTTCACCCGAACCTCATACTCATCTAGAGGTTAGAACCTGGACATCTATTTTATAATTCCACCTCCCTACAGCAGAAAGACTGGTGTAGAGCAGTACGTTGTGTTTGTGTCTTACGTGAGCCTTCTCTCTGCGGGCCTCCAGCAGTTTATCGTGGTAGTGCTGAGCCACCGACGGGTCCACATCTGTCATCTTGGCTGAGGGGTTCTGCAGCATGGACAGGGTCTTGGTGGGATCGCCTTCGTCCAGGGCCTCGTTGATCAGCCCGATGGCGGCGATACCTGTACAAATACACAAACAGACGTTCAGAATATAGACCAACTAAAACTCTGTGAGTCTACGATCACGATATAATATGAGAGGATGAGCTGGAAGATGACGTCTGTAATATCGGACAAGATGTGGCCTCATCTGACGATTAACGATTTAACTTACATAAAGCAGCGTTACTCTTTTTGTTGCCAACAAATGACTTAGATTCTATTTTTAAACATGTGACTCGTTGTCTATTTGAATAAATGTGTGGTTTCGAGTCATTGTGAAGTTCCACAGAGGAGTTTGACACCTTTGGGTGTAACTGGTGTGTCTCTTACGTTCATGCTCCTCCTGCACGGTCAGGTTGACTTGGTCGATGCAGGCCTGAATGTCGTTCCAGGTGAGATAGTCGGAGCCTTCCTCTCTGGCTGCTGCCTTCAGACGCATCAGTTCATCCATGTACCTGAGGAGCACACAGGTATCAACAGCTTGTCTCAGTCCCGTCAAGAAACACACAAACCTCAAGACATCACTAACACCCTTTTTACACCATAATTAACACGTAGTATATGCAGGTTTTTTTAAACGGAGCAGAAAACCCCCGCTAAAAATAGGTGATAGACTTCTTTCCCTTTGCCAGTAAATGAGAGGCCTTTCTGGGTTTTTTGGGGTGTGTCACGTTCGACGTCACAAATGTGCGGTAAAACAGTTAACAGCGAAAACGTTATGGTGATTACTTATTTTTTATACTTTTATATACTTAATAAAACTAATTATAATAATAATAATAATAACTAATAAAGATGGTTTAGTTGAGTTTTATTTTGTTTCTGTCGAGTTTGAATGAAGTGTGTTTCGATAATCAGCGAGGTAAAATTACTGTTTCTGTCAAAGGAGTCTGGTGGCTTTGAGGAGCGCATATTAATTGTATGTTTTGTACATAAATAAATTATAATAATTGTCCAAATCCCTGTTGATTTTATTTATTATATATTCACTTCAACTTGCGTCACATAGCATCGTGTCGGAACAGGGCTGAAAATTAGGTGTCCGGTCGACAAAGTTGTCATGTTTCCATCACTACCGATCGGGGCTGGAGGCGATAAATACTCGTGACTACTCTGGAGTCATTTGTCTCGGGAATGACTGTCGATTGCAACCTTTACCACTGAAGACAAAAGCCAGATGTCCAGTGGGAAAGGGGCTTAAGACGATGTGTTACTGACTCCTGATGTGTCTGTGTGCGCTCACCTCTGTGCGTATTCATCCTCCACATTACTGAGTCCAGTGACGGAGCTGGCCAGTTGTTTCCAGAGGGCGCCTCGGTTGCTGACGTCCATCGCCTCGTTCATCAGCACCACCGATGACAGCATCTCCACGGCAACCAGCAGCTCGGGGTGGGACAGCAAGCCCTGCGGAACACGGGACACAATATTTACCTCATACGTCAAACTGCCACTGAAGACTACCAGAGGCAAACAACATGCTGATGGTGTCTCTTTTTATGTGTAGCTCCACAGTTAAATCAGAGGAAACATGAACAGGAACATCAGAAACTCTGAAGCAACTGTGAAGGTGATCTCGTCCTGTGTTTTACCCTCCAAAGCCAAATGATCACATGTTTGTTTTAACCAAGAATGATGCGGAGGTGTGGTTTCTACGTATACTACTGTGCTTCTGTGTATTTCACTGTGTGTGAGCGTGTTTCTTCATTGGTTACCTCGGGGCTTTGCTGCTGCAGGCTGACCAGCTCTCTCTGGTAGAGGTCTGCAGCGCTGGGGTAAACTTCAGGCAGCTGAGCGTCGGGGTTCATCAGCTCTTCCACCGTCTTCTCCGGCACACCCGCCCTGATGGCGGCGTTAATGCGTTCCACGGACTTCAACACTACACACACAGACGCGGGGTTAATTATGAGAACAGATACAGATGTAGAAAGAGGGAAGAAGACAGTTTTTGTTAGAATTAGGGCTGTCAAAGTTAAGGCCACTAATTCCTTTAATGCATTAATGCAAATTGGAATATTTAGGTTGCAAAGGGCTCATTTTTGAAGAGAGAGTGAAGATACTGATATCATATGAAACTAGAAAACCTGATGAATCCATTGGTAGAGAGAAGGAGGTTAAATAATGTTAAATTTAGGCGAGGAAAAACTGGCATGGCCATTTTCAAAGGGGTCCCTTGACCTCTGACCTCCAGATATGTGAATGTAAATGGGTTCTATGGGTACCCACAAGTCTCCCCTTTACAGACATGCCCACTTTATGATAATCACATGCAGTTCGGGGCAAGTCATAGTCAAGTCATCACACTGACACACTGACAGCTGTTGTTGCCTGTTGGGCTGCAGTTTGCCATGTTATGATTTGAGCATATTGTTTTATGCTAAATGCAGTACCTGTGAGGGTTTCTGGACTATATCTGTCATTGTTTTGTTTTGGTAATTGATTTCCAATAATAAATATAAACATACATTTGCATAAAGCAGCATATTTGTCCACTCCCATGTTGATAAGAGTATTAAATACTTGACAAATCTCCCTTTAAGGTACATTTTGAACAGATAAAAATGTGCAATTAACTATGGACAATCATGCAATTAAATATCTTAATCGATTGACAGCCCTAGTTAGAATGTATGTTATGTGCATACTCTTTATGTAGGCTTCTGCAATCTCATTGGACACGACCACGCCGCACTGCAGCTCATCCTTAGTCAGAGCTTCTCCTGGAGACGTCTGATAAGGAAGAAATCCAGATGAGTTTACACTGAGGAGACACTTTGTTGACATAAATGTGCCGCTCGGTTTGCACGCTGACCCCCCTACTGTACCTGGTCTTTATTCTCTCGGTCACCCTGCAGCTGTTTGAGGTACCAGGCTTTGTTCTGGGCCTGCATGTTCTGGACGCCCATGGCTTTAAGGGCCTCGTATAACTTATTCTCATCGCCGCTCAGCAACGACTGTTCGGCTGCACTCAAGGCGTTGCTCACTGCGGGAGAAAAAGGGTTGACATTTCACTGCTGCACCATGGGAACCGAGACAAATTAACGCATACATGTGTTCATGTGACTTACCGTTGACCTTGTTGACGTTGCCCTGGATTTCAGCCTGGGTGAGAAGCTCATCGTAGATATCTCTCTCTGCGTCCACATTCTCCATTTGCTGTCGGAGCAGAGCGAGTAAAATATAACAGCATTACATGTTAGCTTCACTTATCATCACATCCCTCCGGCACGACACCAGAGTAAAATGCATCTCTTTCCAGAAGGTATTTTTGTTGTCTTCTTCTTATTTTGATGTTAATTTTGGTCATTTATTTGCTTTGCCTATTGGCACAACAAACGTTTTACATTCTAATAAATAAATCCTACATTTATCTTTCACTGCAAGAAATTGCTGTTAAGTCTGTGGAGGATGGAGGATGGAGTGAGACCAGTCCATCATCCAGCCACCGCTCTTTATGGTTTCATTTCTGTTGCCCCAGTGGTTTGTGTGGCCTCAGCATTTCACTCTGTCTGATGCCAAATGTTCTTCTGCTTCAGGCTGTATGTTCAATTATCTTCTAATCAAAGCGTGGACGATGACTCGCCCCATTTTTAACTATATGGCCATTTTATGGTCTCTCAAGGATAATGTGCCCCCCCCCCCCCCGAGGCCACCATTCGTCTCGCTTAAGTTCACAACTTCGTACCCGTTTGCGTGAGCTGGCCACCTTCTCTCCCTTGGCCTGGTACAGCGTGTCGTGGTACTGGCAAGCGCCGCTGGCGTCCAGGTTGACCAGCATGGCGTTGGGGTTCTGCATAGCGGCCACCGTGCCCTCCGGTGCACCGTGGTCGATGGCCTCGTTGATGGCGATCACAGCGGCGTGTACTGAGGAGGGAAGAGGAGGAGGTGGTGAGGAGGAGCTGGCTGCATGCGGATATTTATCTGTATGTTTTATCTTATATATTATTGATTGATGATGTTAAGTTTCAATCAATAAATATTATCCTCTTGTCGTACTGATACTTGAACCATAGAAGCAGAAAAGGAGGAGAACGGACATTGAACAGTTTTCCGTGGCAATTTGACCATTGTTTGGGCCGTAAAGAGAGGTATCGATCTTCTCATGTAATCCTTGGCAAGAACGCAAAGTGTATTTCCAAATCTGTCTAACTTTTCCTTTAAATATCATATATCAATATTTTATCTTGTGATTAGATTTTTCTGGAATTCGCAGCAAAAGTCAGCACCAACATACATTCAGTTGGATGCAATTTGTCAGTGATTTTCATGATGAATAAAATTGCTTTTAAAACGTAGAAAGAAGTGGAGAAAAAAGGTGAATTATAATCCCTAAATCAATGCAACTTCAAAACTCTATAGACGAAATAGAAGTGAAGCCATTATCTTGGCAATTTGGGGAAAATCAATGTTGTGTTGCACAAAGACAAAAACAACTAAAGCTGTAATCTTGTCTTGTCATTGACGTAAAAAATATATGAATAAAGCTTTGATTGATTCAGAGAGGAACAATAACTGATCATAACTAGAACTGTGTAAGAAAAAATTATGAATATATGCTTTAAAAACTGAGCTGAAAGGGTTTCTGATCCAAATAATGTCTGATTTACGATGAGCCTCAGAGGACTAACTAAATAACTAACTAACTAACTAACTAAGTAGGACATCAACTAAACTATATAATGTGCATCTATCAGATCCCGCCCTCTCCCTTCTCACATGCAGCTTCATCCACCGACAGCTCATTGGCCAGGATCCCTCCAATCTTGCTGAAGGCGGGCATCTGGATCCCGTACTTCTCCAGCTCGCTCTTCATGTTGTTGATCTCCTCCTCTGTGGGAGAGAAGACACAGAGCAGAAGGAGCAGGTCAGTGGCTGGTTTAGACAGGGAGGTGAGACACTGTGGACACAGACTGGTCCTGACTCATGTGTGAGAATCAGGGTTCTGGCTCTGGGACAAGAAGCCGAGCGGGAACTCAACTGACAGGAAAAAGCTCTCACTATTACTAATGACTTTCACATTTCCAGCAGCTCCTCCACACTGTGGCCTGCTGAGGAAAACAAACCCTCTGTGCTCCTCCTCTTCCTCTCTCGGTGCTGCTTTCAGGGTGCAGAAACATTTTAAACTTCATGTTAACTTTGGCAACATGGCGACATCTGTAACGCTCTGGATTTAAGAGGACATAATCGGGTTAACGGGGACACAACGAGGAAAACAGATGCACAAGACTTCGTGTTCATGCTTACCAGTGAAATCTACTTTTCCATACAGATCCTGGATCTGAGGGGCCAGGCCGAGCTTGAACAGGTACAGGCTGTAGAAGAGGACGGAGAAACAATAAATAAAGACACACGACAGGATATACAGTAGCAGAGGTGAAAGGTCACACAAGAACAGGAGCAAAACAAATACGCGCAAAGCCATTTCATGCTTGAGTACAACTTCAGTAAAACATGATTACCACAATAAAAAGAGACAGGTCAGACAAAGCAAATATCAGAATTCAACCCTGTCGTTTTAGGACAAAGAAACAGATGTTTCAACACTCGTGTCATTTTGTGAAGCTGCAGATATTGAGGGATAATTATTGAGGTAAACCAATAGATAATGTGCTGCTTTCAGAGGAGTAAAAACACTCTCAGATTCAAAAAATAAGAGACAACTAGAGACCATCTTGTGAAGGGATCACACCAGCGGTGACGCCAAATGGCACCAGGGGTGTAAAGTGGCCCCTTCCTCACTTCCTACTCCCCCTCCTACGTCCGGCACCCTTGGTCAGACCACACCTCTCTTCAGACTTGACCTTTATTTTGATCTCAACTACACACCCTGTGAAGTTACGTGACTGCGTCTCACATGGTTGTGACAAAATCCGTCCACAGACAGTCTGACATATTAACGCCTGGCAGAGAACTCTAAACCACTTCTGTGGTTCTTCCCGCCAGAACCACATTGTGACTTATGACTCACACACAGACTCACAAGGTGGAAACAATACCAGCCACACGCCGTCACGGATGGTAAGGTGTTGAAAGAGTATATGTTATATGGAAGAGAAGAGAAGAGGAAGAAGAAGAACAAGAACAAGAAGAGAAGAAGAAGAAGAACAAGAAGAGGAGGAGGAGGAGGAAGAAGAAGAAAAGCAGGAAGAGGAGGAGGAAGAAAAGGAGGAAGAAGAAGAAGAGGAGGACGAGGAAGGGGAAGAAGAGCAGGAAGAGGAGGAGGAAGAAAAGGAGGAAGAAGAAGAAGAAGAGAAAGAAGAGGAGGAAGAAGACGAAGACAAAGCAGAAGAAGAGGAGGAGGAAGAAGAAGAAAAGCAGGAAGAGGAGGAGGAAGAAAAGGAGGAAGAAGAAGAAGAGGAGGACGAGGAAGGGGAAGAAGAGCAGGAAGAGGAGGAGGAAGAAAAGGAGGAAGAAGAAGAAGAGGAGGACGAGGAAGGGGAAGAAGAGCAGGAAGAGGAGGAGGAAGAAGAAAAAGAGGAAGAAGAAGATAATGAGGAAGAAGAAGAGGAGGAGGAGGAGGAAGAGGAAGAAGAAGATAAAAAGCAGGAAGAGGAGGAGGAAGAAAAGGAGAAGAAGGAGAAGAGGAAGAAGAGGAGGAAGACGAAGATAAAGCAGAAGAAGAGGAGGAGGGAGAAGAAGAAAATCAGGAAGAGGAGGAGGAAGAAAAGGAGGAGGAAGAAGAAGAAGAAGAAGAAGACAAAGCAGAAGAAGAATAGGAGGAGGAGGAGGAGGAAGAGGAAGAAGAAGGAAGAAGAGGAGGAGGAAGAAAAGCTGGAAGAGGAGGAGGAGGAAGAAGAATGGGAAGATGAGGGAGAAGACAAGGAAGAGGAGGAAGAAGATGAAGAAGGAGGAGGAGGAGGAGGAGGAGGAATAGAGCTCCAGTCTGGTTCTTGATAGACTCAATCAGAGCTTTATGTGTCGACCTGAATCCATTAAATTGGGTGAAATGTGTTTTTTCTTGATCCTCCGTCATCACCTCCTCTGAGCTCTGAGCTGCTACTCAGCCGTCAACATCAACTACTGGTTATAGTTCTGTTATTAGAGAATAAACTGTATCATCACCAGTTGGACCAACTATGTTGAAGGTTTCCTGTGGTCTTTTAATATAAAGACAGTTAATGAGCGTGCTTCTGTGGCATCTGGGTGGTGCAACACCACGCCTCTGCTCTGCTGTGCCGTGCATCCATTCTACCTGAGGAGGAATGCTCTATTAAAACAAACCGCTCCACAGCCTCTTGTGAACCACTGAATGCCTTTCTGCTGAAAAACTGCACCGTTCACCTCATAAAAACGTCACAGGCCTGAAACATGCTCAGACCACAGATGTGAGCGGACCGCAGCGAATATACACAGCGTGTCAACTTGTTGGAGCGCTCACACAGCACCGTCCAGTGAAAGAGGAACTCATAGGATCTCCTACGACAAACATTTAAAACACAACAGCTGTTTGTTGTTTCTGTGGTTTTCTGATGTTCAAACTTCACGGACAGAGAGAGACAGAGAGACAGAGTTAGAGTACCTGAGTGCGTGTATACAGTAGATGCAGCGCGGCATGTTCTTTCTGTCGTATATGTCTGTGGTTTCAGGGTAGAAGATCTGAAACACAGACGGGGAACAGTGAGTGAATCAGCAGGTCGACGGTAGCATGCCAGCGTGCCGCAGCATGTGTGCAGCAGTGATTCAGGGTAGTGGCGCTAATGAAGGATTACACAACGTACATGTGCATTCACACGCCCCTGGCTTTGTCTGAAATGGAAAAAGACTTGAAGCTGCCAATCGCTGATATTTTGGGCTATTTCTCAATTTTTTTGTCCATGCCAACACGATGACAAGTATTCAGAGTTTCCACAGAGTTAACAGGGTGGAAAACTCTGAGAAGAAAACACTTTTACTATAATAGGCAACTGTTTACTTCTTTTAGACTGAGTCGTCATTTAAAGGAGCATTTCAACATATAAACTACAAAACTACTGACATTTCTCCTCTCTAGCATGAAAATCAACTTGTGCTGACTGGAAAACTTGTTTCGAGGTAATCCATCGCTACGAACAGTGACTACGTTTACATGCACACTTATATTCTACTATTATCTCAAATATGACAATATTATGAATTTGATACGGGTCATGTAAACCTTAGGGCTGTCATTCGATTAAAGTATTCAATCGCTATTAATCGCATGATTGTCCATAGTTAACCACAATTAATCGCTCATTTTTCATCTGTTCAAAATGTACGTTAAAAGGGAGACTTGACTATGACTTGCCCCCAAACTGCATGTGATTATCATAAAGTGGGCATGTCTGTAAAGGGGAGACTCGTGGGTACCCATAGAACCCATTTACATTCACACATCTGGAGGTCAGAGGTCAAGGGACACCTTCCTCGCCAACATTTAGCGCAAGTTTGGAGCGTTATTTAACCTCCTTCACGACAAGCTAGCATGACATGGTTGGTACCGATGGATTCTTTAGGTTTTGTAGTTTCATATGATACCAGTATCTTCACTCTAGCTTTAAGACTGAGCCTGTAATTTAAAAATCAAAAGTTGCATTACTGTGTTAAAGAAATTAGTTAACAAATTTGCGTTAACACCCAGATATAACCAGAATAAATACAAAACCACAAGGATAAATATTTCTAAACAGAATCTTGGTTGAAGGTTTTACTAACTGGTCCAGGAGGAATCCCTGATGCCTGATATTTAATACAATAAAGTTTATCTCTGACTATCGTTTCAATAGTAGGTGTATTTGCATGTGAGAGACGGTGTTGGACGGATGCTCACCTTTGGCAGTCCCTTCTCTGACATGGCGTTGAGCCACTGGATGACGTTGTCTGTGTGTCTGAAATGGAGACCGGTGGCCTGAAAGAGAGAAACCAAACGTCAGGACACAACAAACATGTTGCTCAGCTCCAACTCAGAGACTCAGAGACTCCAGACTCATTCACACTGACAACAAGAGCTATAAACTGAGGTCCCATTCATCCAACAGCTCCAACAAGGCAGAGAACACACACTGAGTGTCACACACTGGACTTTAAAGATGTCAGTAAAGACTACATGGAGGTTTGCAGAACCACAAATATCTCCCGGTTACGTCTCAGACCACAATGATGGAGATTAAGCTGTTCTCCTTTACACGACTCCATAAAAGGCAGAGAAGTGTTTTGTGGCCAAACGACACCACAGCTAAGTCACTCTTTGGCTTCAGAACACTTTGGTATGATGTATGAAATCGAAACTTCCTGCTTTTACAAAAGCTATGAAAATGACGGCTCTGTTTAGGGTGACTATCCTGCTATTTTTAAATCTAGATATTTTGGTTTGAGTTGCCGAGTGTTGGAGATATCGGCCGTAGAGATGTCTGTCTTCTCTCCAGTATAATGGAACTAGATGGCACTCGGTTTGTGGTGCTCAGAGCAGAAATCAACAGCAACGTCTCTTTCCAGAAATCATGACCAGGTTACTCAAGATAATCCACAGACCTCGTTGAGAGCAGTTTCATGTAGGAACTATTTTCTTTTTACCGAACTGCACCCACCGATTGAAATCACCGCACAGAAGGAAGCGGCTAAGCCGAGGAGGACGCCATTAATGTTTACATCTCGTGCCATCACGACCACGAGCCTCTCTATCCATGAGTACATGCACGCTTCCTTCTGCGTGGAGACACTGTTAGCGGGTGTAGTTCAGTAGAGAGAAAACGGTTCCCAAATTGGAGAAACAGACCGCAACAGGCGCTATATTTAGAATATTTTCGCCAGTTTACCTTGCTATCTAATAGCTATGTTTCCGACGGGGAACTGAAGCCGTTGTATCCATCTATGCTCTCGCCAAAGCCACCAGACTCCATTGAAAAAACTGTAATTTGACCTCGCAGAACACGGGTGTTGCAGGTCTACCGCTGCCTCAATCGGTTAGTTTGTCTTATTGTGAAACTTTGGTTCGTTCGGATTTCAACTCCCGTGTTCTGCGAGGTAAAATTACAGGTTTTTTTCAATGGTTGCTTTGGCGAGAGCATAGATGGAAACAACAGCTTCAGTTCCCCGTCAGAGAGGGCTGTCTGACGGCAAGGTAAAGCGGTGAAAATAATCTAAATATAGAGTTTTTTTAAGAGTCTAAAATGCGTTTTGCTTCTGCCCCCCTTACCACAGCAGTACATTGCTTTGCTCCTGTGCTGGTACTCCTGTCTGTTTCTCCAAACCGGGGGTGTGCCGACCACCATCTACTGTAGGTACGTCATTTTTTTCATGATTCTCATTGAAAACCTGCTGACAGTTGTTTTACCTGCTAAGGGAAGTATGAAAAGGATTGCATGTTGGTCTGATCGTCCAACACGTTAATACTCATCTGGCTATTGATTGTTCCGAGAGGAGGATCTTTTAATTAACACAACCATCAGGTCTGGTTTTCTACTTGAGAACTAACGAAGGCTGGATTTCTTTATGACTTGCTGTGGATATTCAAGATTAGACTATTTACTTTACTAAGTCACGACTCCAAGCAGGTGATGTTTTTAACACGATTTGTAATCTTTCAGGTTTAATCTCTTTAACAGCAGAGTTATTTTAAAGCACATAACTTGGACGTGGAAACGCATGCAGCTATACAGCTCACATCTCTCTGACATCTCAGTGCCTGCTGGCTTTAGTGACTGACGATCAGATTACGGTGATTTTATCTTTCTCTGATGTATATAAATACACGTCTTCACCTTGTAGCGCGTCTGCTCGCGGTCGTAGATCTTCTTGAGGGAGACGGTTTTCGGGGCGAAGAAGTTGCCCAGTTTGGCCAGATAGACGCCGTTCCTCAACCCCTCCTCCAGCTCCGTGGTGGGAGGCAGCTCCTCGTCCAGACAGGCCTCCATCCATCTGCAGAGACACATCATATATCACAGTCAACACAAAGACTACATAAACATACAGCTTAGTCTGCCTACAGGGATAATCACTGTTGTTGAAACGTCTACCATTTCATTTTTCTTATGAGAACCACAACACAATCAAGACAGCTCTTCAAAGGGGTTTCATTTAAACATTGCTGTCCTGCCAGTTGGAAATAGAAAGCAGTGTTAAATACAACGTCTACTAACTGATGAAAGATAACAGAAGTGTAGTGTGCAGTCAAATCAGTTCTAGAAATATAAAAGCAGCGTGGCTGTATGAAACTGAATCATTTCAGTTACATGTGGAGCAAGAAGGATGTTGAGGTGTGTTCAGGTTAAATAAAAAAAGTTGCTTTATGTTCATTTAAAGTGAGTTGTGTTCACATTAACAGTATCCTATTAAAGAAGCACTTCTCTTGATCAAATCAACTGATCAGCCTTTTAATTAGCACATTCATCCTGTTGGTCAGACGGTAACAAGATGTGGAAAAAAACTAATCTGAAGTCTCCCCCAAAGCAATCGATACTCTCTTTGGAATCCTGATTACTTTTGTGATATCCTGACTTTTCATCTAGCTTCACCAACATTTCCACTTGTCCAACACTTCAGTTCATGACAGGATCACATCTCCAAACAGTGCCGCCGCTAGGCACACACGCTGTGTTACTGTTACTGTTACTGTTACTGTTACTGTTACTGTTACTGTTACTGTTACTGATGCATTCTGGTCAGATTTATTAATTAAAAAAAAAAAAAAAAGTTTGATCTTGAAAAAATCTTCTTAAAAAAAGGGGGTGTCTCACAATCGAGGTCAATATGGCAACTATATTATGAGCAGGTTAGGAGGCTATGTCAGTCCTGTATGCACAAAGATAGCACTGTTTAAGAACCCGGCAGGGCACGCTTAGTGAGCGCACAAAACGTATAGTAGGGGGGCGCCAGCTAATATCTTGCCGAGGGCACCAAATTGGTCTCTAAAGCGAATGCCTGCTATCCTGTTACCCTCAGCTGTGCTTTGAGATTAATACTAGTATGCTAAACGTTACCATGAGGATGCAAACATACCATGCATGCTACTGTTTGCAGCCCTGACGATGTAAAGCGCAGCCTGAGAGGACTGGAAATAGACACACTTTTGATTTAAGCAACAACGTGGTATTTTTTTTGCAGGTTATCAATCCAAAAATATCAAGAGGCAGCTTGTGTTAACGGTTAACACAGAACTATATGACTTAAATGGTGGCGTTACAAATTTGAAGGATTAAAATTGATGAAGAAAGCAAGCACCTTTTCATTTTTAGGAAGTGTTAACCATCAAAGATCAATTATTATTATCGCTCAGCTTCCCGTTGATTGACTGACTGCAATCATATTAAATAATGAGGCGTGAGGATCATTCGTCACCGTGTTAGAGATGATAATGGTGTCAGTGGGTGAAAAGGAGTACAACTCCTATACATTCCTGCTGTGTTTTACATTAAGCTCATGAATTATTCTGCGGCGATAAAACCAGTCTGGCCGAGGCTGGAGGCCTAACCTCCTAACCTGGCCTGTGGTAACCTCTCCTCCCGAACGCAGAGTTCCCAGCATTCCTCCTGTGTGACATTTCATTTCTTTTAGGTCATATCGTGGAGTCACATTCCTGCTGTGTGCCCGTGTCAGCTCTCGGCCACAGAGAGGAGACACGCTGAGCTCCCATACTGGGACGAGCCTGGTGGACTGGATTCCACCATCTCATGTCATCACCGCCCAGTAACCACGGAGGAAACCAGTCCATTCCTGTCCCTGAAAATATCTGTCAGATATCGATCTGTTTAGAGTTCATTTAAGAGGAGAAGATGTAGAGATTTTAACAGATAGGCGGACACGAGCTCACCACAGGAGGTATGTGAGAGTATTAACATTCTTTAGCTTCTATTGTTTGACAGCTTGTTAGTGAACATTTGGTGTCTGATCACAGTTGTGCTTGATTTATCAATATTTGTTCTTCCACTGTAGCTACACTGCAAAAAAGTCAGAATTTTAAAAGGTGGCTTTTCCTGTAATACATTGGATCATCTCAAGGTCCAATTACACCTAATTAGATTCACTGAACAACACAGATCTGGACAACTGGGTCAGAGGTCACTGCAACAAAAGAGTTTTCTTAAGCCCAGATCAGACAGAGCGCGTTTGAGAGTGAGAGAGTGAAGTGTTTTGAGCTTGAGATGCACCGATCCAACTTTTTCAGTCCCGATACCTGAGCTTTGAGTACCGATCCGATACCAGTCTTTAATCAATAGGCTGTATGCCTCACTGTGTGGAAGTGACTGGGATCACTCTTTTATGTGTAAGGCAACATCAGGCTTCACTTAAACATTGCTTTTCTAACTTTGTAAATCAAAATTGCATCTCTATTTCGTGTGCTGCTTTTTTGTTGCAGAGTGTTTTCCTCACGTTTTTACAGGAGCGCCGTGAACACTTTGAGTTGACTCAGAGCGGAAAAGCGCCCAACGTCATTAGCGTTTAATAATCATTGTGGTGACTTCTGCTGGATACCCGGAGCTTTATGACTTTACCAACCGTAGTTACCATGATCTGAAAAGAAAGCAGGAGGCCTGGAGGCAAATTAGCGAGTTACTTGAGACTTTGGGAAAGTTGTTTTCATTCATTTAAACTGTACTATTAATTAGGGCTGTCACGAATACCATTTTTTGAGCCTTCGAAGCTTTGGTGAGTAATATTTAAAAGGTATTCAAAGCCACACACGCACCTCTAAACACAAGAGTAATGCATAATGTTGTGGGATTATTCCTTATTTAATGGGCTATTTTGGGATTTACAAACAATGTAAAGTGGTCGTGCACTTCCAAAACCGTAGTAGACCGGTGCTGGACCAGTAGAAGACAACAATGAAAGATGTAGAAGCATGTCCGACCGCAAACTATAGCTCACTTTAAGTGCAATTTATTGGCACATCTTAGTTAGTAATGTTTCAAGTCAATGCTCTTCTTCAGACTTAATAAATCTGCAGCGAGACGCCATATTAAAATGTATACATTATTATTACATACTTATATAATAAAAATAAAATAAAAATGAAGCATTCGAATAGTGATTTAGAGGTCGATTATTACCATGGGAACGGTCGAAGCAAATCGGGTCAGCTATTACTATTAACTATTAGGTACAGTTAATGGTTTGTGTTAATCTAATATTAACAATCATTTGGTGGTTGCCTAGCAACAATAAAAACAAAACAAAAGACGCAGCAAACTGCAATAAACGCTCTGTCCGATCGGGCGACTTCAACAACAAAAAAAGGCAGTGCTGTGCACCTTCTTCATTCATTATTCTACTTTTAGAACTGCTGTATGTGAAAAGTGCAGAAAATCACCCTGTTTCCTCCTCAGTAACGGACGGCGGTGTCTGTTCTGCTTTATTAAGACCTCCAAATATCAGCTCCGATTATGAAAACCTTGAGTTTATCATCGGCTGTGAGGAATTGAGGAATTTCACAGTGAGGTCAAACACGGCCTTTTTGAAAAAGGCAAACAGTCTCTCTCTTTTCATCTGCTCTAAGAAAACACTCCCACTCTTCTGTAACTGACGTCTTTGTCAAGCAACGACAAGGTTAACTATATCCTGAGTGAGATTAAAAGATTCCTTTCCTCCTACAGACAGACCCCCCCGCCCCCCGTCCCGTTACACACACCCACACATTACTGGAGCGTACAAACTTTTCAGTTCTTGTCAGGACATTTGGTGCTCGTACCTCGTACCAACACATGAAAATACACTCACACCCACACTTCTCAGTGCAGAGGCCAGCTAACACACACACAGCTGAAACAACTCCCCTCCCAGGAAGTCGTGACATGGGGTCTCCAGACAGGCCCGCTATTGAGGCCGAGGTGACCGACCCGTGGAGCGAGGCCTGGGCCTGCCAGCCGGGAACAACCCCCTCCTTTCACTCCACACCGGAGCAGTGAAAGGCTCCATAAAGACTGCTAACTAATGGCTCTTTTATCAGGCCTACACACCCTTTCCAGGCGAGCACAAACACAGACACACCCTCCACCTCACCAGTAAGAACTCAAGCTATGAACGGGATTCATGAATGTCGACGACTGGCTGGCCAACATCAGCGTAGAGCAGCCAAAAGATGTCTCATGTTGTGATAGTTATGACTCTGACAGGCCGGTCTACAAGCAGAGAATAACCACAAATATGAAAGCATTGTCTGGAATTAGTCTAAACAAATAACACGTCAGATGTGATACAGTTTGTGAAGGTGCAAGAGCATCCTCTATGTGAAGGCTAATGCTACGTTCATGTCATACAGATCATAATAATGAGCAGCCAAGTGGGAAAATGTTCACATCACCCTCCGTGTTGTGATTAAAAATACTACCGTACAATATCTCCCACTTAACAAAAGAACTACAAGGCAAACCAGTGGATAAATGGCTGCAAATATATCCAAATAAAATCTGATATTAACATTAAAATAATCAAAATAGGCAATTAAAAAGGAGCAATACACGGTTTGTATTTGGTTTCATTTGTTAACAAACTACCTCAACATAATATAAGGAAGAAAGAGCAAATATTTTACGTTTGTTACAGGCAAAACAGTTGATAGGACTATCATGGAAAAATGTAAATATATTGGTAAAGGGCTAAAATAACTGTCTGCATGTATATCTTCCATATTATATTGATGGAAAACAGTACGGGGTTCTTTTATTAATTATCTTGAACATACAGAACCAAATTTTATATATATTGTTTTACTTTTAATTTATATTTATTTAATTATTAATGTATTCTTATTTAATTTTTTGTCATGTGTATGTTTATACATTGATATAGTTATGTATAATTTATGTTTCTTGAAAATGGAATAAATAAAGAGTGAAAAATCATTTTTCATCTTTTAAAAAAGTAAAATAAAATCTAATAAAATGTATTTTTTTTCAAATAAAACAAATTAAAATCTAATAAAGTGTAAAAAAAAACATTATTTTCATTTAAAAAAAAATCGAATAAAGAAAGTGTAAAAAAAAACACTACAAATATCTAATTATCAATTATTAAATGTTACCGTATGAATTTAAAAGTAATTTCAATGAACGAACTTTGGTCCACAAAAGTTCAGCATCACTGTAACCATGGTGACGGCTAGCATAACTGACATTAGGAAGCTACCACAACTGTACCCACAATGCTAACATCAGAGTATTTAAATCCTTCACGTCTTTGGCAGCAAACAACTGAGTAGAGACACGGAGTACTGAGAAACTGAGTACTGAGAAACTGAGTACTGAGAAACTGTTGTGTTGAAATACACTAATTACACTAATTAATCAGCACAGATGTGACGTTGTTTACATGCTCCCACACCCTTCATCAACCATTCATTAACACAGAATACAGAGTAGTACTGTACCAGCTATGCTCACAAATCTAATCTAGTTAGCAGAGACATAATGGTTATTTAGCAGCCACTGTTAGCAGAGCTACAGTAACCAGACACTACACAATGTAAACATGTTTATATTCATACATTTATGGATAATTAGACTGTTATCCAGCCTAAAACCAACAAAAAAAAACATGACATACTAACATAATAATCTAATTTCATAAATCACACGATATCATACAGACCGTAAATATGAGCAGACAAACACAGCCTCCTGGTTGTAATCACCACTTGACAACCATTACTGCAGTGTTCATTTCATCAATGAAAACTATTTATTGATTTTTTTTTTTTAATTATTTAAATTAAAAGTAACCTTATGTATTATGTATACATTAAAATATAGGCTATTCAATTATTCATCAAAGACGGACGTTAATATTAGGTGAGCATTTTCATCAAAAGACTAAAACTAAATGAAAATCTGGTGCTACAATGAACACAATTACATATAAAAAATAACCCCAAACTGGTACCAAAATGTTGTTTGTATCAGGTTTAACTTGTTAATGAACTGCCACTAATATATAATATAATAAAAATAGCTAATTTAATGCATGGTGTGAATAAAGCATGAGGCAGTTTTGATCCTAAATTAGGTTAGAAATCAATAAAACAGTTGATATTAACATGTAAATAGTGGGCTGTTGTTCAGAAATGGCTGATTTCAGATTGTCAATTATACTGTAAACCAATATTAAACTAGAGGGGCACTTGGAGAGTGCAGACCCCCGGACCATTTCTGTAAAATAATGCACATATCCGCCCCGTAAGATATTTTTTATGTACAAAAGGGGGGCCCATAGATACCTGCAGAACAGGTTTGGGAACCACTGATTTAATGGGCTACACCCTTACAAGAGGTTTAATGAAAATAAGGCCAGTAGTTTTTCCGTAATCCTGCTGACAAACAGAGTGAAACATGACCTCCTTGGCAGAGGTTACAAAGATGAGGAACACAATATGATCATAATCTGGAGTATAATATCATATTCTGTGTTAGGACTCTGCAGACTAAACTAACGGGCCAAATATTGAGAGTCTAGCTGGATGTTTCTGTTTCCTCCCAACCTCTGGAGCAGTAACAGTTTCTAAATAACAGACATCAAACAGCACTTCAGTACAGGATGACGTGGAAACACCACAAATCATTATCTCATCCGTCCCGCGTGTGCAGGCAGGAAGCTGAAGTCGGTGGCGAGTTCAGAGGTCAGTCTCATAGGAAGAGGTCGGCTACTGACACAGGAAAGACACACGGATACCTCGCCAGCAGAGCGTCTCCGGCTGCTGTCGAGGTGCATCCTCTGTTTGAATCCTACGAGCTTCTCCTGCAGCTCGGCTTTACTTAGATTACTCTGGCTGCAGGGGGTCCGTTAATAAAGTTTAATCCATGAAGATGAAGAAACTTTGGATTTCAGTTTCATACTTCCTCTTTCCCAGGTTTCACTGTGAGCCACAGGCACAACGCTTACGCCACAGTTAATGTTTAATAACCGCTGAGCTAACAACCCACAAGCCTGGCTATTGTAATGCTGTATTGTTCTCTTGTCGCTCTCAGGGAGCGGCCTAATAGCTTTCATTGCCTCATTGTTTGGAGACGTTGGATCAGGACAATGACAATTTGTGTCTAGTGTGCAGCAGGCTAATGAGCCTTACATTACACCAATCCAGCATCTTCAAGTGATTAAAAAAAAGACATTTTAATATAATCAGACTGAGCCGAAAAATGATTTGCAGATCAAAAAGATGTTGAGGCATTTAAATATTTAAATTTGGCTCAAATGATGTTTCAACAGCATTTAAATGATTAAATGTCAACATGCAGCAAGTCCTACATAGTTAAATATACTAGTATAATTCCCTTTTCCTCCAAAAGTAGTGCATAAATGCAGATTTCTTTAAACACAAAGCTGCTAAAAATAGGTGATAGACTTCTTTCCCATTGCCAGTAGACACCTTTCTGTTAAAACAGGGTTAGTGAACAGAGAAAACATTAAGGTGGTTTCTTCTTTTTTGTACTTTATCTGTGACTTATTCAGTCTCTCTTTTAAACTCTCAAACCAGAGTTGGTGATTGTTGGAACAGTGGAAAGACTAACTAAGATGGTTTTGATGGGTTTTATTTTGTTTATGTCGAGTTTGAGTGAAGTGTTTTACGATGATCAGCGAGGTAAAATTGCTGTTTCTGTCGATGGAGTCTGGTGGCTTTGAAGAGAGCATACTGATTGTATGTTTCATATGTTAATACATTATAATAATTGTCTAAATCCCTGTTGATTTTATTTCTTATATATTCACTTCAACACCCAGGTGTCATGTTTCCATCACTGCCGATTAGAACTGGAGCCGATAAATACCCGTCACTACTGCAGAGTCATTTGTTCTGGGAATGAATGCTGATTATAACCTTTCCCACTGAAGACAAAAGACAGATTATAGTGGGTTTATGTCCAGTGGGAACGGGACTCAATATAGGCGTTAAAATGTTGTTAAAACACTAATTATATATAACATCCGTGTCCAAGAAGACTTTTCATTTTTGAACCGAGTATCACCAAAATGATGCTTACAGGGAAGAACTGCCATGCATATAGAAATTGTCAAGTCAGCATCTTAGTCAGATGATCTTAAATCACATGAAGTGCATACCAGGCCTTAAAACAACTGGAACTACTTTACACATCTAGACTTCTGCTCAGTCATGCAATTTATTTAGACACTGTTTGATTCTGAATTTACCATCAGAGACCCCCCAGAAACCAGATGCAACCGTCACAAACAGCTGCATGAGGTGTGATTTTCTATTCTGCTGCGTCAACATCAACGTCTTCCAGTTATTATTTCGTGGCACTAAAAACAAAGAATGTTGCAGGCTATGACGCATCCTGCTGGACTATAACCATAAATTTAACTAAATGAGGTTACAGAGAAACATATAAAAGCTTTAATTGACTTCAATTAACTATAACCACTAAAACCACTATCCCGACTGTTTGAGAGAGAGAGCGACACGAGACCGAGGCCAAGCGCTGCTGCAGGAGATCCAGATGTTACTCGTTAAATGTGTCCTTAAGACAAACTTCTCGTTGCCGTTTCACAATAAAAGCCTCGCTGCAACAAATGTAACTGGAAGTAGATAATTATTGGTCAGTTATAGTGCTGAAAATGTGAGGAGACGCTGCTTTTCTCTGTAGTACGATTGTCAAGTGA
Source organism: Sebastes fasciatus (assembly GCF_043250625.1). NCBI lineage: Eukaryota > Metazoa > Chordata > Actinopteri > Perciformes > Sebastidae > Sebastes > Sebastes fasciatus. Next base: position 4,235,672 of record NC_133796.1, on the reverse strand, counting down.
ATATCTTCTGGTTCAGGACAAAACAGGAAGTTTGAAGACGTCACTTTGGGCTTTGGGAAGTTTTGCTGACTATTTTTAAACTTTTTTCTGACTAAACAAAACAAAAAAATCTACATATTAAAATGGACTGTGAGGAACTTTTAACTGGTTATGAAACAGTCTCTATTTAATCATGATGCCTCTGTATGACTTACATCAGTAAACGAGACCATCAGCGAGAAGATTGGCTATTTCTATACAGTTATTCTTAATGCTCGTAATCGGTGCCAACGGGTCGGATTCTGCACGAAATCGAAAGAAATCATTCAGGTTCACCAGAACTCCTCCAGGGCCCTCCATCAGCGACCAGCCCACCACGGACAGACCAAGATCTGGCTTCGCTGCTGCCTTCTCTGGCAGGGAGGTGGAGAGCTCCGTGCCCGGCAGCAGCAGCTCCTCCTCCGGCCAGTAGCAGAGCTTCGCCTCGCTGTCCCTGCCGGTCCCCGCTGGGAGTAAACACCGACACCACGCTGCTGGAGGCCCAGGCCCTATTGCTGGGCCCGCTGGAGGGAACGGGAGGCACGGGGGAACCAGAACCAGGATGCGCGGGTCAGACTGTCAGAGATCCTGCTGCAGTAAAATGAGAGGTTTTCTAAAAGGTGTCTGGTGCTAATGGAATCATTACCGCTTCTGTCCACAGGGACCGACACAAAACCAACACAAAATTAAAGTTCCTCGTAGTAGCTTTAATGTTAATAATCGGCAATTTCAGCCCTTGTTGGTGAAGTTTTAACCAAGTTGGTCTCATCCACATTTGTATATATTTACTGTTTTTCTATCAGGTGAAGAGGCTGATGCATTAAACCTTAAACCAAAGCTTAGCCAGCGCAGGAACCCCACCCAGCACTTAAGCCTTCAGTTAAGCCAATAGGAAACCCCCCTGGTGTACATGTAAATGCTCTCAATAACACAAGTCTGACCAGAAACACATAAAACAGGCATCACAAGGTCAAACATTATGCTAATCTTAGACAACAATGTGCTGTTCTGTGTTGTTACTGACATTATAAATGTATTTGTGCCTGAAAAGGAAAAAGAAGGAAGTGCTGTGTTTACAGAATAGCTGGAAGGCAAATCATGTGTGGTGAGTGTTATCTGGCAGCAGCACAATGTCAAGGTACAGAGACTATTAACACACGCATACTGTAACCCCCCTCCCTGTTCTGTGCTCTGTTTCCTGTTAGCCACCCACCTCCTCCATTGTGATGATGAGTCTAATTAAAGACTGAGCTTTCAAGAGAAACTCTGTGTGTGTGTGCGGTTTCCAGTCAAGTCACCACCTCTATCTGAACCGGTGCTCCTTGAACACAGTGCCGTTTCATGAGAACGAAGCACACGAAGAAAACAAGCAGAAAGGCAACACACACACACAAAAAAAGAGGAGTGCGAGCCAAGTTGTCCATTACATGCTTTGCTGCAACGCTGGAATCTGTGCACCAACTGACCCTCACCGTCCTCTCAGCGCTCAAACAAGCCGACAGCAGCTGGACCGACGCTGAGTCACTGTGAGAGAGATCCTCGCTCAGCGTGTTAAAGTGGGGGAAATAATCAACTGTGTTTCTTATTTCAACAAGGCCTGGGCGCAACACGGCAACACATTTCACAGGTCTACGTGTAAACTTGGTGAAAAAAAATACGTCTGGTCCACATAAACCGTCGTACAGTATCTGCACATCAAAACTCATTATCTTGATATTCTACCATGTTTTAAAGCAGTAAGAATTCATGTAAATGAGAGCAGATTATCACGTAGTTGACTGAAAGAAAGTCATTCAACAACATTTTTTTGCAAAACAATTCAAAGTTTAAGTTAGTGACCCCCTAAAGCTCGGTTTATGGCGTAGCACTTGGTCGTGCACCTCTGAATTTTTGTATGTAGTCGCCACAACAAAAAGCAAATAACTTAGATTAAGAAGTAAAATAATGAAATAGAAAGACTCATTTTTAAATACTTCAAAAGCCGGAAATCGTAGAAATCTACATTTGAGTTAATGTTTTGCCGGCCGAATCAAATTGTTTACAGGATATTAAACATTTCAACCTTCGTTTCATTATAATACATTTAATACTTGACTCCTTACTTTACAGGGATTGTATAAAAGCAATAAATATGTCCATGAATATGAGACATGAGTTTAATTAATAGGAATTACAATTCCTCCCCAGCATTGAGGAGTTTGTTGTTTGTTTGTTTGTACGCTCTCTGCCTTATCGAAGAATACTACAACAAACAACGCGTTGAGCGTTAACAACACCTTCGTGCATGCTCGCACGCCATCTGTGGAGGCCCGCGCCACAGTGCCTCGTGCGGGTATCAACACAAGATAAATCTGGGGGTTGTGAGATGATTAGCAGGATAGGAAAACTAAACTTAACACTTAACTTTCCTCTAATCTTAATCTTGCATCATCAGGCGAAAAAAAATTATTTTACTGGATCACAAGATCCCATAAAACTCATGAAACTGGTTGGGAATCACTGGTTTAAGCAATTTAGCAATAAAAATGCCTAACATTCACATGTTCCAGCTTCTCAAATCTGAGGATTTGCTTTATTTGGTCTGTTTTAAATGATTTAAACTGAATATGTTGAGGTAAATGTTGGTCTGTTGCTCAGACAACAATACCCTAAAACAACTGAGGATGTCATCTGGGGCTCTCTGGGGCATTTTTTTCCTCAAAAAAGGACTTAATAATTAAGTAATTGGTTAAAATTTTTGCTTCAGTAAACACAATGCAGAAATGAGTTAATGAAATATTGACAAGAAAGCTTCATCGATCATAAAAGAAACAGGCGATTCTTTTCATTAGTTGAAAAATAACCATAAAAAGAGCTCATTTATATAAAAAATGTAAAACATGTGAGTCATTCGTTTTCTATTAGTGACATTATACTAATGGTTAATGTAATATTTATATAAAAAAAACATTTTAATTATCATCCAAAAATATAATACATCATGTTACATGTTCATATTTTAGCCCTTCCTCTAGTTTTCATGAAAGTCTTTCTTTTAATAGAAGAGCTGCCCTTTTATTGGCTGTGACCTTTGACCCCGGAGGCCTTCTGAGGACAATAATCCATCACATCTGACCTGCAGCGTTCGAGACATCACTGTGTAAATACCAGCGGAGGGCTGACGTACGAAGCCTGGGGGGGGGGTCACAGTCAGTCAGGTGAAACTGCTGCGTCAGGTTTCATCACCGTGACCGCTCCTGAGCTGTGACGGAGATCCAAACCGGAGGAGTAACTCGTAGAGTCGTGTTTCACAGACGACGGCGGCCAGGTGAGCTGCTGTGGAGGGAGGAGGGGCGGGGCCTCTATGGAGCACTGATCCCTCTCTCTTTCATTCCCCCTTTCATTCCCACATTCTCACCTGTGGACTGTGTGACTCAGACTCTGTGTGTGTGTGCTCTGGAGGAGTAACATTTACACAGCAACCACAGTAGAGCCTCCAGCAGTGAGACGTGGACCTCAGAGGCACATTCACAGCTACATAATGTTGATTTAAAACAGGCAGTCCAGCAGATTATAGTGTGTTTATGTTAGTAACTTCTTAGGGGCCGTGTCCACCAAAGCATTTTCTCCTGAGGACAGCATATCTTTTTAATGCTTTGCAATGGAAGCTCCACGTATTTACGCTACGGTTAAAACACCAGCAGTGTGGTGAAGCGCTGAGCATCTTTTCTGCGCTGAGCGCTGTGCGTTTTTTTCCAGGTCGCTGATAGTTGAAAAATGTTCAGTCACTTTTTACACAGCCGTCCAATCACAGTGGAGGAGGGCGGGACAAATAGTCTACCACAAAGACGTGATCAAATCTGTTTAAATGTATTAACAGAATTAATATAATATCTTATTATTAATGTAATATATTATATATTGTGGTCTTATTGTGTATGTTATGCTATTGTTTTTACTGTGGACTTTATGTTGTCCTCATGTCTGGAGCACTGGACCAAACGAATGTTTACTTCCGCGGATATTTCGTATCATAGCAACCAGACGTAACCAAAGCGTCTCAGCTGAAAAAAACGCTGAGCCTTTTTAGAGGAGCGCCTGGCGTTCTCAGCAAGAAACAAACGGTGGACACAGGTCCTTATGGTAAATGTCTACAGCCTCCGTCCTTTCCACACTAAGCAGCCGTGCATTGCATTCTTGTAGGGTGGCGGCGCGATTTAGAGAGACGGGGCGTCACGTTGGCCGCTCCTCATTTGCACAAAGTTGAGGTCTAGGCTACTTTATGCAAATCAGGGGCGTCCGGCGCGACTCGCCGTCTCTGGAAACTCCTGAGAAACTTTTAAACTAACCGTCGTCGATCCAAAATAAAGACAGATTCAGCAACTGCATGGATTATTTCTAACATAAAATGTTTTCAGAAACACATTTCGGTGAACTATTTTCGTGATATAAGAGACGAAAGTTTCAAAACAAGCCGCAAAGTTGGTTCCAGTTTAAAGGCTGGGAGCAGCAGCCCACGGAGGGAAAGCGTTCGTCCAATCAGGTGTCTAGCGGCATTGTCATTAACTTTAGTACAGACAGTCATGATCACAGAAGAATAAATGTTCATGACTTTATGACGTTTCATTTAATGCCACCAACTAGTCAAAACAGTCACCCGAGGGCAGACGGTATCACTATGAAAAGGTCTGAACACTCTTGAGCCACATTGTTCTCCTCGTAGCGACACAATGTCGGGGCCTGACATTACATCATATTCATTGCAGCAGCGGCGGCGGCTGTACACAAGAGTGTTTGTGTGGAAACTGTTTGAAAACAGGAAATTACAGGCTAATGGCCAGAGCTGCAGGAGGAACTGGGCTGGTCCGGCTGTGAAGGGTGACACGGAGAAGACTGATGTAGAAACACACTCACTTATCGCGTTTCACACCATGAAAAACAACTTCAACAATCTTTTTATTTTAAGAAGCAGGTCCATCTGCATTCTGTTCTGCTTTTCTCAAATAGAAACGTCCACTCAGCCGTTAGCAGAAAGCAGTGACGTAGGTTACCAGAGTAAGCTAATCAATAAGGTTATGAATAATATGAATGCTAGCACTAGCTGAGTCAAAGTTGGAAAATAACTGAAAGGGTTAGTTTGGATTTTTTTTAAGTGGGGTTGTATGTATACTCTGCGTTCTGTGAGGTAAAATGACTGTTTTTGTGAATGGAGTCTGGAGGTTGTGAAGACAGCGATATGACTGCCGCCGCATCGATCGGTTAGTTTGTTTGTGTTATTGTGTGACTTTCAGATCCGAACTAACGTGGCGTCCACAGCAGTACATCGCTTAGCTCCCGTGCCGGTACTCCTGTCTGCTTCACCAAACTGAGAGCACGCCGACCGCCATCTAAGTTACTGAATGTAACGTTAATACACTGATGGAGGATGTATATACAGGTATACTGTACATGTAGCAGTGTCATCATGCAGAAACCTTCGTCAGGTCACATGGGAAAAAGTTTTTAGAAGAGCTTGAAGGGAAAATAGCATTTTGACACTAAAACCTACATACCAAAATCTGATTGAATACATAAGAAACACCACTAGGAAGCTACAGAATGATATTAAAACCTTAAAAAATAAAATAATAATGGACCCACCCTTTGAAATCAGATTTCCGGTTTAGAGTTATTCGCCTTTTCCTACAGTCTGTGTCTCGTTAACACCCTCCCTCGGCATTGTGCAATGCATAAAGTGAGTAACCTTTTTCAAAATGTATATATTTCACAACATTTTTTATACAAACTTCTGCTTCCCAGCGAACAACGACAAAAAACAGACATGAATGTGACAGTAAAGTTTGTAAAGTAAGAGGGATTATGTCTGGGAGACGTTGTGGGTGTCAGAGAATAACAGAAAGTGACAACACTCGACTCTGTGTGAAGGATTACAGATCAAATCTGAGATTATCTTTCTGTTTACTGTGATGGATTATCTCTCTCTGTCACCGTCGTCTTTTTCATACAAACGGCTACTCTGCAACAATCTGCACGCTCCCACACTGGAGACAAGTAGTGACGTAAGTACAGTAGGTACATGGTGTGTCTCACCACAGACAGACACAGAACAACTGTAGACTGGTTTATTAAGTTGTGACATAACTTTAATAAATGAGTCTACAGTTGTTCTGTGTCTGTCTGCGGCTGGTAGAACTGGCAGAAAGCCAGTTTTGTTACGGTTATAACAGCTTGCAAGGTCACACTACGGTATTTATCTATGACGGTAGCACGGTGAACGAGTTATTGAGGTTTGGAGACGCTGTCTTCAGGAGATACGCCAGTCTCACACATGCAAACACACACATGTAAAAATCACGAGTTCCTGCAGGTATTTTTCCTGGGAAAGACGAGGAGAGTTTGGAGAGAATTCCCGGTGAAGACTGAGATCTCAGTTCCCAGTATTAAACTTTATTTCTCACGACTTTATAGCTGGTATAGCAGAAGCAAATTTAATTTAACAGACTGATTTTAAAGGTGAGTGTTTCAATGCATTTTAGATTTAAAATAATAAAACAAATGTAACAAAGAAATCCAATAAGTTCAGATAAGACGTCCTCTCTGAGATAAAAACAAAACAAAACATGATAAATATGTTACCTTGCGGTTAACTGTCAATGATGCCAACAAAATATCACTGTGGTATTTGTGCTATTTGCCCCGACAGCAACAGCCTGGTCTCGGGGTAGATGCCGATCATTCTTTAGTGTCAGTTACTTTCACACAAACCTCTTTAAAAATTCAGCCATTCATCAACATTCACTGAAAACGTGGATTTGTCAGAGGCGGCACGTCTTTGCTGTCACACAAGTAAACAAACACAGTTACTATGACCTAACCAGGAAGGATTGCCTGTTACACCTATCATCATCATCATCATCCTCATCCTCAGAGTCAATAAAACACCAGCGTGTTGGCAGACAGTCGGTGACAGTGAGGAGGAAACCTGCCGTCACTAAGCAACAAAACTCACTACAGGACATAGTCAGAGTCAGCAGAGTCAAATAAAGATGCAGCGGACTCCCATTTATGTCACATCTCTGAAGAGTATTTGCAACATGTACACACCTAATGAACAGACTACGTTTTGCCTCTGTGAACATGTGGAGAGTGATGAGGAGAGTGTGAGAACATCTCGAGACGACGGGTGAGATCCAACATGGGGGATTAAACTACTGATCCTTAACAAACTGTCCTGAAACAAACCAAACCGTCATTCCTCCCCCCTGATTATACCATCTCAACTCTGGATAACTTGGACGACTTCATGGACAACTACCTTCACAGACATCACGAGTCCACCATAGAAACACAGACACAGACGACGGGAACACCACCGTTGAGGTCAGAGTACTCAAATCCATAAACAACTAGAAGTGCACTCGGAGAGCGCAGTCCTCCGCCAAGGCAGGTTTCATGAGGGAATAAGAAGTATTTCTTTAAGGGCGATTTCATCATAGGAACAAATGATCCAAACCGCGCCCTCGCCGTTCAACTAGCGCCATCATCCACATGTATTTTGTTTATGTTGAGATGAGGTGTACGCCGTCGTGGATGCCATCCCAAATCACATAACAGATTGTATTTCCTTCTGAATCAAACTGCAACTCTGCTTGAGTATTTCTCGACACATAAAGAAACCCAAGAGTTTGCCTATGCATGCTTAATCCACCTCGTACGCCTCGTGGGGAGGAGTGGCCGGCAGTAGACCAGCGTTCGTGTCCCGTGTGAAACCAGAAGTCAACGTTAATTTATTTGTCACGTAAGTAACGCCACTTCTGGAGTTATTTTAAGCCAAATCAAGACCCAAATCTTGAACTTTTCCTAAACCTAATTTAGTAGTTTTCTTGCCTAATCCTAAGGAAGTTGTTTCCTGTGAAGACGGAAGTTTATTTTGAAAAGATTATATGCATGTAACGAGCGGAAAGTGACACGTGTTGCTGGACATTCGTAGAACGCACGAGAAAAAAAAAGGTGGAATAACTTTTTCGTAAGATATCAGAGGAACCGTTGTGTGTTGAAAATATGAAGTCAGATCACATCATTTCTGAAGAACTGGCACACTGGAGCCCACAAAGACACCAAGGTTACAACATGAGCGATCAGGTCTGAGGTTGAATACCGGAGGCAAACTGGCAGCTGAGTGTAAAAAGAGAGTTTCCAGTTATTCATCAGTCTGCTCAGCAGCATGCAAAATAGGAATTTGAATAAAAGTATTCTGTAAAAGACAAATGAAAACACCTCGACCTTACTACAGTTATATTCAGAATAGTCAAATAAGTCACCTTTTGTTGAGTGTGAGAGTTAAGCCCCCATCTCCATTCTTTATGCTAAGCTAAGATAGCTTCATATTTACTGTACAGACATGAGATGGTACCAATCTATCATTTAACTCTGGGCAAGAAAGCAACTAAGCATTTCCCCCAAAATGTCTAAGTACTGTTTTAACAGAAAAGGAAAGACCCTCCCTTACCTTCAGGACAAGGCTGGCAGTAAAAAATGACCTGCCATCCAACGTTTATAGAGTTTAGGACAGTTAAGTAAAATGGAAAATGATGCTACACTCTGAGGCTTAAAGAGGACCTATTATGTGCTTTTCCCCTCTTTCCTTTAGTGTGTTATATCGTTTTTTTGTGCATGTAAAAGGTCTGCAGAGACTGAATAGTACTTTCAAGACCATTCATTTTCAAAAGTGCACATTTTTACCTCAAATCCTTAAACTTTCATTAAATTTCATGGTTATAGTGAACCTTGTCATTTAAAAGAAAATTACACAAAACACTAATTAGACAACGTTTTGACTGCAGACCTGAATTTGAATGAGACACCGCTCTGCATTTCCTCTCAGCACAGAGTCACAGAGGGAAGATGAAGAAGTCTGATTGTATAGAAGTCTGTGAGAAAATGAGCCTACTTCTCACTTGATTTATTACCTCAGTAAACATTGTAAACATGAGTTTATGGTCTCAATCACTAGTTTCAAGTTTTCTATATACAGCATGATGTTCATTTAGTAAATTATGGTCCCATTTAGAGTCAAATAGACCATAAAGCAGGGGATGCTTTAGGGCGGGGCTACCTTGTGATTGACAGGTTGCTACCTTGTTTTTGCTTTTTTACTGGAGGGTGACAAATTATTATTTATTTTATTTTCAGTGTACTTTTTACTTTAGTGTTTTTGTTCATGTTCTCGTGCTGCTTTTTTTTTATTTTGATGACCTACTGTTAAGACAATTTTCCACTCTGGTTGGACAATAAGTAAGGGATAATGTACAGCGAGTCGGTCATTGTTGTGAAAGAATCGCCCTGAAGGGGTTTATTTCACAACAACGACCCGCTAGCTGTACATTATCACGCTTATTACACGGCTACTTACTGAATAAATCAATATTTTGACACAAAAACGGTCCTCCAGAGTCTGACATCAGAGCTGCGCCCATAGCAACGGTCTGCTATACGTAGCAACGGTCTGCTATACATAGCTGTGATTGACCAATCAGAATCGAGTATTCAACACAGCGGTGTAATAAAGTTCTATAATACAACTGTGAAAGAAGCAACAGAATCAAACTAACATGATGTTTCGCTTGAATCATGTTTGAATCTAAAGTCAGGCCAATTTTAGTGAATTAATCTTAAGTGGATGAATCAAATTTGTATTTCATTCAAATGTTGTTTTATACATTTATAAATTAATCTATTTTCAGAGTTATGCTCATCCTGCCAGAGACATTTTGGACAAAATTGTTAATTTATAAGGCAAAGTTAACTTCTGAGATTCTGAAAAGGTGGCGACATAACTGGAAAACCAGTAGGTCCAGTAGGGCAACAACACGGGACCCCACCCCTCACCCCACACACACACACACACACACATACACTTTTAACCTCATTAGCACCCGAAACTGAAAGTGAGCACACCCAAAATATCTGTTTTGGTCCTCCACAGAACGGTTCTGTAAGAAACCAGGAAGTGACTATTTCTTTTCTTCTTTTAATTATCTTCTCTTTTCCCCAACAAGTCTGATAAAACTGGGGGGAAATAAGAATACTAGGGCTGCCAATCGATTAAAATAGTTAATGGTGATTAATCACAATTTTTGATCTGTTCAAAATGAACCTTAAAGTGAGATTTGTCAAGTATTTAATACTCTTATCAACATGGGAGTGGGCAAATATACTTGTTTTATGTAAATGTATGTATATATTTATTATTGGAAATCAATTAACAACACAAAACAATGACAGATATTGTCCAGAAACCCTCACAGGTACTGCATTTAGCATAAAACAATATGCTCAAATCATAACATGGCAAACTGCAGCCCAACAGGCAACAACAGCTGTCAGTGTGTCAGTCCTGCAACCTAAAAATTGCAAGGTGCATTGATGCATTAAAGAAACTAGTTATCGCCTTAACTTTGACATCCCTAAAGAAAACATTTGCATAAAGCACCAAAGTTCAGTTAAACAAACATGCCTTGCAGGTTTTCTGTATCTGTGCAGGAAGTTGACAGTTAACATCAACCTGAAAACTTCCACTGTACAGTACCTTCACAAACACGCTCTCCTCTCCTCCCCTAAAGACAAATCAAACGCTCCCCTTCACTTTCACTCTGCTATCACTCTGCTGTCACTCTGCTGTCACATCTGAGAGGAATCTGGTTCACCTGCGGAACCAAAACCTTTCAGCAAACCCTCCAAATACACCTACGTCACCCGCTAACACCATCTGCTGAGTGAGTGATTTACAGCCAGCTTCACTTCACTGCATGCGGCGCAGCGGGGTGACAGGAAATGAGGAAGAGACGCGAATGTGTACGACATGTGACATCCTGACTTCAAACGTTATCGCATGTGAATCCACAATGAAACCAGCTGAAACGGTTTGTTGTGCAGTCAAACGTGTGTCAGCAGCAACGTGTGCACGGATCAATAAACAGAACTATCGTATGGAAAACATGTCCGACTGCATTCCCAGAGAGACCGGAGCAGCGAACCCAACGAGTGAAAGGAGGAAAGATAAGACAGCTGAATATATGCTGGTCTATATATGCAGAAAGAAGGTCAGATTGTTGAAAGAGATGCAGATAATGAACATCAATGGGTCCATCTACTAATCTTAAAGAAACAGCACTGCTGATATGATTAGTCGGTTGACAATTTCTGATAATCGATGAGTCATTTATCAAGTAAAAAATGTCCAAAAGCAGCTGATTCCTGATCATTAATGTGACAATTTGCAGCTTTTTTCTGTCTCGTATCTTCATAAATTGATGTTATGTGTTATAGATTCAACAAATTATCAAGTAATCCAAAAGATAATTAAGAGATTAGTGTTGTCACGAATCACGCTACCAAATTTCTGACTTTGATACGATACCCTGCCTAAATATCTCGATACCGATACTGAAACGATGCCACGGCAGAAACCTAAAACATCAGGAAAAGTAATGGATAAATGACAGAACATGGAAGTTCAATTATTTAACGGCTGCTCTTTGGTGGATTATGTGTTTGCCAAATTACAGGAGATGCTTGGACAGATCTAGAAAAGACGGTGAATCTAATTTTATTGGTACATTCGATCGGTAATTAGAGCCGCGCTGTTAATTTCCTTATTTTTTGAAGGGAGTTCTACTGATGGAGACACCAGCTCAGAGCGTGACTGTTTTATTGACCTGCTTTAATCTTCTTTTCTACTTCACTTGCTGACTCCATCCTTCTGGTTATCACTACAGTTTATTTTTTGACCGCTTGCTCCACCAGCAGCAAAGTTAGAACCACTTGATCCCGATGGCGTCCTCTAAAGCAGAGCGCTGCGCACACACACAGACACGGCCTCGCGGTCGCACTTCAACGCAAATCACGCCTTTTATTACACCTAGGGCTGTCAATCGATTAAAATATTGAATTGCAATTAATTGCGTGATTGTCTATAGTTAATCATGATTAATCGCAAATTAATCACACATTTTTCATCTGTTCAAAATGTACCTTAAACATATCTTGAGGTCAGAGGTCAAGGGACCCCTTTGAAAATGGCCATGACAGTTTTTCCTCGCCAAAATTTAGCGTAAGTTTGGAGCGATATTTAACCTCCTTCACGACAAGCTAGTGTGACATGGTTGATACCAATGGATTCTTTAGTTTTTTGTAGTTTCATATGATACCAGAGCCCGCTACAACCTAAAAATCGCAAGTTCCGTTAATGCGTTAAAACAAATTTGCGTTAGCGCGCTATTATCACGTTAACTCTGTAACACTGTCATTCTTAAAGTACTACTTTACTAATAAAATGGGGTACCGTACCGTTTTTAACTGCAGGGTATTGCGATACCTTTCTAGCATCGGTGTACTGTGCAACACTATAAGAGATTAATCGATAAAGAAAACAGTCATTGTTGTAGCCTCAGAGCCGAGCTCAGCATGCACCATTGAGCACACAACATCTAGTATCTGAAAAGCCAAAAGAGATGAACAGGTCACCGAGCATTCAAATATGGCGTGATAATGTACACGGCAGGTCGCATCAGCCTCGGACTGTTCCTCTGCATGTGATGGGAACATGAAAATAAGAGCGATAACACATCGTTTGCATCTCAGTGAGTTCAGGCAGTTCTTCTTCTCTACAGTACTGGTGTTAGAGCAGTGACAGAGCCACACAGGTATACGCTGCTCTCACACCCTGATGTGCACCTGTCAGAGACATTCCCATCATACCACTCGGCATCCACACACACACAAACACTCCCAGCATTCCTCCCCCCCAGCGTTCCCCTGCAGGCTCAGGTGTTCCCCACCTGAAACAACACACACACACACACACACCTCAGGGAGCTCGTCGGGCCAATCAGGAGGCTCCTGGTGTGGAGGTGCAGCAGCAACATGAGGATATAGTTAACAGGATTCAGAGAGAACTTTACTGTTGAATCATGCTGGACGTCTCACCGTTGCTGACTAATCAAGTGTGTTTTTTAATAACAGGTCCTTCAGTTCCCTTGGAAACAGATCCTGGATCAGTTCCAGACGTTAGCAGCTAAACTCTGAAGAGAAAAAGATCTCCATGGTTACAAACCACTAACACCGACCACACTGAGGGTATAATTAAGAACACAATCAAGACAAGCAGTGGCATATTTCTGACAAAAAATAAATTCATCATGATTAGATGACTCCACTGTTCCTGCTTCCACACACATCCACAACCTTGATCGAAATGTTTTGGTTGCCCAACAGCGGCAGCTAGTTCAAAAACTTTCCTGAATGTTGCGGCTGCAGTCCAGACTAAGACGCTTGAGACGCTTTTATTCTGAAATATGTGCAGGACAGTGCTGTAGAACATGTAGTGACTTGGAGAGAGCTCCATGAATGAATAAAGTATGGGGTTTAAAATCAACACTTCCTCCTTTCACTTCAAAATAAAAGCCCTCATGCGTTTTTTTTCTGTGGACAAAATTCCTTCAGTTGTTGACACGGGGCTTTTATTCTGAAACATGTGCAGGACAGTGTTGTAGAACATGCAGTGACTTGCACGGGTTTTTAATTGTGGATTATTACTATTATTTACAAATCACCACAGGTTTCTTAACCTCTCTCTGTCTAAAATAAATATAAATGATATTTATAATGAAATGAAATGGCCATTATGAAAGGCAAACTCTGTAGAAAGAAAGGGCTGACAGCAGCAGAAACGCAGCTGGTGTGAACACCCGATGCGTCAATCACGCAGCCGCCACTTGACGCAGCCGATTTAATCGACAGATCTTTAAAACCGAGTTTCTCCACAAAGAATCATGTAAAAGCACCTCTTTAAATCTGGTGTTTACCACCAGAGATGTGCTCAGAAGTGTCTTAGAAATAAGTCTTTCAGCATGAAAAAAAGCATAAAAAACGAGTAATAGACTAAATAAATCTTGGTCGACTGAGACCAAAACGTCTGATTAGTTGCCTAATCGACTAAGAACCTGTCGAAACATTATTCTATAACACATTTACTTTCATTCAGCAAAGAGAAATCAGCACCATCACACCATGGGTTGAGTAAAAGACCATGTTTGGACAACAAAAACTGCAAACTCTTCTTCATAATTCCACCGTGACATGTAAATTTCTTGCGGGAAACCCCGTCACAACACTGTCTGATGCTGGTGATGTGGTGGCTGGCGGGTAACGCAGAGTCATGAACATGGAGAACCTCGGAGCAGAGTGTGCTTTATATTTCTCTTCATTAGTGTACGTTTCTGAGAGATAAATTATTCCAACAGTGACCAGACTGCAGCCACAAGAAGACGTGTAGAGTTTTGACTTTGAGGAAGAAAATATACTTTTTATGTTGGTGAACATTCAGTCACAGTTTCTGAAGTTTATTTTGGGGAATAAAAGAGAGCACAAACGGAGGTGGAAGTGTGTCAGGTAAGGAGCAGATAAAACAGGAGTCACTCCAGGAATTTCCTGAAGATCTCAGATGAACGATAACAAACCGAGCAGAGAGAGAGATAGACGTACAGCAGGACGACAACCAGCCGTACAACCACTCAGCACAGAGCAACACGTATATCACAGCAGCAGCACTCACTCACTCACACCGGAACCCGTTGCTATGACAACCGTGGGTTTCTGTGGCAACAGTGGGAAATACTCAAATCAACAGGGACTGAGTCACTTCCTGTCTCGCACAATCCTTCCTCTTTTGAACCTGCGAGCCCGCAGCGGGGTCGAGTCCAGTCACTAACTAACTTTAATACAAACGTCTGTCAACGCACTCAGGTTGGTTCAACCACCAACACACACAGATACAGATATACTGTAGATATAGATGCACGTGTGTACTTAGCAACACACCTCAACTACTTCATCATGAAGTATGAAATGACAGAAGTGTGGCTGAAGTGTGCTAAATATAAAGTTATGTTGTCATCATTCTGCTACTAAGTACATCGCCAATGTCTTCATACATACATCATGCGTATCGTTATTATTATTATTATTATTATTATTATATTGTCTTGTCGAGGAAATCCTGTCTCAGAAACCTTCCAGGAAATCATATATATTTTTATCTTCACATCTATGAACTGTATGACTTCACATTTTTATTTAAAAACCTTGATTTGATTTCCAAAAGAAGCCAAATGTTACATCAGCAGCAACGTCAGCAGCTGTGTGAGGACTTCTTTGCCAAAATAAGAGATTCACACTGGCAAAATTATGATTTAAATGAGGAACTATCAGATCACAGAATAAGTCATTAAAACCAGACACTCAATGCAAATTTTCAGCATTTGACAATTCTTGGTTTTCTGTGTTACAGTCGGTACCAAAACAGCACTGAGGTTTGACAATCAGCCTTATAAAAGAGGAGCATTTCATCTGTAGCTGAAGCCTGATTGGGGGTTAAACAAGGCAAAAGTGAGCATGGCTCACATACCCCCCCGCTCACTAAAGTAGGGCCAAAGGTTCTGCCCTTTAGGAACTAATGGAATTAGTCTATTGAGCACAATCTAGCTTGTTATTAGCTCACCTTCATCAGAATGAAGTCAGTAGAAGACAAGAGTTTGAGTTCTACTCCGGAAACGAAATAGAAGTCGAAAAAACAAATCAGTTTTTGGCCAAAATTGCAAACAACACCCTGGGACACCCTGGACTTCTAACCCTCCAAAAGACACAACTAGACCACACTGTCAACCATCACACCAAATTAGAAGTTCCTAAGTTAAATAGTTTCCGTGTTCTGCTCCGGAAACGAAAGTGTGACACGTGAACGGACGGATGGACGGACGGACACGCGTGGAGTGCTATATACCTCGACCACGTTGTCACGGGGGTATAATAATAATCACACTGGTGTCCACTGACAGCACTCAAATGCTAAATAAATCAGGACAGACTGAACCAGAATTCCAGTCAGCCATACAGGGTACCAGCTCACTTTTAACCAAATCTAAAATCTCTAAACTTCACTGAGAGGAACTTTTTGTGAGGCCAGAAGTTGCTGAGTCAGCAGCATCCTGCTGTGACTGCATGAATCAATGCAACTGAAGCTTACAATGACACTGACAAAAGAAACTGTACTTAAGGTGGATTGGTCACGTCATCATGACCGACACCCTTAAAGCTCCGGTGGGTGGGTCAGCATTTTTGGTCATATTTGTTGAAATTTCTCATTGCATCCCGACAGCAATCAATATCAAATATCTGTGGCAGGATTATTATAAACCCACCTTCTACCTGCGAGGACTCGCCCGTGCACTTATTTGCTAAAACGTGAAAACCACAAAATGAGTGACGTACAGATCAAACTAATGTCCACTGTGAAGCAAGTTTTCAATAGACTCCCAGTTACCATCCTTTAATAAAACGGCATGACAGCTACAGATGAAGCGATGAGTCAATTAACTGACTAGTTGCAGACAGTTTGATCATCGATTAGTCAATTTTCAAGTAAAAATGCCCAAAATTTCAGTTCTCAGCATCTAAATTCTTGAGTATTTCCTTCTTTTCTTTGTATTTTTTGATAATAAAACTGATTATTTTGGGGTTCTGGGCTGTTGGCCGGACAAAAGAAGCATCTGAAGACTTCTCGTTGGTTCCTAGGAATCTAAGATTGCAATTTTTCACTATTTTCTGACACTTTATCGACACTTAATGGAGAAAATAATCTGCATATGGATTGATAATGGGAATAATCGTTGGATGCAGCCCTAATGACAGCTCCATATTTCTTTCTACACTATATAATTCAATAAACAATCTGTGACCTGAATCAGAGCCAGTGTCATCGCCTGCAGAGGTTCAGTCGGCTCTGAGGTGACCCGTCCTCCAGCTCTTACCTTTTGGCTTCCTCCAGGTGACACAGGTACTCGTAGGCCATGTTCTGCTGCCGCTGCTCGTCCATCTCCTCCGCCGTGAGCCGCTCCACGCCATCCAGGACGGCTGGATACCCCAAACACACACAACATGACAGTTTAGCAGCAGCAATAAACAGGAATGAATGTAGAGCTTCAACGACTAATCGATTAGTTGTCAACTATTAAATTAATCAGCAAAATCAACTTAATCAAGAAAATAACCAACAGATTAATCGACAATAAAAAATAATCGTTAGTTGCCGCCCTAAATGAATGTAAGCAATATCACAAGAAAGACAGGAAGGTTAATCCAGGCAATCCAAAGTGGCAAACGAGGAAGGAAATATATTAAAAATACTTTATTATAGCGGCTAAATCATTAAAAAAAAGCCAACATGTTTCGACCACTGTGGGTTTTCGTCAGGGCTTAAAACAAACCGACAAAGCGGATGTGGCCTCACCTATAAGGTATCAACAACCAATGGGAGGCGATCACATGATCATCATAATAATAACAACTAAATATTATGAAGAAATAACACAGAAAAAGTAAGTTATATATCTTAGGGCTATCAAAGTTAACACCATGATAACGCGTTAAAGGGACTGTTTGTAACTTCTTACACGTATAAATCATTCCGGGTCGGTTTCCCATGCGCGCTCGCGTGTGGCTACGCTGTTCAGACTCAGACTCCAACACAAACTACACGGAAGCACCAAAACCTCTTGGTTGTATCTAGTGAAGCCCGTCTGTTAAACAGTGTTGGCCGCGGTCGGAGGACGCAGAGGAGACTGTAGCTTGGGTCTCCAGGACCGGAGTCTCTGCTGTACTCTGCTCCTCTGCTCCTCTGCCTGCCTTCACTCACGCACCGCGCTCGTTCTCGCTCTTTTGCTCCACTCTCACGTGCATGCTGCTCACTCCACACTGCAGAAGAGTTAGTTTAGCTCTGAGAATATCTAGTGAATGTTCAGTGGACGTTTGTGCAGAAATAACTGCTGCAGCTCCTCCAGACCAACAGAGGTTTCCCGTGTCTTGTGAAGTGACGGGGCTCCGCAGAGAGAAACGTTATCGTCTCCGACCAAAACTCCGGTGTCTCCCCTGTTCCCTCCGGCCGCGGTCGGGAGGCTGAGGCAGGAAAGGCCGACACTAGGATCAGCATTGATTCATGGAGAGACCTTCGTCTGGTCAGCTAACATTACTGCCAAGCAGCTGAAATATAGAGTGATATTGTGCTTTTAGCTGACGTGTGTCGCCTCACTGTTTTGAGAGATGCTCGTTCATGTCTACGTAGAGCGAGCACGAGCGCGAGCAACAGGACGCTGACTTACAACAGAATTCGTTGACTTAACGGACACAGGTGTCGCTGTTAACAAGCAATTTCTGAAAGTTACAAACAGTCTCTTTAAGTTTCTCCTGGTTGCAAAAGCATAAAGAAAGTTTCCATGCAGCCTCTCCAGAGCTCCACATAAACACTGACTGGAGGTGTTTAACAAAAAGGAAGCCGGCCTCATTCATTAGTCGGTTGCAGTTAGTGACTGTATGATGCCTTTGTCTCTATTAATGGCATTCATACACTGAAAACAAAAAACAATACAGGGGGAGGGGGTTATTCCTGTGAGACTGCACAGAGAGTGGAGCCCTGCACAAGTTTTCTCCCAAATTATGGAGAGAGAGGAAGAGGAAGAGAGAGAGAGAGAGAGGGGGGATGGGGGACAGAGAGAGGCCTCATCTGAGCCTCCTGTCACATCTGAGGAGGGGCAGCTCAGCTCAGCCCAGAGGCGACTTCATCAACAGGTAAATCCTGATTTCAACAAGTTTCCATTGATATGCATGCAAAAAAAGGGATATTCCAGCAAAGCAAACTACTTCTTGTTCTCCATGAAGGTTTGGCACAAGTACATGAAGGTAATAACGCGTAAAAAGTGCAATAAAAGTAGTGTTTAGTGTAAAGCCGGCCTCCTTCCCCTCCTTCTCTTCAGCAAACTACTTTTTGTTCTCCATATTTTGATGGATAAAAGTGTAAAAATCCTAATGCATTATTCACTTCAAACGTTGCACCCAAAGTATTGCATTAAAAACACTCACACACACCTATGGGCGGTGGTTGTTGGGTAACTCTGCATGTCTGTGATTAACTCACAACTTCTACATGTAGAATATTCTGTTTTCTATATTTGGCACAAGTACATGAAGGTAATGACGCGTAAAAAGTGGAATAAAAGTAGTATAAAGTGTACAGCAGGCCTCCTTCCACTCTCTTCTACTCTCTCCTCTCTGCTTTATTATAAAACGCGGAAGTCATAATGAAGCTGAACCACGCTGTCAGATATAAACCTGATCACACTGAGAGAGAGAGAGGAGGTTTAGTGCAGATAAAGTGAACTTTTCTGTAGTTTGGAGGTGTTTGCATGCAGCAGGAGAGGAGAAGAGTGAAGAGGAGCAGCCAGAAGCCCAGTCTGGCATCTCAAGCTGAGCAGAAGAAGAAAAGAGAGAAACTTACAGCCATATCTGGGCCGCAGCCCGTCTGTCTCGTCTGAAGTTGACATCCTTCCTCCTCTCTTCTCTAGAGAAGCGTCGCTTCGGTAACAAACTTTACGCGCAGTTTGGACACGTTGGTTCCCAAAACTCTCCGGAACTTAAAACAAACCGATAGAAACCCAGAAGGACCTCTCGGCCCTCTTCTTCCTCCTCTGCTCTAGTTTCACTGGACACTTTTCTTCTTCTTCTTCTTCTTCTTCTTCTTCAAAGCTCACTGATGTCACTCTGGGTGTGTTCTTCCTAATCCTGAAGTTATGCGTTTCAGGAAACGGAGCTCTGCAGAGCCTTCAGGGTTAGGTTCACTGCTGCAAAGCGACACCTGCTGGTCTCTGTTGATACCTGGCAGGAGGAGGAGCAGGTTCTCCAAGCTGTGGTCCGAGGACCTGCAGGGGAACCTGAAGAGTTCACCGTAAAATGGGGGAAATAGTTTAAAGGTGCAGAAAGCTCCGTGGATGAAAACTAATGTGCACGATTGTTTCCTGGAGGAGAAACAATACAAATTATTTATCAGTAATTTTATTTATTTACTTTTCTCTCTCCTCTGTTTCGTTGATTATTATTTTATTTTATTTTTTTGTATTTATTTTTAAATAAGTATGAAATATAAAAAATATAAAAATACAGAATGTATGAATTAAATGAATTATTATATATTATTTTATTATATATATATGTGTGTATAGTAATGTGTATATATATATATATATATATATATATATATATATATATATATATATATGTGTGTGTATAGTATAATACACTATACACACACACACTCACAGTTTAAAGGCACGGTCACACGTGCCATTTTATTTGATATCATTTTTAATTTAGTTATTTTTTTAGTATGCTCTGTAACTATATAATTTCTTAAAATGCATATATATTTTATTTATTTATCTATTTTTAAATAAATATGAAATATCAAAAAATATCAAAATATAAAATGTATTAATTCAATTATTTATTATCCAATTATATATATATAAATGTAGATGTTTATATATATATATTTGTAAAATATAAATTAATTCAATTAATTATTATTCAATTATATATATATAATCTCTGCAAGATTTAACAGACCGGAGGAAAACAAGCAGTCAGAGCTGATCTGAGGTCTGCTGTCCAGCTGTCGTCTATGAGAGCCGGCTGTCAATCACTCTGAACTCCGACCAAACGGTCAAACTAGGCAGCGCTGATCAAATATGAATCATTATTATGTTACGTTAATGCCTATTTCTCTCCTCAGATGTTTTCAGAATCATCTTGTAGTGCACGGTTTAGCTGTAAAATGAGAAAGTTTGTGCCGCCGCCGCCATTGTGAAATCTGCTGAAGGAACGCCAAGTTCTGGTCACATGACCGGAGCACAGCCAATAGGAACGCTCCCTCTCTCTGAAATGACCTGTGATTGGTCAAAGTCTCCCGTCACGGGCTAGATGTTCTAAAGCCTGAAAACAGAGCCATGAGGAGGAGCAGAAGTCTAGTTATCTCTCAGAACACTTGAATTACAATATGCTGAAAGGTTATTATGGGATTTTTGCCCAATGATGCCAAAAATATATACTGCCTACTGAAGCTTTAAAGCCACCCCTTAATTTACCTGGCAGCATATCAGGTGACCAGGTAGCACCATGTGTTTGATATGGACTCCACTAACAGTACCTGCTGATGTGACTGTTTTCTGAAGAGTCTTTTTGCAGATTTGTTTCTAAAATTTCTGGACTTTTATTGTAAGACTACAATAAAGAGGTGCACTGGATGTATTAATATATTCTTTAACTGTAAATATAATATAATAAAGTGAGTGTTTATTCAGCCTGCATGACATCCATGACAGCCTCCTGATGTTGGTCCAGCTGCAGCAGTGGCCTCTGGGTGGGGCTACTAGTCGGTATAAAGGAGGAGCAGGTCTGGAGGGTGGAGTGAGAATCTGCTGTGGACCTGCTGCGACCCTCTCTCTGCTCCTCCAGTCCGGATCTGCTGCCTCCTGCCTATCTGGACCTCCTGATCACCTCCTCCTCCTCCTGCTCCTCCTCCTCCTCCAGGACCATGGAGAGCTCCAGGATGCTCCTCGGGCTGCTGTTGGTCGGCCTGCTGTCCCTCCTGTCTCACGGACAGACGTCCCAGGAAGTCTCTGCAGAGGACTTTGGAGGGGACAGACCTGAACCAGCTGCAGACAGAGACCTGGTCAGTACCTGCTTGGTGTTAGGTTAAGGATGAATGGCACAAAGATTCATTTGGTCACATTTCCTAAACTTTAGCAGAATAAAAACTACCTGGGAGTTTTTGCAAAGTTGTATGTGTATATCTTCTTTTTTATTTATTATTTTTTTAATACATTTTTATAAAATTTTATAAAATAACCAAATGTATCATGTATTTAGTTCAGCTTCATAGGAAACATGAAACATAGATAACTTGCAGAAAACATTTAAAATAATCTTTGAATTTGTGTTTTATTAAACAAGATGTCACAATGTTGATTACTTACATTAAGACAATTCTTTTTTTGTATTACAAGTTTTCTGAAATGTTATGTTTAAATATGCAAATGAAGCAATTTCCAGAACATAAATGTGAACATTGGATAAAGCAGGTTCAGTATTCTTGTTTAATTTTGTTGATGTATTAGAGTCAAAGGTTTTTACAGATATCACTTTTTATCACTCCATAAATCAGAAAATACTGTCAACAGCTATATTTAAAAAAAATCAATTTTCACCATGATTTTAGGAGTTAAATGATATATAATTCAGGCTATGAATGATATATGAACAAACCCCTCTGTAAAAACCTTCAGAATATAAATAGGAATGAAACTGGAAAGTTTGGTGGATGTAAGTGTTGCTGAAGTGGAGGTTTCTGCCTCAGAGTCTGAGAGAAAGAAATCATTTTGCATTTAAAGATATGGATTGTATAATTCCATACATTTTGAAGATACTCCAGGTGAATAGCGTAAAACATTAACGAATAGATATCACCATGAAACTTTCACAGTTGATTACTGACATTAAGACAGTTATTTTTTGTATTACAAGTTTTTCTGAATGTTATGTTTAAATATGCAATTTAGGCTTTATCTAATGGTAACTTTTGGTGAATTTAGGAGAAATCTACAGACACAAATAGACAAACTGTCCTAAAATGAACACCTAAATGTGTATTTAGGATGTTTTCTTTCCACTAGTCTGAAAGAAGACAAGTTATAGAAGCAAAATAGCCCCAAAATCTCAAAATTGACCAGTGCATAAAAAGCTGCAGTGTCTCGCCTTAAGAGATGATGTTTGTCACGATTGTTCAAGGTTTATTTTTTAATATTTATTCATTTTCAACACTGATTAACCTCCTAAACTCTGCCAATCCTTCACACTGTGCAGCCAATCCATGTTCAAACCCACAGAACATGATTTCTAACTTAGTGGACCGAATACATCAGGAGGGAAAATGTGTATAAAATGATGCACAAGACATCCAGAATATTTCAATTTGATTGAATGTTGCAAGACACAGCACCTTGGGTTTAAAGTGTCATTTATCTTCAATGAAGAGTTACACATAGCCTACAGAATATATATATGATGCTGTCACACAGTGTGGAAAAACACATTTAACAAATGTAAAGC
This sequence comes from Sebastes fasciatus, assembly GCF_043250625.1. Classification (NCBI taxonomy): domain Eukaryota; kingdom Metazoa; phylum Chordata; class Actinopteri; order Perciformes; family Sebastidae; genus Sebastes; species Sebastes fasciatus. Next base: position 4,212,623 of record NC_133796.1, on the reverse strand, counting down.
TTAAGGTTTTTAAGATGCTCTGATTTGACTCATTCTCCCTTTCTTTCTGTGTTTGTGATCTGATCAGATCGACGCTCTGGAGGCTCTGCTGGGCCGGATGCACAACCGGATTTCCTCCACTGAGAAGAGAGGAAGCATCCCACTGGTAACTTACTCACTTTATTCTTTTTATTCATGCAATGCAGCTCTAAATGCACCTTTAACTTCTTCCCCCGTAATGAAAAGCAGAATGTAATTCAGTGATTTGTTTGACAATGCTTCACTGCTGTTTAATTAAACCACTTACCTGCCAGTAATTAAAAGATAACAAGAAAATGCCAACAACAGTCTTTTACTCGACGCAATTAAAGACTAATCAAGATCTCGCTGCCCAACTCCAATTAGCTGAAAGAGGGGAAACAAAATAAAGCAACAGAAACCTTTCAATCCTGCTGAAATAAGACAGAAGCAGTTAATGAACCGGATTTAATTATTTCACTGAAAGATGCTGGAAGGATCAACATCTCACTCTCGTTCTCTCACGTCAAATAAATCACAAGAATTAACTGAAAACGGGAAAAATAATTTAATGGAAAGGCCTGTGCTAGTATTTACTATTAATTAATTAATTAATTAATTAATTAACTTTTTATTTATTGACTCAATTAATCCATACATGTACTTTGTTCTCCCAGATACAATTAATATTTTTTTTTAATCATACAATATAAATGAATAAGACAAAGAGCATGCCATAATGGACTTGCATTTTATATGTAGATCCAAAAGCAGAGAAAAAAAATAAAAAATAAAAAAATAAAAACATTTTAAAAATAAATAAATAAAAATAAAAGCAAGGAGAAACAGCCAATAATAATAATAATAATAATAATAATAATAATAATAACAATAATAATGATCATAAAGAAAGGAAATACATAATATTAAATAATAATATAAAAATAAATAATATAAAATAAGTACTAACAAATTAATAGGTAGATAAAAGCTGATTGCGAGACAGTAAGAGAGGGGCTATAGAGAATGTAATCATAATAGTTCCCGTTATTACACTTAATAATAAAAACATACTTCCCCATGGGCCGAATAAGAGAAAGAAAATAAGAAAACAGCAAAAAAAACAACAACAAAAAAAACATGATCAGTACATGGGCCATACTTGGGAAAGAACTACTTTGGGAGAAAAAAACAAACAAATAAAAATAAGATTTATATACATTAATATTAATATTTATTCATTTATTTCACACGTAATCACATGAAATAAATAATTAAGTTCATGTGAGGGTGTGGTTATATATTAATATACTCTTCCTGTCAGTGATGACGTTTCCAAACATCATTATATTTTTGTAATTCTTTTACAACCTTATTGTAAAGTATCTGGATGTAAATGTGAGTAACCTCTGTACCTCATCCCTTCAGTGTGGGATGGGTGACCGCTGTGCCATGAAGTTCGGGCCTCGCATCGGGAAGCTGTGCGACTGCGGCAGAGGAGCCAACTGCAACTCCTACCTGCTCAAATGCATCTGAAGCACTGAGGACTTTTCTGTTTCATAGCATCACTTCTGCAGGACCAACCATCCCTCACAGCCTCAGCAGATCTCCATAAAACTGACACAAACCCCGACTCTCATCTTTCTGTCGGGCTCTAATATCATCGTTTATTATCCGTTATGCATCGTTGGCAGCTGTTGCCTGAGGATGAGCATGCTGACTTATTGTTTACTGCATGTGAATGTTTCATGATCAATAAACACATTTATCAACATGTCTTTTTGTTGTTTTATTGAAGAAGGATTTCTTGCTTCGCGTTGCCGTCATTTGTGTTAAATTTCAGGGATAAAACAAGTTTTAATTTCAATAATATTTGCAGATGTATATTCACATAAATAAATCCATCAACACACACTTCAAGTTGTTAACGGTAACGTTATTGTAGCTTCTTGTCCACGTCAGGGGTTTTGGCTGTCGGTTTGGAGAGGGGGATCCTCTCTTACTAATAATGGGATCATATAAAATAAACAATAACAACTCTTTAATACAAAGCAAATATGCCAAAAACTGCAGTTCCTGAAATGACCACTTGAGGCTGGCTCCAAAAGTGAGTCAATCTCAAGCGGCAACCTCCGATGATCAAGCAAATCTTCGTAGTGGCCAAACGGCGGTACTACAACTTCCGTGTCCGTCACTTGATGCGAAAAAGACATTTTACCATAGACTTACATTGGGAAAGAGACGTCTGTAACTCAGCAGATTATTAGTTTTTTTTAGGTAAATCAACTTCCCAGTATGAACACTTGAATAGCCCTTATTTACGGCACCCTTTAGCAACGGTATGAAACACAACAGGGGTTCCTTTAACTATAATGTAAACCCATCTGTGGCAACAGTAAACACTCTAAGAAAGTGCGCCGGGAGTGTGGTGACATAGTTTAAAGAGTGAAAGAGACACACAGGGCGGCAAGAGGGGAGGTGGATTGGTCCAACAAACACAACGCCTTCATCTAGGAGACCGCTGTTCCTGTCTCATGTGCGTCACGTTACAATCAGCTGTTCGTTCATGTCATGTGTTCACAACATTCAGTGTCATTTTCACTGTACAAACGTTTAGTAGTAGTCTTTAACCTAACTATTATTGCATCAGACTCAGTGTGCAAGGTTTCTTTGCGTAATGTTTTCTATTGGATAAAGGATAAAAAAACAACAACATATGAAATATACAGACCTGGTGTGCAAAGATCTTTAGGCTGTGTCGTCACTGCCAAGATGTCTACGGCCGGAGCCGCCCACTTTGAGCTTCACAACGGCTCTTCAGAAACCTGTTGGTGACGTCTTGGAGACTACGTCCATATTTTATATAGTCTGTGGTTGAGTTGTACATAAACAACATGTGGCGGTTTTTACTAAGATATTTGTTTATGCTCCACATTGACATTTCCACCTGCGAGCAACAATATTTCACTTGTTAAAATACCATTTAACAGTCAAACACACACTTGTACGTGACAGTATGTAGTCAGCTGGGAGGACAGTATTGTGCAAATGAGAGCTTTTCAGAGAGACTGTATTCTGTCAGTGCTCCAGCACTCGTCTGTCATTCAGCATTAATCATTTTTATTCTTCACACAAAGTCAGCTGGTTTGGTCTCAGACGACCGTCAGGCCACAACACAATAAATACGGTTTGAAGGCCCGTGTGAACCCGTCCTGTTTTGTTCTTTTGTGGTTTATGAGGGCAAGTTTCAAAGCTGGCTAAAAGGATTACAGCCAGCCAGGAAACTGACATACGGTATTTTCATTTACATGGAAGCTGTCCAACAGCCCTGACAAACAGGGCTCTCCAACCTTTTTTCTTCTGAGAGCTAATTTGACAAAATGAAAGTGTCCGAGAGCGACTCATAGCCCCAAGTTATACATCGCCAATAGCAAACATAACTTCTGTTTTACTTTTATGGTTCTTTAATAACGTTTCAGCCACCACAGTCATCGCCTCTATTATAATCCCGCCATAGATGCTTCGTTAGGATGTGCATCACTAAACAAAGCTTCTATATTGCTGCGTTGGAACTTCTTCATCAGTTTTGGTAAACCAGCATTGTGTGGGACCCGTGGATATTAGTATGAAATTTCATGGCATTTTATCCAAAAGTTGTTGAGATATTTCAGTAAAAGCCAAAAAATGTCAACCTGTTAGTGGCACTGGATGAAAAGTCAGAATCTATTTGATTCGTGTACGTAGACGCAAATTTCCCTTTTTTTTCTCGTGACGCTGTAATGGAAAATTACATGTATGTAGTAGAATGATGTACAGTATGTCTCTTTGTGCAACAGTGGAAAGTTACTGTCTACTCTGTCTGCATGTCTCATGTAGTGGGAAAGTACTGAGTGTTGACGTTCTACTGGGACACTGTGTAAAAACAACTCCTTTTCCCACACTCCCCGTTGTAGACTTCTATATAGTCACATTGTAATATTCTCCTGCAGTGCACTCTTCTGCAGACTCTGTGTGACTCTGTATAACCACTGCCTCTTCTTGCAAGAATAAAATACGACAAAGACATTTCATCTGTTTGAGATCTTTATTTCAACGTTCATTAGGACTCATCTAGGGAAATTTACAGAATTTCCATTTCAACGCTCAGCACGACTTTCAACGACGTATTTTTCGTGCTTTTTCCTACGAATGTCCAGCAACACGTGATGCATGTGTCAATTTCCACTCCAGTCTTTTCAAAATAAAACTATTTAGTTAGGTTTAGGAAAAGATCGTGGTTTGGGTTAAAATAACTATGGAAGTGCTGTAACTTAAGTACGGAAGTTACATGACAAATAACTCAACTTTGACTTCTGGTTTCACACAAGATGTAAGTGTGGCTCCGTCTACTTCTTGAAAATGCCCACTTCAGCTACAGAGTCCAAGCATGTAGTTGACGCGTGTTTCAATAAAACTCCGTAGTCCATGTTCTTCGTTTCAACCGTTTACTGAAAATCTTTCTTAAGTCTTCAAATATAAAAAAATGGTAACAAAATATCAAAAACATAAGCAGTGAACAAGCAAGAACAGGTTTATTAAGCACGGTCAAAGACTAGTGTGTTCTCAAGGCTCCGTAGCTTCTGCTGAATCATTTTTACGAGCACATGCAGCACAATTTAGCTTTTACCCAATCAGAAGACGGGGATGGCTGCTGACACAATTGGTCCTGATTGAGCACACTGCAATGAAACCACAGAGCCACCTATCTCAAGCAAATAAAACAAAATGTAAATTAACCACAGTTATCGCAATACTGTACAAATGGCTCTAAAAGTCCTGTGTTTTTTCACCCACTCGTCCACCCCAGCCTCCTCCCTATGTGGCGTTCGCCGCTCTCTATACACAATTACGTGGATTACATATGAATGGATTTCGTGCTGATCATCACGAAAATGATGTAAAAGTCTATGTATTGTCTATGTACATGAATCATACATAACGTTTTGTAACTATTTCACGAACTGCTGTGTGACTGCGCTGAATGTTCATATTCTTTGAACCTTTAGCGAGCCACTCAGAAACGGGTAGCGAGCTTCTTGTTGGAGACTCCTGATCTACGGTGACATGAAAGTAACACAGTGTGAATTTTTAAAATATACAAACAAACAAAACTACTCAGCTGGAGAGCTAAACATTTCTGAAGCCACGATGTTGCATGTAAATATTGTGCACTTAGGAAACTGTTTGAGAAGCTGACCTTTATGAAAGTTTTGCTCCCCACTGCTGCACACATTAAACCGCAGCTTGTTTTAAGTATACTTCATTCACGGTGCTCTCTTGCTCTACTTCACCACAAACTGTGACAAAGGAAAGCGAAGCATCCAGCTGTGACAAAAGCCCCGCTTATTCCAAATAATTAAAAAAAAGAAATGCTCAGCAGATCTGGCCCGCCGACACATGTGGCCTGCAGCCAGCAGATATACTGTACGTGCTTTCATTTGTCCCGGAAGTCTTAATCCGCAGAGCCATAAAAGGCCGAAGAAGAGCTCATTTAAAGGTCTTTTGGCTTTGGGGACGAAGATAGGAGACAAACAGCAGTGTGATGTTTCCCTCCGTCAATGCCTGAAGCAATTTAGCCTGCAATAAAAACAAGTCAATAGTGAATGAAGAGTGTCTTCACTGGGGAATTCTGCTTAGCTCGAGCTTCTCTTTGTTGTTGCCTGTTGTAGAAAAGAATCAGTTTGGCATCATATTCAATAAGTCATCATATTCCTCGCACCGATGAGCACATTATGTATATAAGTCTATATTCCTGTTAATGATAATACCGAGTGGATTATATAAGAGACTCAGTGCTCTCATATGAAATACTTTACAGCGTTTGTATCTAGCCTGTCAATCGATTAAAATAGTTCATCTTGATTAATCTCACAGTTTTTATCTGTTCAAAATGTACCTTAAAGGGAGATTTGTCAAGTATTTAATCCTCTTATCAACATGGGAGTGGGCAAATATGCTGCTTTATGTAAATGTATGTATATATTTATTATATGAAATCAATTAACAACACAAAACAATGACAGATATTGATCCAGAAACCCTCACAGGTACTGCATTTAGCATAAAACAATATGCTCCAATCATAACATGGTAAACTGCAGCCCAACAGGCAACAACAGCTGTCAGTGTGTCAGTGTGCTGACTTGACTATGACTTGCCCCAAACTGCATGTGATTATCATAAAGTGGGCATTTCTGTAAAGGGGAGACTCGTGGGTACCCATAGAACCCATTTACATTCACACATCTGGAGGTCAAAGGGACCCCTTTGAAAATGGCCATGCTTCACCATAATGTAGCGTAACTTCGTAGCAAGCACATGGTAAATCACAAGTGGCGTTAATGCGTAAAAGAACTTAGTGGCGTTAAAACGAATTTGTGTTAATGCGTTTTATACTGTATATATAATTGATTAATGCATTTATATTTTATCAACATATTCTTTCAACACTAATGTCTGCTCAGCTGTATTGTTTTTACCAGTGAAGTCTCCGTCCACAGTATTTTATTTTACAAATGTAATGTCACTTTGAGACGAAAGCCATCTAAAGTCTAAATCTGTGAAACTAAACAGACTCTTTCCCGTATATATTTCCAGTCTTTTGACTCCATGCAGACCCGGAGGCTCACCTGAGCTCTGTTTATTGTTGCCAGCCTGTTGAAAGCATCAATGAGCTCCTGTGTTTGTTCTAACAGCTCTGTTTAGGCAGCTGAGACAGGCTTGTTGTTGTTTCCTGGCTACATCCAGGTAATGTGATCTACCTGCAAGGATATTGTGCCAAACTAGATGTGATTAAAAGATGGTAAACTAGTGGCCCGTATGAGCAACATAAACAAGTAAGATTCATCATCGTCACCTGCATATCACTTAGGCAGCCTTTAGATTAATAGATCAATATCATTCCTACATGTTTAGTTAGAATTGTATCACCAATGGTATTGTTTTCACTTTGTGAGTCTGTGTGTAAGTCATCATGACAAAGACACTTGCTGTAGCGGGAACAACCAAGGAGGCGTTTTTGAGTGCTTTGCCAGGTGTTTATATTTCTGTTTGTGGACAGATTTTGTCACCGTGATAGCGTCACGGTCACGACACTTTACAGGTGAGATCGAAATGAAGGCCGAGTCCGATCAAGGGCACCGGATGTAGGAGGGTAGGAAGAGGGAAGGGCCACTTTATGCCCGATTTGGCGTCGCGGCTGGTGTGATGCCATCGCAAGATGGTCTCTCTAGTATTATATATTGGATTATTATTACTGATGCTTTAACACATGCCAGCATTTTAATCAATTTGAATGTTTACTTATTTAATCTGGTGCTGAGAAATGAAGCCAACGCTGAAGTGCAGTTCCTCAAATGTCCACTTGAGGCTCTAAAAGCGAGTCAATCCTCATAGACCTTCATGTTAAAATGCCCAACTTTACAGCAGAATAAACATTTTATAGTTTACAGCCTGGTACACAAAATAGTTTTGGTCTCTATAGCTAATATCTTCGTTCATGACAACTGTACGGGGGTGAATCTTTATATAACTCATTCGTTTGAATTATATTAAGGCTTAAAGGTAGGTATAATTAAGGGCGTGGCTGCTTTGAGTGACAGGTGGGTGTCGTATGAGGTCGCTAGCTGCTAACTGTCAGAGCCACCCACTTTGAGCTTCACAATGGCTCTTCAGACACCTAATGGTGACGTCCAAATGGTTTTACAGCTGGTAGAGGTGGAGCACATTTTAACTATTTTATGTACTGTTAGATAGTTTATTCTATAGCACAGTATCATATTTTAAGATTTAACCACATGTTTTGTTCATAAAATCTTAATCTGTAAAGTATCTACAATCAGATAAATGTAGTGGAGTAAAGAAATACAATATTTCCCTCTGAAATCTGGTGGAGTAGTGGTAGAAAGTAGCATAAAAGTACAGTATTTTAAATATATTTTCCACCACTTGCTATTAGCTTGAACCGGAGTGGGTGTTTCTGCTCGCCTGAAATGTTCAAAAACAATATTTATTTTCCATTTTTAATAGCACAACTTTATTACATTAGAGACGATCAGAGGGATCGGCTGAAACCATCAACATCTCCACATTAGAGACGATCAGTAGCTGCTGCACCCAGCTGATTATACATTAAACCACCTCATGCTATTTTATACTCTATACTTATATGTATAGGTGGAACATAACTCCAAAAGGCAATGTCTTTTAAAACGGAGCGGGTGGATAATAACGTTGACACAATGCTGATCACTTTTTAGGATGGATATTGATCATCGAAGGTTCCAGACAGAGATCCCATCTTTACGTTTCCCAAGAGATATACAGATGTATGGAGCAATTACTGGTACAGACCTTCCATTAACACACACAGATAGATAGAGAGAGAGTCATTTATCGCGCACCCAGAGGTGATGTTACGAGGGTCAGCAGTTAACCTTTAACCCTGTGATGAAATGGAGCTGTAAAACTGATGCTCCCTGCTGTTGCCCTCCAGTCTGCGTGTTTTACCTCACATTTATTATTGATTAGAGATTTGGTAAATCCCAAAACATGTGCTGTACACTCATTTAAACAACCTGATGATGAAGGAAAAACAGTGAGAGCCAAAGCTGTGAGAATATTGGATGTTGTATTGTACAGTATGTTAGTCTGAAAGCAGTGGTTTTGTTGGATATTAAATTAGTTCATAGTTGCGTTATTGTCCCTTTTACTGGGAATCATTCAATAAAAATAATGTTTGTTAGCAAACAGTTGTCTTTTTATTTACACATCCAGCAGTTACAGAGCAACATTTTTATTCATTTAGAGTTGTGTTTGTGTCACCTGATGAATGTGAGTCCAATAGTCTCTCTCTTTTTGCTCTGTTTTTGGTCTACACCACCTCCTGAGGGAAATATCTGTCTCTTTAGCTTCTAAATGCTCCACTATGTTCACCAGATAGTCTCTAAATGTGGCTGTTTTGACACCAGAAGAGTGTGGAGCGCTGTTTCGTTTATTGCATTTGAACAGTATCCAATGTTCAGCAGGTTAAGTCTTTGAAAATGAAATGTCAAATGCCGTTTTACTTTTCACATTGTTATTGTTCAGTTGAATTTTTACTCAAATAACATACATATGTTGAAAATGAATAATGCTATTGTGAAATTACATTTTCATTTTCAAGTTTGCATTCTCATTTTAATAAAGTCCCCTATGGACTTCCATACTTTTGATTCATTGTTAATACAGGAATATTGATTGAAGTTACTTGGAGAAAGCTTAAGAGAATTGGATTTATAGAAAATCGTTTTCTTTCTTTTGTCTTCTGCTATTTGGTGCACAACTGATTTGAGATTTTTGACATACATTTAAAGGTGCAGTGTGTAGGATCTGGCGGTGAGTTTGCAGATTACAACCAACTGAAGCCTCCTCCTCGTGCCAAGAGCTACGGTGGCCGACGTTAAAACAACCCTCTCTAGAGCCAGCTGTTGTAATAGTAGCGTATGTCATTTGGAGCAAAGGTGGGAAGTGAGTGGTGAAGCAAGAGAGAGAAAGAGCGGCGGCAACGGGAGCGAGTAACGCTATCAACACTGGCCCAAGCCGTTCTGGGCTACTGTAGAAACATGGCGGAGCAACATGGCGGATTCTGTGAAGTATAGTTTCAGGTGATTATACACTAAAGAAAACATACTTATTAATATTATATTCCATTTCTGCAAGTAGATCCACCTAAATTGTTACACATTGGTCCTTTAATATCACCTGAAACTATGTGCACGTATAAACAATGTTATGTTTTCTTTTGGCTCATCGGATTATGTCTTGACGCATCGATGTTTGACTGTTTCATTGTTTAGGATCCCATGTAATGTTCAGTGCATGTGATGATTTCATTACACTGAGGTACCAATTACCACACATTGTGATAAGGTTCTCCGTTAGTTAATTAGTGACGCTCCACTGCACCAAACTAATTATTTTTACTCAACACATCAAAACACTGAGAGAGACACTATATTGTTATATTTCTCCCCGGTGAGTTGTTCATACTATGGATCCCGTTCGATGGGGGTGAACGGTGGAGGATGAATCATACAGACTGAAGGTAACAAACGTTTACATGTAAAGTATAGACAACTCTAATGGTGTTATCCTCTTTTATGGCTTTTATCGCCCAACACTGGATAATGAAGCACGATTGACTAAAACATTTGTTTTCTCTCATGACGTTTGTATATTCTTATAAAATGAAAGTGTTGCTCATCATATCTAAAGCCATAATCAAACTGCACAAATGTTATAGCCTATATTTAACTGATTAATCTGGCAGATACTAACCTTTAAGTTAAAATCAGGTATGGGCCGGGTGACCTGTTATTGTTGCCCATTACTTGCTTTATGGTTGTCGGTTTGTAAAACCAAAGCATTAGTCTCAGTGGAGAGTTTCACTGTTTCACTGTTCAGCGTAAGGGTCAGGGCTTCTTCAACCAAAAATACATGAATAGATAAGTAAATAAATTGAAAATTCGTGCGGTGGTGGATGGGTCAAACAAACACAAGACTTTCAACCAGGAGACCGCTGTTCTCGTCCCGTGTGAAACTAAAAGTTGACTTCTTTTGTCACATCAGTCTTTAGTCACGTGACTCGCTAGTTAGTGAAGTTAACGTCAACCACATCCACTACCGTTTCCTAACCCTAACTAAGTTGTTGTGTTTCCTAAACCTAACTTCCTGTGAAAACGGAAGTTTATTTTGAAAGGACACTATGCATGTAACAAGTGTATGTTGACACCCCGTCCCTGGTCCGTCCAAAAGTAACGCAATAGGGGTACCCCGTGCGTCGGTGGTATATAGCGCTCCGCGTGTCCATCCTTCTGTCCATCCGTTTCGTTTCTGGAGCTCGGAAACTATTTAACTTAGGAATTTCAAATGTGGTATGATGGTTGACAGTGTGGTTTAGTTGTGCCTTTTGGGGGTTAGAAATGCAGGGTGCCCAAAATGTTTGAAATTTTGGCCAAAAATTGTGACGTTTTTCGATTTCAATTTCGTTTCCGGAGCAGAACTCGGAAACTATTTAACTTAGGTACTTCAAATTTGGTATGAAATTTTGGGCATCCTAGACTTGAGGAAGGTGAGCTAGTAACAAGCTACATTGTGCTCAATAGACTAATTCCATTAGTTCCTAAAGGGCAAGACCTTTGGCCATACTTTAGTAGGGGTCATGCCGTGAAAAATTAAAACAAAAAAAACAAGATAAACAGGAAGGCACTCCAACAACTTAGACCAAGTGGCAACAAGGAAGGAAATATTAAAAAAAGCCTATATTACAGTGATTAAAATATTTAGTTTTGCTTTACCTGGATTTTAAAATACAGACTACTCCGCTGTCTCTACATTTCTTCAGATGAATAGAAGAGTCAGTTAATTTAACGCTGAACCTTAAAATGTGTGAGATTTCGGCCTGCTGTGTTTATAAATCACATTAACGCTGCAGACATTGTGAAAAACTAACAGCGACTCCATTCAGATTCTGCGAGCTCTAAAGCTTATGAAAAGGATCCATCATGCATATCTCAGGGCTAAACATGTAATTGGGTTCTGTGTTCTCAATATGAATGGTTCCAGTGTTGAGCTAACACAGTGGTGTAAATGGAAATCCATTAGATTGACATGTAATTCAAATATAACTCAAGGCAACCTTTCATTTTTAGATCTTAACCAACACATTGTGATTGCGTGTGTGTGTTTATAGATGGACGAACACACTGCATCCGAGCTGTGAACAAGAATAAAGATGCAATTACTCCCGAGTTCCCAAGTGAGCTGCTCACGGTGCAAATAATTTTAATGGGATGCCGATAACCTGCAGGGAAGGAAAAACACAATCTGTGTCAGCTAGCAGCAGAACTGATGTTAATGAGATTCATCTGGACTAGATTACCTAACGGAGCTACTTTCTACCAAAGACGTACTTCCAATGGAAACAGTTGATAGAGAGGTCTCAAGTAATGGGGACATTGTTTCTGGAAAGACATGCTGCTGTTTCAAACATGTAATTTTCTCAGTGCTGTGAGCGCCAGTAAACACAACACTCCATTCACATCCTGGAAATTTTACTCAATTTTTTAAGTCAGTAATGGGAAGCTTTTTAACGTATGATTTTTGGAAGATATGGGCAGTATCCACACCAGTGGGCAAACTCTGAGTCTGAAAAGTGAAGCCAATGCTGAAGAAAATGAGCCTACTTCTCTCTTGATTTATTACCTCAGTAAACATTGTAAACATGAGTTTATGGTCTCAATAGCTAGTTTCAAGTCTTCTTCAATACAGCATGATGTTCATTTCGTAAATGATGGTCCCATTTAGAGTCAGATAGACCATAAAGCAGGGGATGCTTTAGGGCGGGGCTACCTTGTGATTGACAGGTCGCTATCACGGCGTTGGACGGTCGAGTTGGAGAGAGTTTAGATGGGAATAAACTCCAAACTCCATGTACTGATAAAAATACAAATGTGAGCTACAACTTTAACCTTAATGTGGGTTAAAGAAACCCAACTTACATGAGTGTGAGTGAGATGAGTCACTGAAGCCCAGTTTGTAGATGCCCACACAGACCTGAGAAAAGGTCTAATCAGGTTCAATGAGTGGAAACACCTGTGTGGGTGAACCAAAGCTGTGTTGAGTGAGTCTTTAAAGCAAGTATTTAAAAGCAGCCTGCAACCTGTTTAATGCCTCTGTCTCTGCTCCTGAGACAGTCAGTTCATGGCACAAAATGCTCTTTACTTCACTCATAAGACAAATTATTTGTAGGTGTTTTTAAGAAGATGATTTGGGGTTTTAAACATGTCTGCAGACAGAAAAACACCGTAGCACTATCACCATTGTCATTGTCAGAATCTCCCTGTATCTATTCATCCTTATTGGACTGTCGTGGTTGCAAACCTGTCTTATGTTCTCAACATATCAGACTGATGTTATGATAAACTGCCCGGCTTCTCCTCCACACATCTTTTCTCCTGCCAATATCCAAATGCAGCTTTTCTCCTGTCCTTTCTGTATGAACTGACTTCACTTGAATCTCTTTTTGTCAATCATCTCCTCGGTTCTCGAGCTTTACTCCACTCTCAGCTCGGGCTACACCATTTATCTTTTTTTTTTTTTTAAATCATCATTGCGATGTCAACTTGTGCGATAAACACATCGTGAAAGACTGTGATGTTGCACACAGATTTTCTTTAGTTTGTTGAAAGTAGAACACTGCACTTTAAAATGTAACTATCATTCTTTTTTTTTTACTGGTGCTCTTTGTTTCAAGTGCTCAATTTGTTCAATAAAAGAGATTGGAAATGATATAATTTCATTTTTCTTTTATCTTCAACAAGCAATTTGTTGTTTTTGAACACTGAAAGCAGCAGAAAGGCAGAACTGAGTCCACTTTAATATCTGTTTATTTATCACAAGTAATATCATTATCACAATATTCAACAAAGTAATAACATACTTTCCTCATATCGTGCAGCTCTGCTCTCAGCTAGATTAGACTGTGATGAACATCCGATGTAGGAGCATTTCTTGCATTACCACACTGCGACTATTTAGAAATAAGGTTTCCCAAGCAAAACATCTTCCTCTACTAGTGCTGTAGGTGCAGACTGTTCTCCTGGCTTTTCTGCAAACATGCTAATTAACTAAGTTCATTCTTTTCACCAGCCAGATAAGATACCAAACTACATGTAAATAAAATGCAACTGTGTGCAAAACAAGAATTCCTCTCTATGGAGTGGTAGAATCCATGTTGTGCCATTGTGGTCATCACCAGAAGATGGCGTTGTTTCTTTACAAATATCCACTGAAACCAGTGTTATGTCCTCTGTGTGGAGGCTCAGTCTGGTCCTGCTGGTTCTTCCTCTATAGTCATCTAGTCAGAGGTTGACTGTCACCTGGCCGTCGGGTAGAGAGAGGAAACCAGGACAGAAAACGTGCAGATTCTGGACAAAACAGTTTTTTGCATCAGTCAAACTCTTCAGCAGGTGATTTCACTTATTAGTTCCTCCTCTGAAATCACATGATGTAGTGTTTGAAATAAATCCTGCAGCTTCTCAGCTGTGAGTAGCACACTGTTTGCTCTTTTGTTGTAGATTTTGAATCATACGTCAATCCTTAAAGTCCTAATCTGTCATTTTACGTTCTCTTGTGTCCGCATAAGAGATCTAAAATGATGTAGTGCATGGAGACGTTTCTCTCAGCTTCTCACACAATGTCAACCAAAATTATAAAGTAGCGTAAAATTTAACAATTTGTAAAACATGACAGATAAAAATAATATAAAAGAAAATCAATGCAGGGTCCATATTGTACGAGTTAACGCTGCCTGTTTTATTTCTGATGATATCAACAACTTGAGGAAGAAGCATCAATTTGAGAAAATCTCGAACTTTGAATCAAACGTGATCTTCGACATCTGAAGATGATCAATTTCTTTCTGAGTACTTTTAGGACTTCTCGTCCATGTTAAAAGATCACAAAAACATCTACAAGTTGCCTCTGTAATCATATTACAGTTTGTCTCAATTGTTTACACACATTTTCTAGAGCATTCCTCATATTGTTGAACTGGAGTCTTTGGTGGAGGTGGAGGTGGAGGTGTCGGAGAGGAGGATGCTGAGGAAACTACTCAGTATTAGTGACAACACCTCTCATCCTCTGCACGCCACACTGGAGTCGAACCAGAGCACCTTCAGCCGTAGACTGAGACCACCGAGGTGCACCACACAACGCCACAGGAGGTCTTTCCTACATCTCATCTCATCTCATCTCATCTCATCTCATCTCAAAATGGCATATTGTGTTCAAATGACACAAACACACCAAGGAATCTCACCTCAATAAGCTTTATAAGCAAATACAAAAGTCATATAGTCAACAAAAGTAAAGCAGACATACTTTTACTGATGATACCAACTAGTTGAGGAAGAAGCAACAATTTGAATTTGATAATCTCACCACTAGATCTATTCTGTCGCTGTTCTGGAGCTTTCTATCATATCAGATGATCTTCATCCGCAGACGGAGTTGGTCCAGATGTTATGGGATTACAGATGTTAATTTTTTTCTGAATTCTTTAAGGACTTTTGGCCATGAAAAAAAGATCAGAAATCTACTGTTCAGTGACAGCTGAGTGAACTCTTCCTCCAGATGAAGATCTGAATAACAGACGGTAGCGTACGTTGAACACAGTGATGACTGACGAGAAAAATGGAGGTTTTTCAAAATGTACAATTTGAATTGTCAAATAAATGCCAAAGTTAATGTCATGAAGACTGTATGATGGCAGCCATTATATAAAAAGAAAAGTGGCAAATCTGTTTCTGAATGTTAAGAAAGTACAGCTTGACATTTTATAAAAGAACTGAGGCGTTCATCATCACTTCCTGCAGTCTGAATAATAAAATGTCCTTTTCATTATTAATGTGTCAGTTGTTAAATGTTAACAGTTTGATTTTGCAACTACAGTATGTATTTTATGAGCGTATTTTTCCTTGTTCTATGTTTCTCCTTATTTTGTTCCTGCTGAAACAGTCGGTGAACAACCGGAGATTAAAGCTGGTCACTATTGACCTTTGGGCCGGCAGTAATTTGCCAAACGGAGACATTACTCTAGCTTGTCAAACAGAAAGACATTACAGCAAAGATAGAAAACCGCAGTGACTAATGTGAGTCATTACGACAACTCTAACAACAGCTTCTCTCCACCATTAATTATTTAGGAACTCTTTAACTAGATTTGGATGCTGCATGGACAGCAGCTTTTTTTCTGCTTTTATGTGTTTAAGATGAGGAAGATAAAAAAACGTCAAAGCTAACGTGGGAAAGCTGTCGGCATTGAATCAAAAATACGTTTCATATCAGTCTCGTATCACACTTGCAAAAATGCACAATGCCAAGTGGTCAACGTTAACGATTGGTTAGGTTTAGGCAACAAAACTACATGGTTAAGGTTAAAAAACTTCATGGTTTGTGTTCAAATAATAACGTAACAACCATAAATAAATAACCTTAAGGTGTTGGATGGGGTTGAGGTCAGAGCTCTGTACAGGCAGCCGATTAGACTGTTGTCAGGCTATTAAATAGGCAATATCAGTTGCTATAAGTCACATAGATGTGGGTCAGTAGGGACCTACTACACCCACTAGTAGGTTCTATCATCTATTCTAGATCACCGAAACAAGATATAAAGAACATGTAATAATTATGACAGGAAACCAACAATGTGTAGTTGTCTTTGTGTTTGAAGTTATTTTAACCCAAAACAAAATGTTTTTCCCTATACTTAACTGTTTTTATGTTGCCTAAACCTAAAGAAGTTGTAGTTTTGTTGCAAAGAAGTTGTAGTTTTGTTACCTAAACCTAAATAAGTTGTAGATTTGTTGCCTGAACCTAAAGATGTTGCAGTTTTTTGCCTAAACCTAAAGAAGTTGTAGTTTGTTTTGCCTAAACCTACAGAGGTTGTTATTTGTTGCCTAAACCTAAAGACGTTATGGTTTTGTTGCCTAAACCTAAAAACCTAAAGAAGTTGTAGTTTTGTTGCCTAAACCTAAAGAAGTTGTAGTTTTGTTGCCTAAATCTAATGAAGTTGTAGTTTTATTGCCTAAACCTAAAGAAGCCTCTGTGTTTGTGTTCAAAACGTGACGTTTCATTCAGTTTTACATGTTATAACATGTTACTTTTAAGTTTCACTTTCACTTTTACAACATAGTAGGTATAGTAGACCCCTATCGACCCACATCTATGGTGCTTATAGCGATTGATAACGCCTATTTAATGGCCTGAATCGGGTGGTACAGGCCAGACAAGTTCCTCCACAGCAAACTGGGATAAACATTTCTTTATGGAGCCTTTTGCACGGAGGCATGTTGAAACAGGAAAGGGTCTTCTCAAAACTGTTGCCACAAAAGTTGGCAGCATACGGTTGTCGTCCCCTGTGTTGCTCAAATCTAAAATATGCCTCTTTTTTTGTGGTGGCTGCAGCAATAACGCTGTGTTCAAATGTTATCAGTGATTTTATGTTCCGAATTGGTCACTATGACTACCCTTTGAAAACGTAATTGGACAAACATACAGAATGGCAACGCAACGTGAATGTTTGGCTCACAGCCGGCTGAGTTGTCCTGATTTCGGCAGATGGTCGGCACTCTTGGAGGTGCTATGACACCGCATTAGCCGGCACTGGACCAAAGATTTGCTTTTCATTTAAAACTTACTGAATGTAATTAAAAAAAGCAACAGGAACAACGTGTGTTCCTATAAATATGGACAAAAACCACACAAAGATCATCAGATTGTTGAACCAAATCATCAGAAAAATACAAAAACACATGTTTGTGGCGCTGGTCTCTTTATGGCTCGGACATTTTAATACGTTTTAGGGTGCAGACGGTGGATGATTTGAGCTCCAAATAGCTGGATGGAGCTTTGGTTCAGTGCACCAAGAAATGGATCAGCGTGTTTGTGGTGCAGCATACAGCTTGTCCAGACATTTTGGATCCCTATGAGGAGGTAAAAGTGAAGAGTTTTCTGGAGCGTTGCTCTCCAGGCTCTCCACACCCCGACCCTTCTCTGAGGTAACATGATGACGAATCCATGTTAGCAGTTTTCCTTCAGCGATTAAACCTCTCCGGATCCTCAAGAGTACCTCTCAGAGAGACATTTAGAAACAGGAACAAGCTAACAGCAGAAGCAGAAAAGTGAACTTCTTGCAAAGTCTGTGTGAGTGTTTCTATTATCAGAACTCAGTGTGAATGTCAGCACTTTTTACCTGTTTCCTGAGCTCAGATTACAGTTTGAAGAGGACACTTCTGTCACATAAAAGACATCTAACTTGGACTCAATGCTCTGGAGAGTCCATACCTTTTCTCACCAGTTAACAGTTGTAGGAAAAAAAAGACATATTTGACATTTTGGTAATTACTGTCCACATGGAAACATCTGCTGCTTATCATGCTGGACAGAACGGATTAGGTAGGCTCGTCTGTAATTCTCCACACTAATTATTGGCATGATAATTACAGAATTATAGTTAATATAAATGTCAGAGCTCAGATAAATCTGATCAAATCTCTGCTTCCATCCACCACCAGTATTAGACGTGTTATGTATCACACATGTAGAACATAATGTGGATGTTATTGAACCATATTTGCAACAAGTCCTCCAAATTAAAACACAAAATATGTTGTTTGTCCTAGAATGACACATAGAGACGTTTTCTGATTTGACGCCGTTAACAGCAGGACGGCATCATTTATCTTTCCAAAATCATTAACCTACGAGTCGCTGTTGAAAGCAAAATCTGTTCTAGAGATACTGAAATGAGCATGCTAACCAGCTGGCTCCGGCCCATCCTGTCTTGTGATACCACTTGTACCTCAAGAGGCGATAGTGAGTCCTTGTATCAAATATTTCCTTTTAATATTGTATATAACTTACTCTTTTTAATGGAGCTTCCCAGCAAAAAGTATTTCACACGATTGTACTTCTTGAAACATCTTGAATCTTGAATCTTGAGTCACAGTAGCGTCCAGTCTGCCATCAGTCATCATGTAGACAACTCATATTTTCGTTTCGTCCACCGACAGGAGGGCTTGTGGCGACTCCTGGAGACGGACCTTGCAATTAGTGGTTACCTGTCGCAACTCACATTCAGTCAGCACATCCCCAGGGCCGGGGTTCTGATCCCAGGGGAGCTTCTACGTCTCCCCACCGGATCAGCAAACTTTCTGTTGCAGCCGTTGACAGGTTAGACCCAGCACCAGCCAGCTGTGACTCCGGCTAACTGAAGGTCCGTCTCCCAGAGCCGCCACAACTCCACCCCCCACCCCCCAACGAGGGGAATACGAAATGAAAATACAAGTTGTTTTCTCGTTTCTGCAACTGCAAAACTATCAAATTTATTAAACTATTTGTTTGGAGCATGTGGCCACATCTTACACATTGCACCTTTAAACTTTGGTTGTGTTTAGGCACCAAAACAGCTCGGTTAGGTTCTGGGAAACATCGTGGTTTGGGTTAAAATGACTACTTCCTTAAGGTTAGGGGACCTTTGTCGTCACAGTTACAATACTCAACACATTGTTAAGATTATGGAACGATTGTGGTCATAATTAAAAGAAACCAACATTGACTTGCCGTTTTAAATTGGTTGATTCAGAGCAGGAAAAGAAAAACGCAGTCACTGAATGTGGTTTGCAGAATTGCTTAAAATCAATGTTCTTGTAGCTGTAGGGTTGAAGGATCTTGTGAACCTCCATTTAGCTTCTTTTTATATATCTTTAACGGTTATCTTTAATTACTTCTTTCACCTTTTGTCAGACAGGTGAACTAGACAGGAGAGATTGGAGGGAAGAAAGGACGATTGAATAAGAAACTCAGGACATGTCGTCCAGAGGAGACCAGAACATCTCTTCTATATACGTCTTTTTCTATATCAGGAGAGTAAATTGGATTAACCTTTAATATCAGGCCGAAAAAAAACAGTGCTTTTTTGGTTTGAATCTATACTGTCTCTTTCTTGTTTCTCTTTAATCTGGACTGTCTTATAAAATAAAAACTATTGTTAATAACTTCTTCTTCATCTTCCTCCCCAGCCTCTCTGACCTGACACACCAGGAGCTCTGATGTTGAACTGGGAGTCTTAAAAAAACTGTGAAATAAACACAGAATCTGAAATTCAAATCACAAGTAGTGATGCAGAGTGTTGTCACCACCATGAAAGGATTATACGGCACTAAATCGGTGCCCCATTTTCATATTTTTCATATGTAAATATTAACATTTACATTCAGGCAAGCAAGAAGGAAAAAATGGTCATAATAAATATATTATAAGCAGCTAAAACTATTTGGTAAAGGAAAGGCAAGAATTTATATATATATAACTTTTATGCAAACATTTGAAAAATATGTCCCCCTGGCAAACTTCATACCACAAAACAAAATAACTAATTTCAGTGAAAGTCAATGGTCTTTATTTTGCTGCCTTTAAAATAAAGTGCTTTAAAGCTTTTACAAAAAAAGTCTTTATGAGAAAAGCCCCCATTATGCGTCCACTGATTGGCTCCATTGATTCAGGAGTGATGTTGTTATTAACTGTGTTTCTTCCTCAACAACTTCCCTTTAAGCAGCCAGACATCAACACACACCACAAACTAAGATCTCAGGTGCAAATTTAACCAGCCCGTCACTGCTGTCGGTGTTCGATACCGCCACACACAGCACCCTTTAGCGCCGCACCGGCATTTACTACAATGTAAACCCATCCGCGTCAACAGTAAACGCTCAGGGAAAGTCCTGTGGTGGTGATTGTACGCCGCTTTTTGTGTGTAATTTGTGCAGCACGGAAACGTCCGCAGTTAGGTCTACCAACCAACAGTTCAGGCAAGAAAAACACTTAGTTAGGGTAAGAAAAAACACCGGTCCACAACGCTCTCCAACACGGGTCTCCTGGTTAAGAATCCAGTGTTTGTTGGACCCATACACATCCCCAACCCAACCCATACGCCTCCCCAAACCAACCCATACACCTCCCCCAACCCAACCCAACCACCTCCCCAACCCAACCCAACCCAACCACCTCCCCAACCCAACCCAACCACCTCCCCAACCCAACCCAACCACCTCCCCAACCCAAACCCATCCACCTCCCCCACCCAACCCAACCCAACCCAACCCATCCACCTCCCCAACCCATCCACCTCCCCAACCCAACACAACCCAACCCAACCACCTCCCCAACCCAACCCAACCCAATCCATCCACCTCCCCACCCCAAAGCCTTTTCGTACTAACGGGCTGTTTTTTGTTTCATTCACAACATTAATCACGTGTTTACTGCGACCGAAAAGTGACGCCGAGGGGTCTGACAAAGCGTCAGTATGTGACGAGTTGGGACGAGAACGCTTTGATTTAACAGGTAACAAACTATTTCTTGTTTTACAGTTATGATGTTTGTCTTCCTTTCTTAGTAGAAAATTTTTGCAGCATCATTTTACAACATTTTGTGAGACCTGGTGTCCTGTGGAGGGGAAAAAAATCAATTCTCACAATGTTTTTCGGAATAATATAAATCATAGGCTCTGAAAGATATATGAACAAACCCCTCAGTAAAAACCTTCAGAGTATAGAGAGGAATGTAACTGGAAAGTTTGGTGGATGAAAGTGCTACTGAAGTGGAGATTTCAGGCTCAGAGTCGGAGAGAGAAGTTTCTGAAATGTTGTTTAAATATGCAAATGAGTCATTATCTAATGATAACTTTTGGTGAAAAAAAACGTGTATTTTGGATGTTTTCTTTCCAATTGTCTGAAAGAATTATTAGTGTTATGGAAGCAAAACAGCCCAAAATCTCTAAATTGACCCAGTGCATGAAGAAACAGTGTTTTTGTCTGTAGTGTTTCACATTAATTATATTAAATAGAAGCAGCAGAGTCTACTTGTGAACCCTGGTGACATCTTGCTGATGTCAACGATCTGCAATCAGTTCATCACAGAGTTATTATACTGGTTCAGAGGACAAAAGAGGTAAAACTCTTAAAAATATCACATCTTGTGTAGAAGAACTGTGTGTTTTTTCTTCGTTCTTATCCTGTTACTCAACCTCAGATATATCTTGTGACCTCTTGGAGAAGTCCTGACCCCCCATGTCGGGTCAGTGGGTCAGTTATGCATCACATTATAATAACATCAGACCAAACATCAGCTATTTTCCATGGATTTTACGGTCCAATTATTGCAGTGCCATGGGGGTTTTATATAACATAATTTGCTGAATTATATATCATGATCTTTGTGATGAAAGAAACATTATTTATTTGAGAAATGTTTGAAAATGACAATCTCCTCATAGAGATGAAGCCTGGTGACTATTTCCAGCCTGTTGGTATCTTTTCCTTCCATGTGACCTCCCTTGTCACTTCGTGTTGCCACGTTATGGCGGTGAAAAGCCTGGAATAGTTCAGGCTTTATTGATTTTTTTTCCCCTCCCCATCTTGAGCAGCAAGCAACGACTTCGTATCTCCTCCTGACAATTACAGAAACTTCAGATTGCAATATTGATTTGAGTCCAAGTAGCCACAGCAGAGCTCAGGTGCATTTAAGATGCTACAAAGATTTAATGATTCATCTGTTTGTTACGTAACAAGAAAGTAATTGAGCCTGTTGTCTAACAATCATTTGTGCTGGTAGACACTGATGACACTGAATCACTGAATCAGCTCCTGGTGCCGACTTCTGCTAACGATTTGAGTTGACATGGTGGATTTATCCAACTGTAAAATCAACATAAACATACAACTAGTAAGTTGATCCACCAGACTGAAATATCTCAGATAGATTGCCTTCATATTTTGAAGGCTGAATTCTTCTGACTTCCCCTGTCCCCTGACTTTTCATCTTTACTGAAATATCTCAAACACTTTTGGATGAATTGCCATGAAATGTCGTACTAATATAAAACAGACAGTTTGAATAATTAATCGTTGGACGACGTAATTACGAATGATGGAAACATTTTCAGATCTTTTTTTTCGGACATTTTTTCAGACTTTTTTTTCGGGCATTTTTCAGATTTTTTTTTTTGACTTTTTTTGTCCGACATTTTTCAGACCTTTTTTTGTCCGACATTTTTTGTCCGACATTTTTCAGATCTTTTTTTCTGACGTTTTTTCAGACTATTTTTTCAGATCTTTTTTTTCGGATCTTTTTTTTCGGACATTTTTTCAGACTTTTTTTCAGGCATTTTTCAGATCATTTTTTTCGGAAATTTTTTCAGACTTTTTTTTCAGACATTTTTTCAGACTTTTTTTCGGGCTTTTTTCAGATCTTTTTTTCGGAAATATTTTCAGACTTTTTTTTCCAGACATTTTTCAGATCTTTTTTTACGGCCATTTTTTCAGACTTTTTTTCGGGCATTTTTCATATCTTTTTTTTTCGGACATTTTTTCAGACTTTTTTTTCGGGCATTTTTCAGATTTTTTTTTTTTACTTTTTTTGTCCGACATTTTTCTGATCTTTTTTTCTGACGTTTTTTCAGACTTTTTTTTCAGACATTTTTTCAGACTTTTTTTTCAGACTTTTTTTCAGACTTTTTTTCGGGCATTTTTCAGATCATTTTTTTCGGACATTTTTTCAGACTTTTTTTTCAGACATTTTTTCAGACTTTTTTTCGGGCTTTTTTCAGATCTTTTTTTACGGAAATTTTTTCAGACTTTTTTTTCGGGCATTTTTCAGATTTTTTTTTTTGACTTTTTTTGTCCGACATTTTTTCAGATCTTTTTTTTCGGATCTTTTTTTTCGGACATTTTTTCAGACTTTTTTTCTGGCATTTTTCAGATCTTTTTTTTCTGACATTTTTTCAGACTTTTTTTCAGACATTTTTTCAGACTTTTTTTCGGGCTTTTTTCAGATCTTTTTTTCGGAAATATTTTCAGACTTTTTTTTCCAGACATTTTTCAGATCTTTTTTTACGGACATTTTTTAGATCTTTTTTTACGGACATTTTTTCAGACTTTTTTTCGGGCTTTTTCAGATCTTTTTTTTCGGATCTTTTTTTTCGGACATTTTTTCAGACTTTTTTTCTGGCATTTTTCAGATCTTTTTTTTCTGACATTTTTTCAGACTTTTTTTTCAGACATTTTTCAGATCTTTTTTTACGGACATTTTTTCAGACTTTTTTTCGGGCATTTTTCATATCTTTTTTTGTCGGACATTTTTTCAGACTTTTTTTTCGGGCATTTTTCAGATTTTTTTTTTTTACTTTTTTTGTCCGACATTTTTCTGATCTTTTTTTCTGACGTTTTTTCAGACTTTTTTTTCAGACATTTTTTCAGACTTTTTTTTCAGACTTTTTTTCGGGCTTTTTTCAGATCTTTTTTTACGGACATTTTTTAGATCTTTTTTTACAGACATTTTTCTGACTTTTTTTCAGGCTTTTTCAGATCTTTTTTTCGGAAATATTTTCAGACTTTTTTTTCCAGACATTTTTCAGATATTTTTTTACGGACATTTTTTCAGACTTTTTTTCGGGCATTTTTCAGCTATTTTTTTTTCGGACATTTTTTCAGACTTTTTTTTCGGGCATTTTTCAGATTTTTTTTTTTGACTTTTTTTGTCCGACATTTTTTCAGATCTTTTTTTTCGGATCTTTTTTTTCGGACATTTTTTCAGACTTTTTTTCTGGACATTAACACATAACACATAAATGTGTTATTTTAATTTATTAATTTAAATGTAATTTAAATTGTGTTTATTTTTTATGATTTATGACTAGAACAACTTGTCACACAGTGCTGAGCTGCATCTCATATTAATCAGCTTTCAGATGATGCACACCACTTCTATGTGACATCTACTGTTGACCTGCTATCTCCCCCTAAAGACCCCCTGGACCCCCCTAAAAAAGACAAAAAAATGGGTCTCTTGGGGGTCTCAGAGTGCTGCAGGAATGAGTCCTAAAACACGGAAGTGAGTTAGCATTTTTTACACCTCCGGTTCCCTTGAAGTCTCTCAAAGTCAACGGGATATTTGAATGGACGTTTGGTTAGATGCCTGAAATAAACATTTTGTTCTACGACGTAAAATACGTCAGTAAATATCCTACTATAATATCCTATTATTTAAGATAAACACAAAAACGTTCTAATGCCAGTGTGCTCCATTAAACAATAGATGATGTGTGTGTTCCTGTTGGGGTGTCGTTGTGTACACACACACATGCAGAGATGAAAGAAATTCTTCTCATTGCTGCAAAAAACCTGTCACCGGACTGTTTCTCTACACTGCAATTACAGCAGCGGGAACAGCGTGCATTATTTAAGGATATCTGTAAGCCGTGTAGGCAGACAGGAGCAGAAAGGTCCCGAACCCACAACCCTTAATTACCTCACAGTGACGCACGAGAGCGCCGCTGAAGGATGCTGGGCTGACAGAGTGAACTTGTCCAAGTATATGTTATTTACCGATCCAGTGAACCCGGAGCTGCGCCTTTATCCTGAGGGTTCAGAAGGAAAAGGGCGGAGTGAGGTTCCTCCAGAAACGTTTATTATTCGGTGCAACGACATTATTATTTCTTATTTCTTTGATATTCTGCTCTTTTCTTTCAGTTCATAAAGGTTGAAATATTAATCCCATTGAGGGAAGATCAAAGCTGCTTCATCATCCCTTTAACACGCTTGAAATGTTCTGCAACATGACGGGCAGTTTAAAACCGGACTTGTGCAGCCCACGCTGGAAACATCCTGTGTCTTCAGTGTAATGGTGCAGCCTTCAAGGGGCTTAGCATTATGATTTAATGGAAGCAACTTTTGCATTAATCATCTCCTCCACCCACACAGGTTTGAAACAGATGTTTTTTACACGTGTTAATGATGCAGATTGTGTCAAACACACCAGGAGAAGGTTAAAGAGGGAGTATAAAGAGTCTAGATGTGGCAGATCAAGTGAAGGGATTCATTGTGACAGCCGGCAATCAGCAGCTGCTTGAGCGCATAAATTGTGCCGAAGGCGGAGTTGTTTCTGCAAAGCTGGTTAAGAGCAAATAAAAAAAAAAAAAAGAGGTGAGAAAATGTTTTGGGGCATGTTATGAAGTCTAAATTTGAGATTTCATTTTAGGATGACCTGACTCTGTTCGGACTGGAAGCCTGATGTGTTCTCTCACTCGGGTCTAATTGGGCGTCTTGTTGTTACTGTTCAAGGTCACTGATACAGAAAAACGTCCGCTTGTCTGTCAGTCGGTAAATCAGTCAGATAATTATTATGAGCGTGGTGTGAACAGAGACGCCGACTCCTGCTGCGTTAAACACACCTTGTTACACCTGGACGCACCGCTGATTGACTCCTGGAGGCTCTGATTGATCGGCAATCATCATCATCATCAACGTCACAGGTAGCTGTTGGTAGTTGTACACTCAGACTTTTTTTTATCAATAAACTTGCCTCAACCCTCTGAGACCGACTTTACTGTCTTTCAGAGGCTGTAGCAGGTTCAGTTTTAGATCCATTGGTACCAACCTTGTCATGCTAGCTTGTCGGGAAGGAGGATAAATAACGCTCCAAAGTTGGGCTAAATTTTGGTGAGGAAAAACTGACATGGCCATTTTCAAAGGGGTCCCTTGACCTCTGACCTCAAGATATGTGAATGTAAATGGGTTCTATGGGTACCCACGAGTCTCCCCTTTACAGACATGCCCACTTTATGATCATCACATGCAGTTTTTTGAATGCAGTATAAATGTGTTATTTTCTATTCTAAAATGGTGTATTTGAATATTTCTGCATCCTGGGGTCCCTAAACAGTCTTGGAATTACATAAATTGGGTATCACTGTAAAGCTGGGACTCTTGTGGATCCACTGAGCCCAACTGTATTCATGTGTGATGATGTTAGTCCCCATAGGAGACATTTCATTGTGGTGAGACCATTTTTTTTAATGTAAAATGACCTGTGGTGACCTCTAGGATATCACAGCCTCATGAAACTTTACAGCCACAAACTGCAGACCTAGAGACATTCAGAGGATTGATTGCTTTCCTAGCTAGATTGACAATAAGGGGGTTTCTGAGCAGTTTACACAACAGAAGTGCTCGCCATCCAATCGCCAAAAACATGGAATTCTTGCAGGAATCTCCAAAATGTCAAAAAGTTTTTGATCCCAAATCACAGCATGGCTTTTTCTATGGTGTTCCTCAAGGTCTTGGTGTCTTAATGTGGTATTTTAGAGGGATTATTGATCATTTTCATCAATTCTCTAGTGTAAAAAAAATGGTTAAATTTAGCACCAAATCTGTGTAACAAATGGTACAAACCCCAAAAATTGCTGCAACAACTTATGATTCATAATGGAGCATGGGGATGACATCATATACTTCTATCATCATGTTCTAAACCCTTATACATTTTTACAATTAATTTTAAATAATTTATTCATTTATTAATTCATATTTATTTCTGATTTATGACTAGAACAACTGACATACAATGCTGAGCTGCGTCTCAGCTTTCAGATGATGTACACCACTTCTATATGGTATATACTGTTGACCTGCTATCTCCCACTAAAGACCCCCTGTATCCCTCTAAAAAAGACAAAAACAGCTCTATTGTGGGTCTCAGAGGGTTAAATATAAGATAACCTGTTACCACTTTCTAATAAGGCATCCTTTATGAAGGGTTTACAGTATAAACTCTCCTGCAACTTGATTGGATGCCGTCGGATCGGTTCAAACAAAGTGGATCTGGGGAATTAAGAGTTGACTTGCTGGGAATGAATAGTTAATGTTAGTTGATGCAGGAAATGAAGGGAAAGGAATTGAGTTGAGTTGCTTGTCTTTTTTGATTCTGTCAAGTTGAGTCTAAAGTCATCAATTTTGCAGAGATCCTAAGATGATCGTATTAGTTCTTTGTCAAGAAGTGTTTCTGTTACAGTACATTCATGCACCTGATATGTCCGACTACAGCAGAGACGTCCTCTGGGAGCAGTTTACCGAAGGAAAAAGTCACTTATCTAATTGAACGTGGCCAAAACTATACAGTATATGTTGCTCAGGTTGAGAGGGAGGAAGATCCACACAGATGGCAGCTACATCGATGAGTCACTCGGCCATGAAATTAGATGTGACAGCGAGCAGCGGAGTCAAAGTCAGAGAGCCGTAAAGACATGACTTCATATCACACACACACACACACACACACACACACACACACACGCACCAACCAATACAGTAATGATGCTCATTAATCATAGTCTTATTTCACACAGATAACTCGTGAGACTCGAGATGCAGCAATTATTGATGAGTCACCGCAGGAATTAACACCCGACCCCGGCGGTTCTTCGCTGCCGGAGCCGGCTGCTACGCCATCTGATGACCAATCAAAAACCAGCAAAACATACTGGTGTGTGTGTGTGAGAGAGATATATAGAATAGCTCTGACGTAGTCCTCTTATGTCACCTCATCTTCCTTCCTTCCCTCCTCCTCAACTCTCCATGTGAGGTGTTTTCCGGAAAGGCTCTTTGGTAACAAGACAGCTCAGCAGCAGTCGTATTTGTTGGTGTTGGTGTGTGTTGGTGTGTATTGGTGTAATTAAGGCTGGACTCTGCAGATGGATGCTTCACTGAATGGAGGTTCCCCCCCTCCGTCAGTCTGCCCTTTGCTTTACTTCACTCTCTACTCTGACCTTGACATAAAACTCCCAATTTACTGCAAACAAGATCCCAAACTTCTTCCAGGAAAACAAAAACAAAGGTTAGACCAGGGACTAATTATGCAGATAATAATATTTGCAGTTAAATAGATTGCAGTGGGCCGACTTCCGCGTAAAGGAGACCGACTTGCGGTAATTCACGGACTCTCGAGGCACATAGAAAAAGTAAATGAATCAAATTGAACAACTTAATGCTTCATCCACACACTCTTGTCACAGCGTAAGCTCTGTAATCAGTGTAGCATCAAAACATGGTGGAATAAGCAAGATAGCTGGAGTGAATATTCATCTGTAAAACACATTTGGTTTCCCTTTTTATGTCTGTGAAGAAAACAATAAAAATCATAATTGAAAAACAGTAAAAATCTCATTACACCTCCTTCTCTTATTTTCTCTCCGTTATGTGGCCTGATTGGACACGAGTTCAGAAAACACCTCCGTCCTTCACAAGCTGAAAGGAAGCAGGTTATTTTTAGCCTTGGAGACATTTTTTTAGAGATATGAGACCACGATATGAGGTTTTTATCTGATAGAGAAATGGGTGGAGGGGAGGCCATCAGGGACCAAAATAAAACAACATTTTAAAAGACAGAAGAAGAAACGAGAGCTCTGCACTTTATATTCAACATGGGAGAAACATGCACATCGCTGCAGATTCACACACATGTACACACTCCTTGATTAGATTCCTCTTGAACTAATCGCTATCGGAGATATCGGGAAAAAAGATCATTAATTTACAGAGTATAATAAATGTACAGGGCACACAGGGCGGCGTTTTACCTGATTAACCTGATTCATTTTCTGGAAACTAAAGGAAAAACCTGATTAAATGATGATTCCATACAGGATATAGTGGAGAATTGGTTCACTCACTATGCCCTGATGAAAAAGATGTTTACTTCAAGTTTATTTTATGAAGTATACTTAACTAAAGTTCAAGTATATATTTCCCAAGTATACTTTATGTAGTAAGTCCACTAATATCAATGTACTAGTATAAGCGTACTGCTTTAATACTTCTTGGGACTAAAATTGTCCCACTTTTTAGTTTATAAAAGTATACTTTGAGTAAACAACTAGTTTATATTTAAGTCTTATTTTGTATCTGTATAAGTATACAGATAGTTTACTAGTTTTATACTTGCAAGTGTAGTACTTCAATACTTCCTGGGACTAAAAAGGCCCCCTTTTTAGTTTATAAAAGTAAACTTTTAAGTGTACTTTAAGTGTAAGAATAGTAAACTATGAGTACACAACTAGTTTACATTTAAGTCTTGTTTTGTACTGCAACTATACTATAAGTATACAGATAGTTTACTAGTTTTATACTTGTAAATGTACTACTTCAATACTTCTTGGGACTAAATTGGCCCACTTTTTAGTTTATAAAAGAGTACTTTTAAGTATACTCTTGGTAAACTGTTAATAGTTTTTTATACTGCAAGTATACTTGTATATACTTGTAGCCCACTCTATATGAAAGTGCACATTAATGTATATTCAGTAAACTACTTAAATAGTTTTTATACCACAAGTATACTAACGTAAGTATACTAATAGCACACTTGAATAAACTTCCTTTTGGTAACGGTGAAAATGAAGTGAATGATGTTATCTTATTTAACCAGGACGTCCCTTGAGATTACAATCTCTTTTTGGAGGGAGACCTGGTCGAGATAGCACGCCATTACAACGACACAAACATGATCAAATAAAGCTTTTCAAAAACAGAGAAGTGCTTTGGTCTTCACAGTCTCCAGACTCTCCTGTGGGAGATTTTGGAGCGTGTTTGACGGCGCTCGCCACCGCCAACATCAAAACACTAAATATGGAAGAATGCAGCTCAGCCCTCCGGTGGAGTTCAGACACTTTGAGAATCTAAGACAAGGAGTTTGAAGCTGTTTGAAATGTTGTTGTTTAATGTTTTTAATTAGTCTCCTATCTGTATCTGACGTAACAGAACAGATTATTTTTATCGTGATGGATTTTGATAAAATGCTGAGGAAGTCTAGAAAGCACCGAGACAAAACACAACTCCTCCAAGGCTGCAAACATCACCAAAAATTGTTATTTTAATAACCGGGAATGTTCTGATGAGGATCAGTATCTCTAAATCTGAGGCCATGGTTCTCAGCAGGAAACCGATGGATTGCCTACTCCAGGTAGGGAATGAGTCCTTACCCCAAGTGAAGGAGTTCAAGTACCTCGGGGTCTTGTTCGCGAGTGAGGGGACGATGGAACGTGAGATTGGCCGGAGAATCGGAGCAGCGGGGGTGGTATTGCATTCGCTTTACCGCACCGTTGTGACGAAAAGAGAGCTGAGCCAGAAGGCAAAGCTCTCCATCTACCGGTCAATCTTCGTTCCTACTCTCACCTCTGGTCATGAGGGCTGTAGGTCATGACCGAAAGAACTAGATCGCTGATACAAGCGGCCGAAATGGGTTTCCTCAGGAGGGTGGCTGGCGTCTCCCTTAGAGATAGGGTGAGAAGCTCAGTCATCCGTGAGGGACTCGGAGTAGAGCCGCTGCTCCTTTGCGTCGAAAGGAGCCAGCTGAGGTGGTTCGGGCATCTAGTACGGATGCCCCCTGGACGCCTCCCTTGGGAGGTGTTCCAGGCACGACCAGCTGGGAGGAGACCACGGGGAAGACCCAGGACTAGGTGGCGAGATTATATCTCCACACTGGCCTGGGAAAGGGAAGTTTGGGGTCCCCTGCTGGAGCTGTTGCCCCTGCGACCCGACCCCGGAGAAGCGGTTGAAGATGGATGGATGGTTTTGAAATGTTTGATCTGCACCTGGATCCAGATGTGTTAATGTATACTGTATGTTGTGCAGCCCAAAATCACAAATTTACCTAAAAGTCCTTTACAATCTGTACAGCATACGACTCCCTCTGTAACTGTCTCAGCGACATGTTTCATTGAGATGTCATAAAGACATGATTGTTTGAGTTCATATAATCATTGATGTTGTGAAGAATACAGACAAAAATAACAGTACAATTACACCATGGATAAAAACAGTAAACTAACCGTACAGTTTATGAGGAAGATGGATCTGGCACGATGTCGAGCATCTTCCGGGGTGATGAGTGATTGCAGACCACAAAAATGTTCAGATATCTTTAAATGAATTTCTTCGATGGACGTACACAACACTGTTGTTCTGAAGCCGCTTCCTCAGCTCAGCGTCATGTCCCGACCCAACACATCTGTTATTGCTGTTTTTCCTTCCTGCTGTTTGGTGTCAACAGTAAATAATATTCACCATCAGCAGAGCAACAGGTGGGCTGCACCTGCTGCCAGGAGATAAGTGAATCTGGTTAGAGACACACTGAATACCCAAGTGGGCAAAAAACAACAAATATCTATTCAACCATCACGGGTTATGGAATAAAAATTTGTTTCAGGGATGTATGACGATATCGGCACGTCATCGGTATCGGCAGATAAAGGCTTGATATGACCGGCCTATAAGATGACGTGTAGGCCTATATGCCCCTTTGACGCCCATGCACTTACGTTCATATGACTCCTGTGGACAGAGATTAGATTGTTTTGCAACTTGTGAAACAGGCTGTGGCCCGGGTTGTTTCACTTTTGTTTGAACATGTTACATAAAAATTAGGGCTGTCAAAGTTAACACGATAATAACGCCTTAACGCAAATTTGTTTTAACGTCACCAATTTCTTTAACGCATTAACGCAACTTGTGATCAGAGGTTGTAGCAGGATCAGTTTTAGTGAAGATACTGATATCATATGAAATCGAGAGAGGCTAAATAACGCTCCAAACTTACGCTAAAATTTTTTGCAAGGAAAACGTGCATCGCCATTCTCAAAGGGGTCCCTTGACCTCTGACCTCCAGATATGTGAATGTAAATGGGTTCTATGGGTACCCACGAGTCTCCTCTTTACAGACATGCCCACTTTATGATCATCACATGCAGTTTTGGGTCAAGTCATAGTCAAGTCAGCACACTGACACACTGACAGCTGTTGTTGCCTGTTGGGCTGCAGTTTGCCATGTTATGATTGGAGCATATTGTTTTATGCTAAATGCAGTACCTGTGAGGGTTTCTGGACAATATCTGTCATTGATTTGTGTTGTTAATTGAGTAAGGGATGATGTACAGTGGAGCCGGTCATTGTTGTGAAAGAATCCCCGAGAGGGCGATGCTGCAACCCGACGCAAAGCCCTCGGGGTTTCTTTCACAACAATGAATAGCTGTACATTATCCTGCTTATTACATAACTACTTACTGAAGAAATCAATATTTTGACACAAAATCGGTCCTCCAGAGTCCAACATCAGAACTGCGCCCATAGCAACGGTCTGCTATACATAGCAATGGTCTGCTTTACATACAGTCTGTTAAACAGAAATTACAGACCGCAGAATGCCGTGATTGACCAATCAGAATCAAGTACACAGCCGTGTAATAATTTCCAATAATAAATATATACATACATTTGCATAAAGCAGCATATTTGTCCACTCCCATGTTGATAAGAGTATTAAATACTTGACAATTCTCCCTTTAAGGTTAATTTTGAACAGATAAAAATGTGTGATTTATTTGTGACTAATCACGATTAACTACGGACAATCATGCGATTAATCGCAATTAAATATTTTAATCGATTGACAGCCCTACTATATATTATATATAGTATCGTAGTATCACAGTAAGAAGCCCTGGGTTTGAAGTTTTCATATTATTTCCGTGCCTGCGTGAGTTTATTCTGGGTTCATGCAGGTTATGTTACATGGAAACTTTGGAAAATTGTCTTTTTTTGCTAATAAATCTCCTGCTGGGTCCAGTACTCAAAGTTTCTCGTATGTGCATACTTCTTTTTCTTCCAGATAAATGGAAACTCTTGGATTGCCTGTAGCTGTAAATGTGAATATCATCATGATTTTCTTTTTGTAAAGGTGTAAAAGCGGGCTCTTGTTCCTCTACGTGTCTCTCTGAATGTTAATAAGAACTTGAATGAATCATTTTTACTCAGGGTATCCAGACAGTTAGAATCAATCTCCTTTATTTGGGTATTTTTGGATAACTAAAGCTGCTGTTAAACTGGAAACCGTCCTCATGATTTACAGCTTGATTACAGTTACAGCTGATGAGCACAGTGAACAAACAGCAGTAAACTGAGCCCTTATGTTCCCACCGCTTTCCAACACAACGTGACGGCCTTGTCTGTTTGTTCCACCTGTTTGTAACTCTGAGCTTTCTGTGATTATATTTCAAATTACATTAATTTGAGAGTTGAATCAGCCAACTCTAATATGTTCTGCTCAACAGTTGTTATTCATGCTCGAGGGTACACAATCTGAGCCAAGTCACCTAATGTCCTCAACACCGAAACCTCCAGAGAATCCAATCAGAGCTCGAGGTGTCCTCCATGCTCCTGCAGGACTCTCAGGGATATCGTACAAAGACTAATGAAGTCGTGGTGGTGAATGAAATAAGCTGCTTGTTGTGAATGAAATGTTGAAATTGGCGTCTCAGTCATTAAAAAGTGTGGAGAGAGAGAAACATGAGTCATGCAGCAGCCTTGAGCACAATCAAAGCTTCCTGCTCCTCCGTCGTCTCTCTCCGTCAGTGCTGACGGACCCGAAACAGGCGGCTCTGAAGCAGCGATCAATGCAGTGAGCCGGGATAAGTCCAGCACAGGATTAACAATACAGTATCTGCTGCAGCAGCACTCATTTGTCCGTCCACAGCCTATTGTGTGTGTGTGTGTGTGTGTGTGTGTGTGTGTGTATGTGTATGTGTGTGTGAACATCCTTCCTTTGCATTGTTACAGTGGTTGTATAAGAGTTAAAATTATATCATATCGTGGCTGCTGGGTATATGACGGGTGAGTTAAAAGAGCAGTGTGTAGCATTTACATTTATATCTATTGGTAGAAATGGAATATAATATTTATAAGTATGTTTTCCTCAGTGTATAATCACCTGAAAATAGGAATCGTGTTTCCGTTACCTTAGTATGAGCTGTTTAGAGAACCAACCTGGTCTCACAGGAAAGCGTATAAATACCACGACATTACACGGACATTCCTCGTGTCATTTGTACGCCACACAAACGTCCGCAGTTAGGTTTAGGCAAGAAAATCACTTAGTTAGGGTAAAGGGGAAACATCATGGTTGGACTTAAAATAAGTAAGTAAACTAAGTAAAACACGTGAAGAAACAACCTAACACAACTACAGAAAACCTGTGACAAATATCAATAAAAAAACATGTGACAAATGTCAATAACATAATAACAAAACACTGGTCAACGACGGTCTCCAACACTGGTCTCCTGGGTAGAAATCCGGTGTTTGCTGGACCCGCCCACCATAAGTGGTCTTTTGCACTGTTTATACTACGTCACTAACTCTTACCGTAGCATTTATACGTGGATGCGTTTACATTGCAGTCAGTACAAGATACATGACGTACAAATGACACACGGAAATCAAGAAAGGCGTACTTATTGCACGCGATATGCCTTGCACATTATGCGCCTTTTTGCGCAAACGGCTGCCAGAACGGACAAACTGGCTGACCATCACTGGCTCTAGATAGGGACATTCATATTTTCACGTTGGCCATTGTAGTTCTTCTGCACGCTTGACACACTGGAGAAGTTTCGGTTAGCCTACTCGCACATTGTAAGTGAAACAACACTGTGTAAAAAGCAAGTTTTACCTATTTTTTAAAAAATATGTAGAAATGGCTGCACCCGTTTCAGCTCATTAATTGGGGGTTATCAGTCGTTATAAGCACCATAGATGTGGGTCAGTCGGGGTCTGCTGCACCTACTACGATGTAAAAGTGAAAGTGAAACTTAAAGCAACACATTCTAACATTTAAAACTGCATGGAACCATTTTGAACACAAACAACACAGCTTCTTTGGGTTTAGACAACAAAAACACTTAGTTATAAGTTTAGGGAAAAAGATTGTATTTTGGCTTAAAATAACTACATATGAAAAGTGAAGCTTAGGGTTGTGAACACAAAGACAACTACACATTGTTGGTTTCACATGCAAATCTCAGTCCCGATGTCAAAGGACTAGTGCTGACGAAGGCCACCAGTTGCGTTGCATCACGTCGCCTTTGTCTTGGCCAAAAAGTTGCACTCAAACACACCACAAAGACTACAGCCGACGGTCAGTTACCACGTACATTCTGCGCCCGCGTGAAAGGAAATAACTCTCCACACCAGCAGGTGTAGTCTGTATTCATCATTCAAAAAGGGAAACAGGAAGACCGAGGACGGCGGATATACAAGCCGTTGTTATGATACGTACATGAAGCAAAGCGGCGTCTGCCGACCATTTTCACACCACTCTCACTCACCACTTAGCTTCATTCCAGATGTTCATGTCGCTGTGAAAATATCTGGAATGATCAGATGAGATGGAGATCAAAAATGAGAAGATCCTTCTGTATTTTTC
This sequence comes from Sebastes fasciatus, assembly GCF_043250625.1. Taxonomy (NCBI): domain Eukaryota; kingdom Metazoa; phylum Chordata; class Actinopteri; order Perciformes; family Sebastidae; genus Sebastes; species Sebastes fasciatus. The sequence goes on along the minus strand of NC_133796.1, from coordinate 4,176,896 downwards.
CTCTTGATTTTAATCGTTGGCTTGCTTTCCTCACTTCAGTTTCTCTTCTCGTGCACTGATTGGTTTAAGCTGAACAGCCAATCAGAGTGATGTCTCTAACCGACGGGCTGAATTGGCCGAAAAACCTCCGACACGAGCAGACTAGAGCCGACGGTGCGGGACACACCGCAAAAAACTAGATCGACAGACGCTCACCGACATGCCCAAACTGTCCGACGGCCGACCGTCGGCGTGGTGTGTCAGAGCCTTAAACTACAGCGCCTGACTTCTGCCTTTGCTCCTGTCGTAATTAGTAACAGTCATTAGAGTTCGCTGTCGTCTTCTTTTATTCCTTCTTTTGGTGATCGCCCACGTGAATCAATGATAAAACCTACTAGTGGGTGTAGCAGGCCCCTTCTGACTCACATCTATGAGGCTGATAACCCCTGGTAACGCCCATTTAATGACCTGACAACAGTCTAACCGGCTGAAAAATGTGAGCCTTCTTACTGGTATTTGTCACTAACGAGTTGACCTGCTGCACAAATGACTTCACCGTTTCCCTTTCAGTAACAGCTTGACTACATCTGGTAATAAAAAAAACCTGTTTGTCCATTTGTCCCTCAGTCCCCGCACATATTCTAAAAGTCAAAACAACTTTCAAAGTGATAAACCTGACTTTTTATACGGGTGGGAGGTTCATCGCTGTTTTGAAAGAATAACAAGGGCGTTGAACGCCAGCGCTGGTTGGTTTTCTTGATCATTTACAGCAGAAAAGACTCACTGAGTCACCATGCTTACATGCAGGAGACGCTGCAAATGCCATTCTGAGGTAAAATAATGGAAGAGTATTAAAGTAATACAAGTTACTGCTGGAATGCTAAACAAAGCAATGTCACTGAAGCACATCATTGCTCTTATTTAAAGGTGAATTGATCCTTCAGGCTGCAACAGTTTCATATGCAGACACCAAAATATAATCATCTGATTGTTAATGCTCATTCATAGAAATGATTTAAACCCTCCATCCAAGGGGGATGCATGTGTGTGCCCATGTAAATGATATAACTATATATTTTGGGTTTATTTTGGGTCTAAGTGTACTTGATGGGTTTGTCTGTAAAGCTCATCTACTTAAAAGTTGTTTTATAGACTGTTGTAATTACAAACAGTGGATTGCATATATGAAAACAGCCTTGAAAAAAAGGAAAAAATAATGTATAATAAACCCTCCTACCAAGTAATCCAATTACTTTTATCAGTAACGACCCCTGCTGTTGTTGTTGACTTTTTGAGGCACATTTTGCCCAGCAATTCAGAAATGCATGCATTTAAGATTTACTTCTGTTATGTGCGTATTTGACATTTTATCTCATCGATTTGTGTCATTTTAAACAAAATATGCACCTGTTATTGCATTTAATTAAAGTATTTATTCAGGCTGCAAGATTTCCAATCTAAAATTATACTCAACAGTTCCATATGCAGACACCAAAATATAATCATCTGATTGTTAATGCTTATATTCATAGAAATGATTTAAACCCTCCATCCTCCATGCAAGTAACGAGTAATCCATTACTTGTATCAGTAACGACCCCTTGCTGTTGTTGTTGACTTTTTGAGGCACATTTTTGCCCAGCAACTTTTGCAGGATGACTCACCCAAGCTGCAGCTGTTACGCATGACAAAAAGAAAAAAAGAAAAAAGTGAAAGGATTAAGGTGGAGCGAGCTGATGGCAGGAGTCAGATAAAAAGGTGTTTGGCTCTCTGGAGGAGCGACTATATGTGACCATGCAGACCGACTCCAGGCTGCTCAGCGGGGCGTTGCTCTGCACGCTGCTGCTGCTGCTCTCCACATCCTCCAGAGTCTCCGGAGACCAGGACCTGGACCCGGAGTCCGACGAGGAGCTGAGTCCCAGAGCCTTGAGGGACTTCTACCCAAAAGGTCCGAACCTGACCAGCGAGAAGCAGCTGGTAAGATCTATCACTCCACTTCTGCATGCATACATTCACACAGACCATTACATCTGTGCATTTTGCATGTTACTTTGAATTTCAGTTAACATTTTAGTAAATGCATTGAGTCTGTGGCAACCTCAAAATAAACCAAACTCAATTCAGAAATGCATGCATTTACGATTTACTTCTGTTATGTGCATATCTGACATTTTATCTCATCAATTTGTGTCATTTAAAAAATATATATGCACCTGTTATTTATATTACATACATACACACATATATTACAAACACATAGACGATTAAATCTGTGCATTTTGCATGTTACTTTGAATTTCAGTTAATTTTAGTAAATATGGGCATTAAATCCAGTCTGTAGCAACCTCAAAATAAACCAAACTCAATTCAGAAATGCATGCATTTAAGATTTACTTCTGTTATGTGCATATTTGACATTTTATCTCATCAATTTGTGTCATTTAAATAGAAAAATATATGCACCTGTTATTTATATTACATATTATCATGTACCATTTAAAAAGTATTTATTTCATGTTTTTTATAATCATTTATGACTACCACTTCTGCTGCACTGCATGCATTCACGCAGACGATTAAAGCTTTTCAACAACCAAAATATGTGTTTGCATGTCACTTTGAATTTCAGTTAATTTGAGCAAATGTGGGCATTGAAACCAGTCTGTGGCAACCTCAAAATAAACCAAACTCAATTCAGAAATGCATGCATTTAAGATTTACTTCTGTTATGTGCATATTTAACATTTTATCTCATCATTTGTGTCATTTATAAAAAAATATGCACCTGTTATTTATATTACATATTATCATGTACCATTTAAAAAGTATTTATTTCATATTTTTTATAATAATTTTGCAGTTTTGTTGCTAAAATAACAAAGTCACATTCATTAAGAACTTTTTTTTAATTTAATTTTTTATTTATTTGTTGTTGTTTTTTATTTGCCTCCTGACAGCTCGGAGATTTATGACTCCACTTCTGCTGCACTGCATGCATTCACACAGACGATTAAAGCTGTGCATTTTGCATATTACTTTGCATTTCAGTTAACATTTTAAATATTAAACAAATATGTGCATTAAATCCAGTCTGTGGCAACCTCAAAATAAACCAAACTCAATTCAGAAATGCATGCATTTAAGATTTACTTCTGTTATGTGCATATTTGACATTTTATCTCATCGATTTGTGTCATTTTAAACAAAATATGCACCTGTTATAGTATTTAATTAAAGTATTTTTTTTTTTTTAATAATTATGCAATTTTGAAATAACAAAGTCACATTCATTAAGAACTTTTTTAAATTTTATTTGTATTTATTTGTTTTTTTATTATTTGTCTCCTGACAGCTCGGAGCTCTCCAAGACGTTCTGGAAAAGCTGCAAGCTAAACGACTGCCTTCATGGGAAAAGAAATTTGGCCAAGTCCCAACGGTATTATTGTGCTTTCTTAAACACATTATATGTATTGATATTATTGGTGTATATTCATGCAGCAGCAGCAGCAGGTAGAAATGACTGAAGTGTTGTTGCCTCTCTCTCTCCCTCAGTGTGATGTTGGTGAGCAGTGCGCAGTGAGGAAAGGAGCTCGGATTGGGAAGATGTGCGACTGTCCTCGGGGAGCTTTCTGCAACTTTTTCCTGCTGAAGTGCTTATGAGCCTCCACGGACCTGAATGTAGCATCAAGATGAGGAGGAAGGAAACATAAAAACAAAAAAAAACTGTCACTCGATTCCTTTGTAATTACTGTCATATTTTTTTATGATACAGCTGAGGAGCAGGTGGGGTGACTGCAAGTTAAAAGAATGATAACTAGAGGGATGTTATGGTGATGGACAGGAGATGAGAACATTATAAAGACCCATATACAGTTAAATATCCAGAACCACTTTAATGTCTGTAGGAAACCACAGGATCGTTGTTGTGATGATGATGTAGTAGGAGCTTCTTATTAATTCACCCACAATTAATGCACAATAAACTGTGAGGACCACATGCACACTGTAAAGTCTTAACAGCAATATTATGGGATTTATTATAGTGATTCTGTCTTTTGAACTTGAACTATTTTGTTTCAGATGAATGTTTGTGTATGAAATCATGATAATAATATAATAATAAACATCATTATTGTTTTGTAAAGCAGTGGAGTGAGCTCATATTCTGTTTATGGAAACACAGCAGGCTGCAAGAAGGAGCTCAGTCAATATTTTGGACAATGACGTGGAAGTGACTGTGATCTGTGATGTCTCCCCTTCCTGGGGGGGCTGCCTCCATTGTCAATAACAAGGGTGGGGGTTGGTGGGTTTAAATTTAAATCCTAATTCAGCTGCAGAGGAAGTGGTTATGAACCAGAGAGTCACATCTGAGCCTCCCAGAGCAGCTCCTGAAATAACCAGCAGCACATGATGTCCAAACTAAAACTAATGAAAACAATCTATATTTGTTTCATGGCACATTATGCAGCCAGACACCCTCTTAATTAAGATGTAATGTCAACTAGGACTGTCAAAGTCAACGCCATAATAACGCCTTAACGCAAATTTGTTTTAAAGCCCCTAATTTTTTTTTTTACACATTAATGCAATTGATCTTCCGGAGGTTGTAGCGGGCTCAGTTTTAAAGTTAGATACTAGTATATAGTATCATATGAAACTAGAAAAACCTGATGAATCCATCAGTACCAACCGTGTCATACTAGCTTGTCGGGAAGGAGGTTAAATAACGCTGAAGACTTATGCTCAATTTTGGCGAAGAAAAACTGGCATGGCCATTTTCAAAGAGGTCCCTTGACCTCTGACCTCCAGATATGTGAATGTAAATGGGTTCTATGGGTACCCACGAGTCTCCCCTTTACAGACATGCCCACTTTATGATAATCACATGCAGTTTGGGGCAAGTCATAGTCAAGTCAGCACACTGACACACTGACAGCTGTTGTTGCCTGTTGGGCTGCAGTTTGCCATGTTATGATTGGAGCATATTGTTTTATGCTAAATGCAGTACCTGTGAGGGTTTCTGGATCAATATTTGTCATTGTTTTGTGTTGTTAGTTGATTTCCAATAATAAATATATACATACATTTACATAAAGCAGCATATTTGTCCACTCCCATGTTGATAAGAGTATTAAATACTTGATAAATCTCCCTTTAAGGTACATTTAGAACAGATAAAAAATGTGTGATTAATCACATTAACTTTGGACAATGATGCGATCAGATACTTTAATCGATTGACAGCCCTAAAAAAAATAGTAATGTAAATTTGTAATTTTGTTGAAGACAGTATTTCAGATGGGAAAACTGAATGTAAACAGGATGTAGTAGGTATATGCATGATGAGGAGTAACATATGTACACAGAAGTGTAAATCCAGTCTTGATCCATATCAATTTGCATATAAGCAGGGTTGTGGTACAGAAGACGCTGTTGCCACTCTGGTTCATATTATTACAAAACATTTAGACAAACCAAAAACCTATGCAAGAGCTCTTTTTCTAGACTTTTCATCAGCCTTCAATACAATACAGACAGACATCTTGGTGTCAAAAATGGTCCAGCGGGAACTGAATCCCTATTTGATACACTGGTATACCTCTTTTCTCACTAACAGAGTTCAAATTGTAAAAATAAATAAAACCCTTTCCACTGCCATCACGACCAACGTCGGGGCCCCTCAGGGTTGCGTGAGTTCAGCTATGCTTTTCACCTTTTACACCGATGACTGTCGTACAAATACACCAAATCAATACATCCTAAAGTATTCTGATGATACGGCTATAATATCTCTGTTAAGTCACTCGGACGACCCTGAGCTGCACCAACATGGCGTGAACAAAATGGTCGAGTGGAGTGACAGTAATGCTCTTCAGATTAACACAAAGAAAACGGAAGAAATTGTATTTGGTTCACCATCCGATTCTCATAAAGTTCCTATTGTTATTCATAACGAAAAAATCCTGCAGGTATTTTCATATAAATATTTGGGAGTAATGATTGATCATCTGTTATCTTGGAAAGACCACATTGAATTTGTCTGTAAAAAGACAAAACAAAGAATTTACTTTCTCCGCCGCCTCAGGTCTTTTGGGGCAAGTAAACAAATTCTTCTATTGTTTTTTACTTCTGTGATTATGAGTGTCCTGCAGTATTGTTATACTACATGGTACAAGAATTTGTCAACTACTTTAAAGTCAAAACTGCTCCAACAAATGAAAATCTGCTCAAAGATTGTTGGTCAACCCCTTGAGAAACTCTATGAATCAGCCTATCATAATAATATCGTAAGGCTGGCTAACAACATCGTCTCTAACCCCAATCATGTTTTGAACAGTGAATATCAACTGTTACCATCGAATCGGAGATACAGGGTTCCACGATTTAATAAGGTTAGACTGAAGCACTCTTTTTTGCATCAGTCAATCCTTAAACTAAATATGGAGCCTAATCCCAGATCAAATGTGCGTTAAAGGGCCCTGAATATTGTCTTCTGTGATTGTAATGTTTAAATGTTTGTATCCTTGTTTATTGTCTTTGTCCTTTCTGTGATGTTGCAAACGGAGCTGCTGTTATGCAAAACAAATTTCAGACCTGTCTGACAATAAAGTATAAAGTATAAAGTAAAGTATAAAGTAAAGTAAACAGGACTGTAGTGTGTCATGTAATGAGAAGTACTAAAATATATATGAACGATTAAAAAACGTTTAAAAACTTACATAAAGGATCTGAATACTTCCTCCATCACTTTTGTGCATCCACCCTCTGTCCTCACATTACAGAGCTGGTTGTCATGGAGTATAATCATATGTGATGTACAGTTAATCAATAAGATTCATCTAATAAACACTCATCATCATCACTGAACATTTACTGATTATTGCCTTATGTTCACTCTAATAATATCTTTCTGTACTCCTCGCTGATGTTTTAGTTTACTTGAGATTGTGTTTTTTGCAGCCTGATCATCATCATCATCATCATCATCATCATCGTATTCCACATCACTGAGCTCATCTGGTCTCCACCCGTCCCTCCTCTCTGCTACCTGTCAGCTGTCATCAATAATGCAGAAGAAACAAATACAAAATGTTGACTTCAGTCCATTCGTGCTTGGCTGTGTGTGTGTGTGTGTGTGTGTGTGTGTGTGTGTGTGTGTGTGTGTGTGTGTGTGTGTGGGGAGGTCAACATAAAGGCAGACTGTAGTTCGTGCCGTCGATCAAACTAATCATAAGTTCTCCTGTTTGTTCTGTGATTTCCTGGAGAAGCTGTCGTCATCATTAATATTTAATTGACAGGTTTGTCCTCTGAGAAGTTTGTCCTTTCACTGAGACGAGGAAATGCTTCGTTAAAGTATTTTCTTTGTTCTCTTTTTCAAAGCGGGACACTATTTTCCCATGTTTTAGTGTCTAAGTGAATAATGAGGACTATAATATTTGAAACTGGTCCAGTATTGAGGGAGAACGCTGCAGACGGCAGCCACTAAACAGGCTGTAATGTAATCATTAGTCTTTTTGTTTCAGTCACAGACACAATAACATGCGAAAATAGGGTCCAGATTGAAAAATACCAAATTTACCCTTTAACCTTTTTACTGTTGATCTGTAGAAACTTAACTGAAAACACTTTTGTGCTTTTTCCCTTTCCTGTAGTGTGTTCAGCCCAGTCGCACAGCAGTCCGTGAAATAGTCACGAAATGTAATGTATTGATTTGTGTACATAGACACATATTTCACATTTTTTTCATGATGTACCGGGAAGTGCAGAGAGCGGTGAACGCTGCGTAGGGAGGAGGTCGGGCTGGATGGATGAACAAGAAACACAGGACTTTCACCAGGAGGTCGGTGTTCATGTCCCGTGTGAAACCACAAGTCAAAGTTGATTTGTCACGTAACTTCCGTACTTAAGTTACAGCACTTTCGCAGATATTTTAAACCAAACCACAACCTTTTCCTAAACCCAACTAAGTAGTTGTGTTGCCTAAACCTAACCAAGTTGATCTATTCCTAAACCTAACTAAGTAGTTTTGTTTTGAAAACACTAGAGTGGATAAAATAAAAACGCACGAAAAAAACGTTGTTGGAAGTCATGCTGAGTGTCGTGAAAAAAAAAGGAAAATTTGTGTCTATTTACACGGAATCAAATAGATACAATTTCGTGACTATTTCCCAAACTGCCGTGAGACCGCATTTGTGTTTTATATAATTTTTTTGCAAAGGTCTGCTGAGTTACAAAGCCCAAAGTCCACACCAAAGGGAGTTACTCTCCCCTACAGAAACTCTGCTCCTGAACTGTCTAAAACGCCATGATTGAAGCCCCGCCTTTTCTTCGGTAATGTTGTGATGTCACCAAGTAACACATTTGCATAATACCTGCCTAGCGGCTAGTTTGGCAAGCCCTCAAACTAAGCTAGTTAGAGTGGAGCTGGAGCGGAGTCTGAAGAGTTTGGTTTGGTTGATCAATCACAAAAGAGAGCAAGCTTACCAATCAGAGCAGACTGGACTTTTCGGTAAAAAAGCGTTTTTTGAACGTTAAAGCATGTAAACATGTTCTAGTAGAAACTTAAAATACAAGCATGCACCTGAAAATAAGCATACTAGGTCCTCTTTAACTTCAATCTTGGTCAGATATGCAAATTTTAAAATCCGACTGAGGGATTGAAAGCACTTATATAGATTGAGAACACCTCAAACACTCACAGTGACAATAAGACGGTTTATCTTAGTTCCTGAACAGCAATACTTTCTCCAGACAGCGAGGATTTGCTATTGATTCCTCGGGGAATTACCTCCAAGTCCGATGGAGATTGCATGTGAGGATATAAAGGGCTCTTTTTCACACAGACAGACAGTTCAAACCTGCAGCAGTCGCCCGACGGGAGAAACGTTTGTCTGTGTGTGATAATGTGACAGAGAAGTAAAGAATGACGGATAGAGACGGCGACGGAAACACTGAGAAACCCAAAGAGAGAGAGAGAGGTCGAGGGTGATTGAGAGAGTGATGGATGGAGATACAGAGCAGGTGACGAATGATACAGTCTGAAACAGAGATTGCTCTCTGAGAATGACATTGTTGGGTGTAAAACCGCTCGATACACCAGACAATGCTTGAAGCGCAGACGTTGATTTATAACATGTGAACACTAAGATGTGAACACATGAACACGGAGGTCTACCTGACTTTACTTTGCTCTTGTTGTGTGTCAGTACAAACGTCATGTAACGTGATGGCTCTTATTATGACGGCTCAATAAAGAGACCGATTAATAAATAAATGTTTATAAAGAAGAGAGGTTGTGCATCTTTGTGGCCTCGTAGTTCCATATAAATACAACGTTTGGGTCTAGGCTGTCGAAGTTAACGTGATAATAACGCGTTTACGCAAAGTCGTTTTAACGCCACTAATTTCTTTAACGCATTAACGCAATCGATCTTTTGGAGGTTGTAGCGGCTGTTTTAAAGCTAGAGTGAAGATAAACTGGTATCATATGAAACTAAAAAATGTCAACAGTGTCATACCAGCTCGTCACAAAGGAGCCTAAATAACGCTCCAAACTGGCATGGCCATTTTCAAAGGGGTCCCTTGACCTCTGACCACCAGATGTGTGAATGTAAATGGGTTCTATGGGTACCCACGAGTCTCCCCTTTACAGACATGCCCACTTTATGATAATCACATGCAGTTTGGGGCAAGTCATAGTCAAGTCAGCACACTGACACACTGACAGCTGTTGTTGCCTGTTGGGCTGCAGTTTGCCATGTTATGATTGGAGCATATTGTTTTATGCTAAATGCAGTACCTGTGAGGGTTTCTGGACAATATCTGTTATTGTTTTGTGTTGTTAATTAATGTCCAATAATATATATGTATATAGATATACATACATTTGCATAAAGCAGCTTATTTGTCCACTCCCATGTTGATAAGAGTATTAAATACTTGACAAATCTCCCTTTAAGGTTCATTTTGCACAGATAAAAAATGTGAGATTAATTTGCGATTAATCGCGATTAAATATTTTAATCAACTGACAGCCCTACTTTAAATATATTTTGCAGCGAATACTTCTGTACTTCTACTTAAGTAATGCAAGACTTTTGATTGCAAAACTTTTACTTGTACTGGAGTAATTTTAGCAATAATCTTTTATTGCTACTTTTTACTTAAGTAAAAAGATCTGATTACTTCTTCCACCACTGGCGTTTACACCCAGTGTTACAACTGATGGATTAACAAATTAATACTAAAGGGAACTGCTTCATATAATTCAATAGTGTGGTCAATATCGTGACAAAGTAAAGGTCAAACAAAACCAGTCCCTACATTTTTTTTCTTTTCTTAAAGGTTAAACAGGCAGAGTTTCTCTCTCTCACACAAAAACAGGCAGTCCAACCTTCAAGTTAAATTTCACATATAAGCACTGCTGTCTCTAGTGGTGAGACCTGAATCCAACCATAAAAACACAGCAAAGTATATCAAATATGAACATGGCACAGGGCTGAAATGCAGACTATCAACCTTTACTTTGAGCATGCTTTGAACAATTCCCAAATTTCCAGATTACAGAGGATGTTAAAATAAGCATGAGCTCCTCGTCACAGAGGTGACGTGTCCACCTGCAGGAGCAGCTTATTTTAGGCATCAACCACGTTACAGATGATATCAGTGTTCAGATTGTCTAATGAAGTGAAAGGAATGGCGGTGCAGTCATGTGAATACAGTCCGGTGAACTGTGTGGATGAGGCCGGAGGCATCCTGCTGATAGAAACAACAGCTCAGTATCATCTGTGGGGGGGGGTCAAGCATGAATGTCACTCAAATCACTGATGATTTATCTATTGGCACTGCTATTTATCAACCGTCTCTAATGAGGAGCTGAGTCATGCTGCTCAGTTGTGTCTCAACTTGCCAATTACTGCTAATGAGAGGATGCATGTGACACAATTCAACATATGGATTCATTATTTTGTCCTCTAAGTGTGACGTGAGATCATTATAAAAAGTATTATTGTTTCTAAAAGGCTGATGCACAACAAAAAACAAAATCACCAGAAACTTTTTCTCGGTTAAATTATGTTTATTTAAAAAATATATAGAAACGGGACCACTGGTGTAAAACGTACAGTAACATGGAACAGTGTGGGCACTCACACTTCAATGCAACCCTGTTCACCTTCAACCCAAACTGGAAAAAAAACAAAAAAAATCACACATCACAGCAGCACTTTACCCTCAAACACATCGGAACTGTACACACTGAAGCACACTGTGTCCTGACACCCGGTCATTTCAACATTGTGTGGGTCTCAGTGTTGTTTTAATCAGTGAAGTTAAATAATGAAATGAAATGAAAGCAGTAGCCTTTAGTACTTCTGTGTACAGTAGAACGGGTACTGTAGTTTGCCAAGTATTTAAGATGAAAACACAAAGGCTGAAAACTGTAAAGCACACCTCCTTAATTCTCCTTAAATATACTGCATATTGTAATTAAAAAATCTGTCAGTCAATTCTTTGTAGTATTACTAGGGATGCACCGATACTGGATCGGATGTCGGGCCGATACTGACTCAACTAGCTGGATCGGGTATCGGTGACAATGGGGCCGATCTATTCAATTAATTTCTATGTTTTTATATAATATTTACAATACAGAATTTTTAAGTTTTGCCAATTTGGTTGCTGCATTTAAAAAGGTTCACACTTGAATTGTAATTCCTGTTCATTTTGAAGTTTTTCTTTACCATGTTGCTGGTGTATGATTAATTATTTTAATACAATTCATTACAATTTTTATCTACGTATTTATTTGTCACATTTTGTTTTACAAAGTTAGGAAAGCGATGTTTAAGTCAAGCCTGATCCAGTCACTTCCACACCGTGAGGCAAACAGCTTATTAATGAATCGGTATCGGATTGGTACTCCGTATCAGCCAATACTCAAAAGTCGGATCGGCGCATCCCTAAGAATTACTTTGATTGCAGTCATTTTTTTAAAGTAAGAAAAATTAGATTTAAACGTGTGTGCCACCAAATAACTTCAGCGAGGTCCTGTCCTGCTCTTTAACAACTAAACTGTGGGTCATTAGAAATGAGAATACAATTCCAACCTGTTACAGAAACAATCCTAAAATGCAAGTGTTAATGGGTACAAATAGAAAAAAAAGTTGATTTCTGACATCCAACAGTCACTTATGTTGAAATATAATAACGATCAAAATAAACAAAAATAAAATCTGGATTTATACTCTAATATTCAGCTATTTTTGAGTTCTTAAAGGAGCAGTGTGTAGGATCTGGAGGTATCTAGCGGAGAGGTGAGGAGATTGCAACCAAACTGAAGCCTCTACCGTGTGTCAAGTGTGTTGGAGAGCTACGGTGGCCGACGCGAAAACGCGAATGGCAAGTGAGTGTTGAAGCAAGAGAGAGAGAGCGGCATCGACGGGAGTGAGTAACGTTATCAACTCCGGCCCGAGCAGGAAAAGTTTACAGTGTTTGGTTTGTCTGTTCTGGGCTACTGTAGAAACATGGCGGACCCCGTGAAGAGGACCCGCTCCCTTTGTAGATATAAACGGTTCATTCTAAGGTAACGAAAACACAACGATTCTTATTATCATACACTTAAGAAATAACATACGTATCAATATTATATTCAATTTCTGCCAATAGATCCCCCAAAACGCTACACACTGGTCCTTTGAACTGGTATGAACACTAAAGACAAGTCAATCATGTTTAGAAAAAGTTACAGTTACTGTATTAATTTTGTTTATTTTGCATCCTGCCGCCAAAATCTGGACCGTGGCAAAGTGACAGGTCATCAAAACTGTAAAAAGACAAGTTATTGGTTTGTCCATGTGACTTCTGTTTCCCTTGTTAACTGAGCAGTGGGACTCTAAAGAAACCAAAAAGCAACAAAATAAGGTTTAGTTACACGAATGAAATCACCAGAACAAAACCCGTCACGACAGGAATGAACAGCGGGGGAAACTATATACACACACACACACTACTCCTAATATGATGGCCAGAACTATTTTTGTTGGGACAAATAATCACTTTTATATAATGCAACACATTTTCCTACGATACTAAGGTGGCATTTGTATCCTGACTTTGTTTTAAACTGTTTTGGCTTCTGTTAGTTGAGATTTTTGCCAGTTTATGGCTGTTTGACTTTTGAATAATGGCTCAAACTCCACGGACTTTATTACAGTTTGCTGTCTATAAAACTGAAAGCGGTTGTAAATGTAGTCAACAAAGTGTGAGATTCATTCTTGTTGTTTTGGTGATGTTTCCCAGATATTTGTCTAATAATTTGCCACCTGTATTATGATACCTAAGTATTGTGGAAAATGCATCGTCAACGATTCCTAAGTTTAGTTATGATGTTCAGCTGCACAACAGTCTGGTCCCGACACGGTCACGATGTCCTTCAGTAGCTCCATGAAGTAGATGTCACTTGTCTTTCCTCCCAACAGGCATCACAGCAGGGCAAACACCACAAATCGTCTGCTGCCTCTAAGAAGAAGCATCTTCCAGCTGCTCGTCCTGAAAGGGGTAGCTGAGTGCAGGAGGAAAGCCCTGACTCCGAGGCTGCTCGTCCAACAACATCAAATCCTCCACATCTTTCCCTTTGAACCTCCGTCTGCAGATCTTTACTGTCACTTTTCGCCCCTGAAAGACTTTTAGGGCCTCTTTGGAAGCCATGGCTTTGGCAGCAGACTCATCGCGTCCGTATCCTGTCCCCAAGTAAACAGTCTGACAGCGAATCTCGCACACGTGGCCTTCTTTTTGTGTGCGACCTGCGGGGAGGCCGGCGATGTCCTTCAGTGGCACATACACACTGATCAGGGTCTCTTTACACGACTCTACGCAGCTATGGAGGATTTCAAAATGATCCAAGTTTGGACCGAAGCCCCCTGCTGACACCAACTTCCAGGCCACGGCCTTGTAGAGGCGGTTGAAGAAGGGCTGGTGCTCGGCTGGAGCCTGAGGAAGAGGTCCTGATTTCCGCGTAGCTGTTCGCCCTGCAGGTCGACCGTCGAGCTCATTAGGTCCGCATTTGGCTCTCTTCACACAGCTGTCAGCATCACCCTCTGCAAATGATGACACAACAGGCAGGACAGTGATGACTGCACAAAGAAACAGAATTTAATGAGCAAACAGACTTCAGTCTCAGGTGTGGGTGTGTGGAGAAAACAAAGCTGTGTTTGGGTAATTACACTGAAACCCTGCTGTAAAAGAAAATATCAGTGAAACATGGAGCTACAGAAAGTTTGTGGGGATGCACAGAGTCCTTCCCACGATCTAACTCATTCATAGTTTGTAAGTAGTCACATCACACATAAAGGCTATTCAAGGTCACCAGTTTTTATAATCCTCTTACCTAATGTGTGTTTAAGGGCACTTTCACAAGCCATAGTCCGTTTGGCTAGAAGTCCGAATCAGAGTAAAATAAAAATGTTTGGTTCGTCTTCTATTTAGTCTGGACCGGTTTCACAGTGCACAAATAAAAGAGGCCTAAATCAAAATAAAAAAAAATCAGGGGCGTATACGAAGGAGCGAATTTATCTCTTTTGTCTCAAAAACTGCCACTTCTATGCAGGGAATCGTAGACTTTGATATATTGCTGTCAAAGTTTTTTTTCACTTTGACCCGGTACTGATCTACTGTGCTCACAAATCCCTTCTCCTCCAGTTTATCTGACTTTATAAATGCCACTATTTTTATGGACTTTATTTAGCATATTGTTTGTTCTCTTCGGCTCGCACAGGCAGCCTACCTTTTTGGTCTGCTTGGGAACGGTCCAAGACCACCTCTCGCAAGCGGTCTTGGACCGGTTGTTTTGGTCAGCACCAGAGTACGATTACAAATAAACCGCAAACAGCCTTAATTCCCAACAAACTAAAAATTATAAAATAATGGTAGTGTAAACATTGAGTGTCAAATTTCCTATGTGTATTTTGTCTGATGGGTTTTACTTGTCTGTTTGTCTATGGTAACAGTATGTCTATTGTATGTGTACTTTTTCTCAAACTGAGCTGTCTATGGATGCAAAATGAATTTCAGTGCAAACTCACAATAAAGTTGTATCGTATCGCATCGTATCATATTTCTATGATCATGGTTAATTAAAAAGATTTAAGCCACATCATACAATGCAAAGTAAATACAGTAGTCTGCTTCATTAAAAGTGTGTATTGCATTACCAGTTGTGGTACTCCGCTTTCCTCTGGCCAGGATTCCATCTTTTGTTGTTTTGTGAACTGGGGGATCTGGAACCACTATCCCCTCTCCCATCTCATTGATCTTGTCCATGACGGCGTGTGGATAGCTGAAGGGGTGAAGAGAACAGGGACAAGTTGACTCCTCATCTGTATACCTTTCTAAAAATCTTTGCTTTCTGGAGTTAATCATTCTGCTTTGATGTGTCAGTGTGGTCTTTTACCTGCAGCCAAGGAAAACGTGATTGGCCCAGACCATGGATAGAGAGAGCAGCCTGTCCAGACTGCTGCTGGGGACTCCGGGCTCCACTGTGGGGAAAGCCTCCATGTTTCTCAGGATGAACTCTCTCCGAGCCTCCCACTGTTTGTTGCTCTCACAGTAGGTCCTGCAAGTGTCGACCCATTGGGCCAGCTGTGGGTTCTGGTCCAGGTACTCTGAAACGATGTCCTCTTCGCTCCTCTCCCCCGCCATCCCTGCAATAGCAAACACAGTATATAAGAAGCATAGAAAACCCACCACTTGCTCATATTAGTGATGTGTCGGTCACGAACGAGCCGGTTCAAAGAGCCGGCTCCCATCCGAGAGACATTTTTTCATCAGGTGATGACAGACAAGGATCACATTGTCAAGCAGGGAGGGGCGGGGGTACGTGGGGCGCTGACGGTCTACAGGTACAGAGACGATGCGTTGCATTGTGATGCTTTGCGTTGCGATGCTTTGCGTTGCGATGCTTTGCGTTGCGTTGCGGTGCGATGCGATGCAGTGCGGTGCGCTAAGGTGCGTTGCGGTGCCTTGCGGTGCGGTGCGATGCGATGCGATGCGATGCGATGCGATGCGATGCGGTGCACGAATAGCAGACAAGATGAGTGACAGTTGGAATCGAAGCATATACAATTCTGGTATTCTGGAAATTATAAGGTTTAGTACAATTATATTCAATAATTTAAGTGATATATGTGCACACATACTAATCATTGGTCAAAACAGAACTAAATTTGGCTGAATTATAAAAGGCAGAAGTGGTAAAATGAACAGCCGTTTGGGAGCAGAAAGAACCGGCTCTTCTCTTCTTGGTGAGCTGAGTCAAATGATCTGGATCACTAAACGGAGCCGGACTTCCCATCACTAGCTCATATATAGTTAGTGCAGCTAGCTTGAATCAGGCTAACTAGTCTGATTAAACCCAAGAAGTGTTCTAGCTGTGTAGCTACTAGTTATTGTTGTTGAACCGCATACAGAGAGTGTGTTGTTGCTAGTAACGTTAGCCTCACTAAGCTAACCAGTTGATGTTTTATTGACTAACTGACTTTAACTGCCGTTAAGTTCAGCTAGCAGAGTGACGTTAGTAACAACAGTT